>NC_080045.1:43460602-44060602 GCF_012489685.1 Lotus japonicus | reverse complement strand
TTAGAAAAGAAAAACTTCTATCAGGGTGATTTTCTGACGTGTCATTCCCACGTTAATTCTTAGTGATGTGTCATTCTCACGTTAATTTTCATATAAAAAAAATCAACGTGTCATTCTCATAAAAAAAATACATTTTTAAATTCTAGATTTGATTAGGATTTAGGTTGCTTATTTCTTAATTTTATCTTAATTTATTTTTAGAGTATTAATTAAATTTTATGGTATTTTTATTGAATTTTCGGATTTTTAATTAATTCATGATTTTATGAGTTTTTATTGTGATTTGCTAGATTTTGATAGTTTTTATCTATATTTATTTAGTACCTTTTTAAATTTTAGATTTGATTAGGATTTAGGTTGTTTATTTCTTGATTTTATCTTAATTTATTTTTGATTTATTTTTAGAGTATTAATTAATTTTTATGGTATTTTTATTGAATTTTCCGATTTTTAATTAATTCATGATTTTATGAGTTTTTATTGTGATTTGCTAGATTTTGATAGTTTTTATCTATATTTATTTAGTACCTTTTTAAATTTTAGATTTGATTAGGATTTAGGTTGTTTATTTCTTGATTTTATCTTAATTTAATTTTGATTTATTTTTAGAGTATTAATTAATTTTTATGGTATTTTTATTGAATTTTCCAATTTTAGTTAATTCATGATTTTATGAGTTTTTATTGTGATTTGCTAGATTTTTGTAGTTTTTATCTATCTTTATTTATTAACTTTTTAAATTTTAGATTTGATTAGGATTTAGGTTGTTTATTTCTTGATTTTATCTTAATTTATCTTATTATTTATTTAATGTTAATTTCATGAAATAATTTATTTTATTTTAGAGTTATTTTTAGAGTCTAAATTAATTAGGATTTAGGTTGTTTATTTTTATCTTATATTAATGAATACTCTAAAAAAAATCTCACGTGTCATTCTCAGATTAATTCTCATAAAAAAAAATTCACGTGTCATTCCATTTGATAGATTCTCTTATGTTGTGTTATTTTATCTTGCAGGTTAATTCTCATAAGAAAAAAATTTCACGTGTCATTCCATTTGATAGATTCTCTTATGTGTGTTATTTTATCTTGAAACCGAATTTAAAAAACTTCCTAAAAAAACTATTTTTATTTTTTATTTATTTTTAGAGTATTAATTAATTTTTATGGTATTTTTATTGAATTTTCAGATTTTTATTTAATTTAGGATTTTATGAATTTTTATTGTGATTTGCTAGATTTTGGTAGTTTTATCTATCTTTAATTAGCACCTTTTTAAATTTTAGATTTGATTAGGATTTAGGTTGTTTATTTCTTGATTTTATATGTGGGTCTTTTATTTTATTTTAGATTTACTTTTAGAGTATTAATTAATTTTTATTGAATTTTTGAATTTTTATTTAATTCAGGATTTTATGAGTTTTTATTGTGATTTGCTAGATTTTAGTAGATTTTATCCATCTTTAATCAGTACCTTTTAAAATTTTAGATTTGATTAAGGTTTAGGTTGTTTATTTCTTGATTTTATCTTGGGTCTTTTATTTTATTTTTTATTTATTTTGAGGGTATTAATTAATTTTTATGGTATTTTTATTGAATTTTGGATTTTTATTTAACTCATGATTTTATGAGTTTTTATTATGGATTGCTAGATTCTAGTAGTTGCATATTCTTTTTTCAAAAAAGTATTCTTTTTCGAAAAATTCTACGTGTCAATCCATTAGATAACAACTGTGATTCTGTTAAAAACTAGCCATTTTAAACAAAAATAAAATCTGTGATAAATGATTTAAATTAATATCATATCATTCATAATTTCCAATAACTTATTCATATTTATCTTGAATGGCATGTTAAAACCAACAATTCTTTTTTCCATCAAATAAAAAATAACATAAAATATGGGAGCCCTATTGCTGATTTGCTTATTGATCAAGCTTTACACCTTCTCTTGGCTGGGTATATTTCAGACTTCAGAGTTGTCTTCTCTTCCCCTCTTGGTCTGTTGTGCTCGCAATGTTCGTCACTCCCTCAAGGTGAATGATGTCCCTTTTTTATTTACCCTTTTTCTGCTGCTGTTTGGTTCTTCATTTTTTTCCCTCTGTTTATATTAAAAGCACAAATTTTGTTGTTCTTCCCTCATTGAGAAATGTTATTCGAGACATGGTGTCAACATGTGACAAAGCTATGGTTGCTCTGGTCTCAGCGATGACTCCTAGTTGCTCTACCTCTTCGATTTCAATGGTGGAGGTCGCTTACGATGCATTCTTAGTAGTGCACCAATATGTGCAGGTATATTTAGTTTTATGCATCTTTACCTCTTATTCTAATTTATAAATATTGCAATTGTTTAGCCTACATGAATTTGGGAACCCTAAACTGCAATTTGTTCACACTTATCTTTCTTATTTATTACTCCCTCCGGTCCTATTTATAAGCATGAAAGAGAAGAAAAACCTTGGTCCTTTTTATAAGAACCAAATGAAAGTTTGAGCTATATTAATTAATTTTTTCCAATGATGCCCTTATTAATTCTAACTTGTAAAATGTGTTTCATTAATTATTCTCTCTCTTTCCCACTTTCCAACACTAATAACAAAGGGTAATTTTGGAAGTTTATTTTGATTTAAGACAAATTTAATGCATTTTATCTAGTTTAACTACATTTCTTAAACTATGTAAATTTTTTTTTTGTTGCTTATAAATAGGACCGGAGGGAGTAATTAAATTCAAGTATTGGCGCAATGATGATAACATAAAACCAAAATGTATAGCACTAATCTATCAAAGGTAAATTTCTCTTTTCATACTCTTATATGACTTGGTGACCAATTCAAAGCTAACTATGATTTGACGCTCTCTTAAATTGTTTTGATTGCACTGTTACTTATCATACTGTCATGCTTAGCAAAAGATGTCTTTATGTACATCTAAAAGTGAATTCCACGAAATATATGATTGGTCATCTACTAGGGGCAGCTGGTGGTGTAGAAGCTGTAACACCAATTCAGGTGAAAACAGATGAATCACTTTTTAATAATTGAAACAAACATTAGAGGTTGGAATAAGAGCTTTTGATTGACCAATGATCTGTTTGTTTTTTTGTTTGTTCCCCCAATTTGAGTTCTTCCTTGCTGTGTTTTGATTTTCTTTTGCAACTGGGTTTTAAGACTTTTGAGTCCTTCTATATCTCTGGTTTCTCTGCATTTTTAGGACTTTTGAGTTAAATAACATTTGTGATTTTTTCTTTTTGATTTGCAGGTTGAAGAAAGTATTCGTAAAGACGGGGTTAATCTCATGGCAGAGCAGTGTGATTACCTTTGAGACTCACGATATTGCTCAGGTTGGTGCTACGATCTATGATGAAAAAAACTGATGTATGGATTCTCATATTTATGAATTAATTAGTATGCTATCTATTGAGTTTCTTTTTTATATTTGATGTTGTGCCATGTCCTTTTAATTTCTTAAGGGGTGGTTTTTCTCTTTTCAACTTATTACTCTCGAAGGAGAGGTGGGATGGGAAATCCAGCACACGAAGGAGAGGTGGGTGAGGAAATCTAGCATGTTATATATGACAATGTTGCATTTTACAATTTAATAATTAGAGGCAACAAAGTTAGTGTTACTACAATTCATTTCACCTTACTTCCTCCACTGCCTTAGTTCCTGGCATTCTCTATCTCTAGCATAGTTTTGCGACTCACTCTTGCGCGCTGACTGCATTAATTCTCTCACTCGATCTTCCTTGAATGACTTTTGTTTGGTTTATTCCCCTGCTTGAACACGACAATGGTATTCAATTAGCAGAGTTGATTCAGGTAGCGCAATGGATAGATAAATATCATTGTTCTATTTTATTTGACTTTCAAATTTTTCAGATTGAAAATTTTGCAGATAGTGGCTTAACCAACTTCTAAATTCATTATTTAAAATTCAATAGCAGATATTTTCAAGGTATTTCAGTGTCTCATCCAGTGAGTGAGTAGAGGGTTGATGTGCATGTCTATTTATTGATTGTTTGATGCTATTGATTGCTATTTTGGTTAAAATATTATTATGTTTTGTTTTGAGCGAAATTGGTTGAAGGTTGAATGATAAAAACACAAGATCTCTTTTTTACGGTGTTAATGACACACATTGTTGAAATGTTTCAGCCACTGTGGGACACAGATATTAATGACAAGTTTATACTCCATTATACCTATGCCTGTGACTAGATTATATGGTTAGTTGATTTTTTCTTAATTGTTAGTTTCTATATGCTATCAAAGTAAGGTAGTGTTCTCGTCGAGAACATAAAATCAAGGCATAGTGCCAAGAGTGTGTGGAATGTGATCGGAGATCTTAGAGAGATGAGCTCATAACTCCTTAGAGAGAGAAAATATAACTGAATTTCAATATTGTTATTGCCAAATGAGCTAAGAGTACGTCCCTTACAATTGGTAACCGTCCCCTATTTATAGATTTGGGGTTGGGCCTTCGTGCCTTTAATCTGTCTTAATGGGCCGGTTGGGCCTTGGGGAGAGCGGCCCAAGGTCCAGGCATGTTCCGCGCCTAAGGCTGGGTCCCCTGGGCGAGGGACCCTAGGGTCTCGCCCAGTCCACAAGTCCACAAGATGTAACATCCCAATTTTTAGCATAGTTTATAAATATAAATTACTATCATTTCTTCAAAAGAATTTGCTCAACCCTAAATTTAAATGAGTGTAAATTAATATAAATAATTATATTGCTGGTATTGTGAAGTTTTTTTCTAAAAATGATATTTAATAATAATTAACTAATATGAATAGTAAGAGTTCTTTTTAGAATTATCTTAGAATTCTTAAAAAATAGAATTATATTCTCAAAAAAAAAAATATATATATAAAGATTAAAATATCTATATAATAATATCAAATAAAATATATATATATATATATATATATATATATATATATATGAGGAGGGCTCCATTTACTCCAAGAGTAACTTTAAAAAGCTACTCCACATCCTCACCCTTGATTGTATTAAAATTTATTGGTTCAGATTAATTGTTAATCACTTCTCACGTGATCTTTTTTCTAAGCTTCCAGCACCTCAACTCTCTACCTCTGTCTCTCCCTCTCCATTCTCATAACTTGATCCACAATTACTTTCTTTTATCATCACCACCAATCCTTTCTTTGTCACCGCCACCAATCCCATAGCAGCGTCAAGTGTCAACACCATTGAGAACCTGCGTAGGTATCAATTATCTTGTTTTACCCTCTTTAAGTATCAATTATTTAATTAGGGTTTTGTAACTAGCAATTTGACACTTACATGAACTTAAAATTGTGGCTACAATGAAAGGCTTCCATTGGAAGCATAATAAAATTAAGTTTTACAAATAGTTCCCAAAGTGCAAAAATTGATAATAAAGCAATTCAATATCAGGTCTAACACAACTTTTGAGTTTCCTCGCAGTCATCAAGGGTATGACCTCAATATTGGTGTCGCTGCTATTAAATTGAGGCTATTGAAAAAGAAAGAAGCTCTGGTTCAAGGCAATGAGAATAGAGTGGAGAAAAAGATGTGGTCTATTTCTAGTTTTTAGAAGTAACCCATCTCAATGAATAGGCGAATCAAAGAGAGAGATGATGTACCAGAAGCTTGAAAAAGTTCTTGGCAAGAAGAAAAGAAGGTCACGTGATTGGAGATTAGTAATTAATCTCAGCCATTAAATTTTTAATATACTCATGGGTGAGGATGTGGAGTAGCTTTTTAAAGTTACTCTTGGAGTAAATGGAGCCATCCTTTTGATTAATATGAGAAATTGATTATGAACATGATAAGTTAAGGATTGCTCATATGCTTAGATGTTGAATAACATGAATGCGAATGATGAGATGACTAAATACCTTGATGTTTGAGAACATGAATACTTATTGAGAACATGATTACTTGTTGAACATGATGTGGTGAACTCTTATGATACCCATTATGAATATATGCCTTGTATTATGAACATATGATGCATGATGAAGTATGCCTTGATATTTATCGAATAATATGCAATGTATGGACGATGTAGATCGAACGAGATCGAAAGTGAAACCTAAGATGGTTGGGCTACCGTGGCGACGGATAGTTGGCGACACCTATGAGTTGGTGATCCCGACCACTCATGTCGAGGTGTGGTGAAGTCGTCATCGAACGACAAAAGACTATAACTACGTTGTATGACTAATCATGAAGCATAACATTGCATTGACTGAGGGTGCCGCTTGGTTATTGGTACACCGAGGTGTTGACTAATGACTGCATGGGAAGGGTCATTAGATAAGTCGCAAGTGATTGCATGGGAAGGGTCTTTGTCCCGCCTACCTGGTATGGAGTTGGCGTTTATCCGGATCATGTTGTGCAATGAGCATCAAGCATATTGCATACGCTAACACTATAGAGACACATAGGTTCCCTTGAACGTCGTTGACGTTAGAACATTGGTTGTTGTCTTGTGACTCGTGTTTGAATCGAATGCCCCATAAGGTGCGACATGTGGTTGTGGGCCTTGTGCCTTGCATGTTGAAGTGTTTTCCTTATCCTAAGTTACATCTAGAATTCCTTAGGGATGTATTAGTGTGTCATTTGGTAAGAATCTTGCTAGGTGTTTATATATGTGAATATGCATGCTTCTACTTGCTTGTATGTGTGCACGTCCTAATTATGGCCTTTTGGTTTAAGAAGTTGACCCTTGCACCCTTTCTCTCTTATGAATGTTCGACGACGCCGCTCTAAGGGATGAGCAAGAGACCGTTAGATGCAGGAGAGGAGGCGCTGCCGAGGAATGGTGTGACGACGAGCTATTGATACAGAGATTAGTCGTGTGGAGATTGCAGGGAGCTCGATGGGCATAGGAGGCTTTCATTCTATATTCCTTTTGGAGTCTATGTTGTGATTATATTCGTTGATGTAAGGGTATTTATTATGTTGGGTATTATGTATGCATTTGTTAGAGCATGTTTTGGAAAGTATTACAAGGTATTATGTTTCAAAAGAAAAAAATATATACCTGCATCTTTATGATTTCGAAAGTTCATTAGCATGATTAATTTACTTTTGGATCACTAAGTAACCCTTGAAAATCGGGGCGCTACTATTTCAGACAAAGGGACACAATTCACGGGTAGCCAAACGCGTGAATTCTGCAGGGAAATGGGCATTCATATGAGATTCTCTTCAGTTGAGCATCCTCAGACCAACGGACAGGCAGAGTCAGCAAACAAGGTGATCCTGCACGGTCTGAAATGCCGACTTGATGACGCGAAAGGGGCCTGGTTGGATGAGCTCCCGGTTGTAATCTAGTCTTACAACACGACGCCACACTCAACCACAAAGGAGACTCCATTTAGGATGACTTATGGAGCTGACGCTGTTGGTAAATCCGCAAGTGTACGAATCCACACAGTTTTAAATATCGAACCACAAGGATTGTGACTAAATTCGGTTTAAGCCTTGAGTTTGAAGGTTTGTTTTATTGAAATAAACATATGTCGAAGTAGTATTAAAGAAAAAGGAAAATAAAAAGACAATTCAGAAAAGAAAATGCTTTGGGTTCTTGCTCAACTAGTCAATTCAATCACATCGTTCTATGCACATGTTCTCTTGAAACTCTCCTTGATGCTATAGCCTAAGCAACTACCTATCGATGTCTCGCATAGATAATTCTTTCAAACCAAAAGATAAGTCCAATTCCTTGTGTACTTAAACATTTGTTTGAAGCATAAAGATAAGTTCAGGCCAACAAACCCCAACACTTCCTCTATTCCTAATAGCCATGATAGAAGGGGTAATCCCAAATCGATTCCCTAATCTATAACAAACTTCCGTTATGATTATAGAAAAGCATAAAGCAAGCATGCATACAAGCTTAGATTGAAATTCAGAAAATGGGATTCAAGGGAAGAAAAAGAACATGTGGGAAAGAACTTAAGATTATAACTCAAATATAAAAAGTCTTACATGAAAACCAAAGCATAAGAAGAGAGATTAGTCAAGCATGGCAAGCTAAGAACCTGAATTACAAGCTTGGAAGCCTTCTCTGACTCTCCTAGATGTTCCTCTCCCTCTAAACTTCTGTAAAAATGGAATAGATATCAAAGATTATGACTAGAATCCTATTTATAGGCAAAAGGGGTGAGTTTCTTCTGTTTTGGGCGCTCAGGCGATCTTGGAGCATGCTCAGGCGCCAATTGAGCATGCTCAGGCGCCAATTGAGCATGCTCAGGCGCCAATTCCAGTTCCAGAAACAGTAACTCTGGCTTCAATTGGCGCCAATGGAGCATGCCTAGGCGCCAATGCACGCTGGAAAACCTTTAAATCTTCTTCTTTACTCCTCTTTAAGCCTCCCTTCAATTCTCCAAGCCTCTTGACCTTCTTTCTTCAACTGATTCAACCTGAAACCTTGATGAATAAGCTTGGAAAATATCTAGAAACTTAAAGGTCAGTTTTTCACAAAGGCCCTCAAAACAAGTGGAACTTTCAATAACCTCTTAAACTAACCTAAAATGTAACTAAAGTCCTCATAAAACTATGAAATTACCTAAATGAAGCGAAAACACAAATAAAGATAAAAATGCATGAGAATGCATGAAACACTACATGAGACTCAACACAAAAAGTCTCAAAAGCTACAAAGAAATGACCCTAAAAACAAGACTAAATCCCGGTCATCAGATGCCATGTTACCAGTAGAGATAGAGAATAGCTCGTGGCGAACGGAGCCACAGCTTGAGGGCGAGAATTCTTTCAACATGGCGGTGGAGTTGGATCTGTTGTCTGAAACTCGTGAAGATGCTCACGTACGAGAAGCGGCGATGAAGCAGCAGGCTGCGGTGAAATATGATACCAAGGTCCGTCCACGGGCAATGCAAGAAGGTGACCTAGTTCTCAAAAGGCGGATTGGAAATTTGGAGAATAAACTGAGCCCAATTTGGAAAGGTCCCTATAGGATTTTGAAAGTGTTAGGCAAAGGGGCTTACCACCTTGAAAGCTTGGATGGAAGGAGAGTGTCACGGTCTTGGAACGCATCGAACCTGCGATACTACTACAACTAAGAAATTGAAGGGAGGAAGCGGCTTCCTTGGTCAGCGGTCCGGCGATCAGGAGTCACGGTGATTTTAGGATTAAAACCAAAGACACGTTCTTGTTCTCCATCTCGGGAGTTTGTTGACTAAACGTCTGATTGAAAAATACAAAATTCGTATTGAACAATTTCAATCCAAATTGAATTGCGGCGAGTGCTAGGTGGGAAAATTCCCTGAAGGTGGCGATCCCAACACGACCTTGATGTCTGGGGATCGCTCCGGAAAGTCCGACGCAAGTCGCTGTCATCCGTTGGCGATGTGTGGGATAAGCTTCTTATTCGCAAAAGTCTCCCCGAAACATGGGTGAGCATTTTTAACTATGCAAAGCCTTGGGCAACCCTCATGGCCATTGGGACTCGAGCCCCAGTAAGTCCTCGTCGAGTAGAGTTGGCGGGGCCATGCCTTTTCTTACGGGAAAAGTGTCTGACCAAAAGCCTCGATGAAGGAAAACCGAACAAAAGTCCTAGTTACCCCCACACACATCCAGAATCTCCAAACGTAATTCAGATATAAGTGGAGAGCATATAAAATAGTGCGGCAATATTCAAACATAAGTAGAATTGAGAAAATAACATTAAAAGTGATTGGATAAAACTAAAAGCTCGAAAAACTTAAGTTCATGCCCAGCGGGAAAAATTAAAACTGGGGTTACAATTGTTTATGGTTAATTGACATTTTCTTCTTCTTCTTTTTCTTACTCCTCCGCAACATCCTCCAGATTAAGATCCGCGAGCCCTAGTGGATCCTCCGGACCAGCAAGGCCAGCAGGGGTGATGGCCTTAAGAACCCCCATGGGATCCAAGTTGGTGGTGGGATGGAGGAACTTCACTTGAGCTTTTGCAAGGAAAAATCCGCGCACACGCTCCTTTGTCGCATCCACAACAGCTTCAGCCCTCAATTTCTTCTCAAGGGCCACAGCGGCGGACTTAGCCTGAGTCTCCAGATCAGTGGCGATCTTGTCCTTGGCCGCCAAATCAAATCTCTCCTGGGCGAGAGTTTTGTCCTTCTCTCCCAGCTTGTCGCATAGGGACGCGAGTTCTTTGTCCTTAGCGGCGAGGGCCTCGTCCTTGGAGGCAACAGTTTCGGCCTTAGTTTCAAGATCTCGTTGCATCTCTTGTTGTCGATCCTCAAGCTCTTTTTCCCGCCTGTTGGCCTCGCTCAATTCCATTTTTACCTTGCAAATCTCTTCTGACGTCTTCTTTAGTTTGCCCTTCTGAGTCGCTGCTTGAGTGGTCACATCAGCACAGTGTTTATTAGCTATGCAGTTGTCAGAGCGAAGCTTTTCTACTTCATGGCGAAGCTCTTCCGCCCCCGCAATGTGCTCAGAACGCCGGGCAACCTGGGCAAACAAACATCCAACCTGGAGGAGACTCAACACGGCTTCCTGGGACACACTGTTAGGGTCATTGTTCTGAGTTTCCCTCAGTTTCTCAAAGAAAGGATGAGAAAGGAGGAAGTCGAAGGGATCGCATAAGGAGCCAGCGAAAGGACTCTTGGGACGGACTGTTAAAGAACCTTATTTTTCACCACCAGCTCCGAGAAGGTTGGTGACCGGGGGATTGCTGGAAGATTGATTGATGGGTTGAGGAAGGAGCGGTGAATGGCTCGGAGGAGCCGACGGATTTTTCCCCTCAGGCGGGGCACTAGCATGCTGGGTGGCGGGAGTTGACGGGGCTCCCTCCCCTTGTTGAGAAGAAGGTTCGAGCTTTTGAGTGGGCACAATGACATTTCTGGTCTCGTGCGAGGGCTGATCGGCGACACCAACTTTGGATGGAGCAGTTTCAACCGTCGAATTTGGTTTGGGAGCGACCACGGTGCTCGAGTCATTTAGAGAAGTCTTCTTCTTGGGCGGGCTACCACTAGAGGCGCTCGCCGAAGAACGTTTCCTCTTGCCGCCTTCATCATTAAGCACCCGGGGGACTTCGATGTTCCTGGAGGTAAAAGCGTTCAAGAGTTCGGCGGAAGATAACTTCATGTTTCCTGAAAAAAATCAAAACGAGAGGGGTTAGAAGCGGAAAATGCTGCGAGAACAAGAAGTGGAAGCAAGTGATAACCTAGGTACTGGGAAACCGTGGAGCCCTTGATGGTGTCAGGTAACGCGACACAGTCGAAGACATGAAGTCGGGCTAGAAAATTGAGAGAAATTCTCTCTTTAGCAGTCAAAGATGCCTCAGGAGGGTCAACTACGTAACGAGGACTCTCAATCCAATAAAGTAGGAAGAGAGCGGTCCCGTCTCTCTAAGTAAAAGTTTTGGGGTAGGACGGATGAACGATTACCTGTTATTACCGGCGGGCAAAGCCAAGTCCGGGGTCGCTCCAATAGGGGTTAAGCCGTTGCGCCCCAGGCGAGACTTCAGGGAAACCCAGCCATGGGTCTGCAAATATCTGGGGTCCACCTCGTAAAAAAAAAGGAAAGCGAGGGCTGGACCCCGATGGCGTCACAGAGGATCTCGAAACACCTCATAAAATCCCAAGCGTTGGAATGCAGTTGGCACGGGGCGGCGCTGATCTCGCTCAGCACCTGGCAGAAGAATGGCGACAGGGGAAACTTCATCCCAAGCGCCAAGAGCAGGTAGTCATATGCAAAGAAAAAATGGGAAATCTTGAAGTCATTAACTACACGATGTTGCCACGGGTGGTCTTGGCCTTTACAACCGGAAGTACGGAGAAGGTCCACTAGGGGTTTCGCGTAGCAAAACTCTCCGACCCTGCGGGTAACGTCGGTGATGGAATTGTCCGTGGTGAGTTCTGACGCTTGGTCAATGGCCTCCTGGGTGGGGGCGTCCTGGAGTGAAGGGGGTAAGGTAGCGAAGGTTTTGAGCCGAAAGGCTTTGACTTTTCCATCAGGAAGGGGAGCCCCCCTGGAGGAAGAGGGCTATTCGGTGCCCTCGACAGAGTTTGAGGCTGAAAGGAGGAGGTCGAGGGGGTATTTTGAGAAGGGTTTCTGGAGCGACGCTTCGGAGACATTAAGAATGAAAATAAAAATGAGAATGAAACGCAAAGGCAAGGTTTAGGTAAGGGAACTCACCGGGAGAGGAGCAAGCAGGGGGTGGTGAGGAAGTTGGAAGCGTCAGTGCGGATACGAAGGACCGGTGGGCAATCCAAAGGAGCGAGGGCAAGGAGATGAGAAATTTGTTGGGTAGCGCGAAAGTTGTTAATGATGACAATGAAGAGAATTTATAGGCCAAGAAGCAGGCTGAGAGGGACGTGTGTAGGATGCGAGTGCTTGACGAGGGGGCATGCCCCACGGAAGTGTTGGGGAATCGTGCCCCATGATGACGAAAAGAAATGATTACTTTGGGGAAAGGCGCGGATTTTCGGAAAGAGCGAACGATGCATTAAAACATGAAACATTGCACATAGCAAACATGGGTAATCAGATCCTCTTGCTTCATGAACGTACCGCAGGAAACCACATGAAGAAGGTGTCTTTCTAGGGCATACGATGCGGTGGTGCGTTGGGGTTGATGTTGATTTCAGAGGTTGGTCTGAAATCATAAGCGGGAATTGGGCACTGCACTTCTGCTTCTGCTTCTGCAAATTTAGGGTTTCAGAGGTTGGGGATGGAGGATAATGATCTGAAACCAAAAGGGGCATTGGAATTTATTTCTGCAAATTTAGGGTTTCAGATGTGGAGGCTAAGGTGTTTGGGGAGAGACAGAAAATCCAGGGGCCTTTCTATAATTGACTTAAGTTTTATGTCCATAGTATTAATAACAATAAATATTACAGATGTAATTATTTTAGTGGCTCACATCATTCATGTACCATACCCAAAAAAAAATTCTTGTACCAGAGAATTTGCCTGAGTTTAGATGATAGTTTGTTTTAGAAGAATGAAACGTTTTTACTGTCGGGTTTGAAAAAAGGGGATTAGGATCCTTCACCTTAATCTTAGGAGTGTGAAGTCACTTTTTTGACACAAAAATTAGTTGGTTCGTAAAAGTAATTGTTAGCTGATACTAAAGTTTTGTAAAAGAGTTTTGTCTTCATTGTAGTGTATTAGCTGCATTTTTTGTAGACGTCACATGACACATGCACTATATATAGATTGAATTGTATGATTTCATTATAAGACAAAAATATATTCACACAAAAGATAAGGGTATAATTCAAATGTACGTCTTTCCTCTATTTTCCATTGGCATTCAAACAAGTGAAAAACTCATTATTTTCAGTCATAATCCTTCCATTACTCTTTTTTTTCTTAAGCAAAAGAGATGATATACTAATCAAAGTCAAGAAACAAGCCCTCTTGACAACGGACGATACAACGAAAGCACAAAGAAAAGACGAAAGCAAACGAACAAAACTACAACGAAAAATGAAAGCAACTACCACAAACCAACAACAACCAAAAACAACCAAATACTCTTCCTTCTATTACTTCCATTACTCTTCCTTCCTTCTATAGCCCTTGAAACAAACTAGGCATTATTGAGGATAATATTCAACTCTATTACCATTTAAATAACATGTCTAGTTGTGGTACAAGAATATAAAAGTAATGACGGGTGTAATCAGATTGGTTTAAGTTTAACTATTTACGGAAAAACAAATCCAAATAAATTAAGAACATTCAAATTGGGTTTGTTCATATTTGGTGAACTTTTTTAATGAATCTTGTCATATTTGACATCTCATGTTCGTGGTTGATCTAAGTTAAAGCAACAGATCATGATTTTACTTTGAACTTTAAAAATAAAAAAATATACATGAAAAATAAAAGCTATATTAGATCTGAATTATTCGGATAGTTTGTTTTTTAAGTTCTTAGATGACACTAGACTTAACTCTGTATTGATTATTTTCAACTCCATTCTATAATTAAATACAAACCAAGTTTTGAGGCTGGTCACTTTTTGTATCCAAACAATCAGCAGCCTCATATGACTAATCACTTTGAGGTTCAGAGATCACATTAAATGGGCAAGACTTGCTCAACAAATCATTTTGTATACATACATACTGTCTAGGGATCAAACTCTCAACTAAGTATTTAAGGAGTCTAGCTATCTACCAATTGTACTAGACCTTATTTGTCGTGATCAATAATGACCATGTATCCAATCAACCAACATATATAACAATTTACCAAAAATCCTTCGCAGGTACTTATGTATAAGCAATCGACAACTATTTGACTAATCCTTTTGAGACTCGGAGATCATAGGTCTCTCCCAACAAATTCTTCTACATACACTCCCCGAGAGATCGAACAATCAATTAAGGAGTTAAACTATCTACCAACTATGTTGGACCTTGTATTGAATCCACTTACATGTAAAACTATTTATCAAAGAAATCGTCACAAGAACTTATGTATAAACACGGGAAACCATGTGACTAATCCCATCGAGACTCGGAGATTGCATCAAGCGGGTGTGTTTCTCCCAACAAATCATTCTCCATACACACCATCAAGAGATAAAATCCTCGACTAAATGCTTAATGAGCCCAGCTATCTATTATTTGTGCTAGACCTTTTTTGTGCTTGATCAGATATTTATCTTGATGGAATTCACTTACATGTAAAACTAGTATAAAAATAATCTTCACAAGTACTTATATAAAGCAATCCAAGATTCATTTCACAAGTATTTGTATAAAGCAATACAAGATTCATCTCACCGTTATTTAAAGGTTCAAAACATGAATAAGTTTAACAAATTGGCGAAATTATTTCATGCAAATACTAAGTTCATAAATGAAAGTTTAGGATCACACATAATAGTTTGAGAATATCATCAAGAAGTTGGCGTTGAACAGCTTTTGCGAAGCTAACTGCTCTCCACCTCCGAGAATTTCTCCTCATGCGTTTTGACCTACATATATAGATGCAAAAATCAGTATCAGCATCAAACACAGTTTTTAGAAAATGTAAATGATATTTTATCATGCTAATCAATAATTTGTAAACTTCTAACTATGAGTTTAATTTTGATGTATCGTTAGTGTAAAAGTTATTTTGCACTGACATTTAATCGTTTCGTGTTACATATTCAAAAATTGTTGCATTTGTTATCAATTAAATTGAAAATTTATTTTTCCATGTGGCGACTAATAATTGGATATCTTTATAAAAGAATTTTTACATTAATATTCCATATAAATTAAATCTTCTGAGTAGTATTGTTACAACATTATAAACAAAGTACAATGATTATTTCTATATAATCCAAAGTAACATTATAAGGATCTTCACTCTTACCGCTATAAGTGTTTTTTCTCTTCCTTGTTGGATTTGACCCCTCTGATGTAGCATCTTTCGTTGTAGCTTCGGTCTTCTTTAAACTTGTGCTACAATTATAGATTATTCATGACAAATTAAATCACACTCATACAAGAAAAAATAGAGTTAAATATATTATTAGTATTCTTATAAATATATAGGAAGGTATCTTATTTTGTTAATGATTTTGGGTTGATTATTTAATGTATTTTTATTGTACCTTGGTGGGGTTTCTTCTTTAGGTACGAAGTCTTCCATTACTGGATTGTATTTCAAAACCTCGTTAGACTCCATATCTTCCACTGCACCATTGTTGAACGCAACCTGCATCCAAATGAAGGTAGGTTTTTCAATGAATAACTTTTTTTGAACCATGAATAACCTAATTTTAACAATGTAGTAAATAATACTTTTTTAAAAACTGCATAAGATATGATCTTGTAAAATGAAAATGACTCTATCTACTATGCCATAAGAAAAATATAGTTCATAAGTTAAATAAGTATTTTTAAAATCAATTTTAGCTCAGAATAAGTCTATTGTAAATAACATATTAGTATTAGGGAGACGTAACTCAATTCAAAAGCTAGCTCAAGACTTGAGGTTGCTCTATCATTATAAATGTTATCTATGTCACATCTCTAGTCAATGTGAGACTTCTAACAAACTCTCTCATGCCCAAGGCTGGACATCTAGAGCGTGTATTAAACAACAACGGGTGACCCAAATATGGGAGGTCTCCACAACAAACAAATTGATCTAGGATATGGTATGATACCATATTATAATTATGGAGGTCTAACTCAACCCAAAAGCTAGCTCAAGAATTGAGGGTTGTTCTACCCTCATAAAGGCTATCTATGTCACAACTCTATGCAATGTGAGACACTTCAACTTAACACACACTAAATGTTACTAGTAAAAATATCGTTCATGGACGGAACAATTTTTAATAGCGTCCACTAGAGAATTTCCCATTATAAAGAATTACAATTCATGCATCAAGACTAAAGGGTGATGAGAAGTACTATCTTCTCTCACTTTCTTTTCAACACTCACTTGTTAATTGTTTGAAATTCATGTGAGACCTATTAAATTTGAAGTGAGACTCGTTTTTCAGTGGACCACACATGAATTAGAAGCATTCAATGGTATAGTGTTGGAAATAGAGTGCTAAAGAGAACATTGTTAGCCATTTTTCAAAAAGTGATCTTAACTAACCTATGGAAATATACAAATATAAAGGGACACACACATTAATTGGAGTATACACAATAATTAATCAATTGCATAAAGTAAAGAACACATACTGTGTATAATTTACTTTCAAAGCAGTAGGCAAAAACCGTTCCCAGAGTTCTAGCTCCGTTGATCTCCTTACAAACAACGCGAGACATCAATTCCGGAGTTGAATTTTTTCTTACTTTTGCTTTACCCTGTGAGAATAAAGCACCTCTAAAATATAAGATTCATTGCATATAATTACAATGCCTTAAAATAACAAAAGGTGAAAATGTAAATGTATAATATAATATCAACACAATTAGTTTGTATCAAAAGTATAGGGAACTTACAGGTTTGCATCCACGTCTTGCTACCTTTTTATTTTTAGTCTTCTTCAGTGTGGCTGCTTCAGTGTCTCCAATTTTACTTGGAGAATTGTCATTGACAACTTTAGGCAAAGACTCACCACCTTTAAAGTAAAGGAAATCAATTTCAATAGTAAGTAGAATGAATTTTACATAATGCGAACATATATATATATATATATATATATACACACACACGCATCCAACAGTTGGAAATCTAATATTGTGAACAATGGAGTGACCAATGACAGTGACACATTTGCAGACAAGGTAAGAGAGAAGAAGGAGTTGGGGAAAAAGATCTCACGCAGTGAAAATATTAAAGGAACATATACGTTTGAGAAACAAAAAATATGACAAAAAACCCAAAAAAAAAGTAACATATTGGTTTTTCGAATTATGGAAGCAATGAAGCATCTGACTTTTGACAGAAAAAGAAAGAATATAACTTTGGGACTTTTCTACACACTTTAAGTCTTTCATGTGAGAGGGAGACTATAGTGAAAGCGCATAGTGGTCAAGGACTCAGAGCAGTTGTCATATCACACAACTATTTGAATTTTAGCTAGATTTTATCACCCGGTGTTAAGTATCAATGGAATGGATTTATGAAATCCGAACACTCTAAATAATCCACTTCTAACTCAATTCACTCACCTGAAAAAACTGTGTACCCAAAATATAATCCGCCTGAGAATAATTTTAACACGACGGTTTGTGCGGGTTCGGGTGAACCACAAATTCTTGCCCACCCCTACAACCAACCTATTTTTGACAGAATCTCATTTTTCTTAGCCTATAATATTAAAAATTGCACTTTCTCGAGACATACGTCTTCTCGTAATAAATCAAGAGCATTAGACATTCTTTCGTCCAACAAAATCGTCTTTATTATTTCGATTCAGGCCTAAGACGTTCTACTCTGTTTCATCTTCTTCTTGAGTGAAAATAAATACGGAAAAATGAAAAAAATTTCCTGCCAAACATATTCATAATCATGCACAAGGGCCATATTCCAACAAAATAAAAAAGTAAGAAAAATGAACGGTAATCCACAATTAACATCCAAATCGATTAAAATCGTCTAAATCGAACATGAATATCATATATTAATGGCTCAAGTATAATTTACCTCCAATGTTTGAGCTTTCAGTGTTGTTGTTGCCACTCATTTTCAAGTGAAAATCTTCAAACCCTAAACAAAATCCACCCAAGAATTACATAAGTTAATTGCAATTAGTTTGATAAGTGAAATTAAAAATCTCAAAAGACGAATCGTGAGAAGAATCAAAATTCTGTCTAAAAGCACCTTTCTCTGCCGCCGCTTGAGTATTGAGAATGAAAATCTAGGGTTAGAAGGAGAATGTTGAAGCAGTATTTATAATGTTATCAGTACAAGTGTTTTAAAACTCGACTCGAACCAGTCGGTCCGACCGTGCTACTGTATTCTGGATAATCTGAGCCTCTAGTTGGATCGGTTATGTAGTTGAACCGGATATGACATCATAGACTTGGTAACTTCAGGAAGCCAGATTTCAAAAATTGAGGTCAACTAAAATAAATTCATAGTCAAAACTAATTTTTTGGTCAAATGATGTACATTTGAGAGTTATTTTAAATAATTGCTTGGTCTAAGAGTTGAACTTAGAACCCGGAAGTAAAATTGCTAATGTGTTTCCACCACTGCTTTGTTATTTTTTTGTTATCATTATCCAAGAGTATCAATCTTGCATAATTTGTTTCATTATCTGTTGTGACACTATTTAGATCAGCTTTTAAACATAAAAGAGAATCTTGCATGCTTTCTATTATCTAATCTAATCCACCAGGAAAAAAGGGAAAAAATTTAGAAAAAAGTTGCACATTTTTGTGGCATATTAAATATACAGAATTACTAATCATTGTGTAGGATAATAAGAAGTTACCATAGAGTTTGTTTATTACATTTATTTCGTTCCAGGTATAGTAACCAATTTTGTGGTTTGTTTTTCTTCCCTCAATATATTAGTTCTGAAATGATCTCTGGGCACTTGGCTGCACATTATATCTACTGCTTTCTGGACCCCCCCGCCCCCCTTTAGAATGCAACTTGCAAGTGAATGACCTATTTTCCAAAGAATTATGGCTTCGATTTCCAGATTTCTTATCAGATGATGCAGGAGTCCTTATTCGCATGTTATTGTTTAGTATTTATGGATTCATACTGATCTCCCATCCCCCTGCTCCCTTTTCTTTATTATAATTTACATTGTATTTCTTATTGGGCATTCTTGCAATTCTTTCCCCATTAAAGAAGATATCAGAGATATCAAGAGTTCGAGCTTGGAAAGTTTTCCTAGATATAATGGCATTGGTCCAATTTCCTTCTTCATCTTTCTCAAAGATGAAATTGAATCTGAGAGAATGAATTAAAGAAATTGATTCACTTGTAGAGGATAGTGAACCGGGCGAGCCCCATAGGGCCAACACCCAGGTAAGGACCGCCGAGTGGCGGGGAGCTGGACCTCCGCGGATTGGGCCTGGGGACAGCCCCTAGGGCCCATTCCAAACAGATTTGTTGCGTAGGGCCCATGACCCACATACTATAAATAGGTAGCGGTTACCTATTGAAGGGGCTTTTAATTCATTTCCTCAATAAACAAGTGAAATTCAGCGATATCCTTTCTTCTTTCTTCTCTCTTTAAGACTTTCACCCCTCACTCTAGATACTACCCAACCTAGCAATGTTCTATACCGGAACATTTGGCGTCGTCTATGGGGATCGTTAGATTTTCGATTCCCAAACCACGAGGGTTGATTGCGTGCTCAAGCTTGTTAGGTTTCGCGTTTTCGTTTACATTTCATCCCGAGTTCTTGAGTGTTTTTCCCGGACGTAGTAGCGTCCTGTGAGTGCTTAAACAACCTCCAGTTGCGTCCTAGAAGATGGAAACCCGTCCCAGAAGACAGGGCGATTCCCCGGGACGACGACGTGTTTCGCCTCCGCGGCGTGTCCAGCAGGTGCACCGCGAATCGCCTCCTTTGCAGCAAGCACCGCAGGTGGAGCCAACAGCTCCACCTCTTCCTCCGCCTCCTCCGCCTCCAAGACCGCCATCTCAGTCACCCTCGCCTTCACCTGTCCCATCGCCTTCACCTGTCCCATCGCTTTCACCTTAGAATCCCCCTGTGCAGGTTACTCAGGGAGAATGGCGTCAGATGATGCGCAGTATCGGTGATATTCAGCAGCGGAATGCACATTTGCAGGCGCAGCTCGATTTTTTCTGTCGGGAGCAGCAGGACGATGGCTCTCGCGAGGCGGATACAGTGGTGGAGTTTCGTCCGTTTTCTACCGAGGTAGAAGTGGCAGTGATACCGGATAATATGAAGACGTTAGTCTTGGAATCGTACAGTGGAGATTCGAATCCTAAGGATCATCTCTTGTACTTCAACACAAAAATGGTAATCAGTGCAGCGTCGGATGCAGTAAAATGCAGGATGTTCCCTTCCACATTTAAGTCGACGTCGATGGCGTGGTTCACAACTTTACCAAGAGGTTCAATTTCAAATTTTCGTGATTTTTCTTCAAAATTCCTAGTGCAATTCTCTGCGAACAAGGTTCAGCAGGTGACGATCAATGATCTATACAGCATTCGTCAGCAAGAGGGCGAGTCTTTGAAGAAATTTATGGCGCGATACAGCGCGGCTTCTGTGAAGGTGGAGGATGTTGAGCCGCGTTCTTGCGCCTTGGCCTTCAAGAACGGTTTGTTGCCGGGAAAGTTGAACAGCAAGCTGAGCAGAAAATCGGCTCAATCCATGGCGGAGGTGCGCGCTCGGGCAAGCACGTACATTCTGGATGAAGAGGATGATGCGTTTAAACGCAAGCGCGCGAAAATAGAAAAGGATGGAATGTAAGTTAAACACTCAATAAAGGATAGGTACGATGGCGGGCGGGGTGATGGGAGTCGGCGTAAAGAAGAAAAAGCGAAGACAACGGTGAAACCAACCAGAGAGCAGTTGTACCCGCCAAGAGAGGATTACGAGCGTCGACGCCCTTGGTAGTCGCAAGGCTATCAACGACGTGAGGAAACGAACATGGTGCTTAACACTAATCTTAGTGATGCGTTCCGAGGGGGCAAAGGGACGAGTCTAGTGGATGAGCCGGAGGTGCCAAAGTACAAGCCCCGGGGTACAGATCCGAACAAGTGGTGTGAGTATCACCGTTCGATAGGACACGACACCGATAGCTGCTGGACTTTAAAGCGTGAAATAGAAAAGTTGGTAAAAGCCGGAAGCACAATGCGATATGGCCAGGGGGATGATCGCCAGTATGATGACTGGAAAAAGGGTGATCATCAGAAGGACAGTCGTCAGTATGATGACCGGAAGTGGGACGACCGTCAGCGAGACGACCGACAGTATGATGACCGCCATCGCAATGACCGACGGGAGGTTGAGAAGAGGCTGGGCGATCACCGTGGAGGACCGGCGGGAAACCAGGAAAAAGAGGCGCAGGCGATCGAGGAGCGGGCCTCGAATAAGACTTTCATGCACAGCCTAGGACCACCAGCAGGAGCCATAAACACCATCACTGGAGGATTCGGCGGTGGGGGCGACACCCAGGCAGCAAGGAAGCGGTACGTGCCGGCGATGAACTCTGTCCATGAAATTCGTTTTGGATTTGAACATCCATACATTACAACGTGAAGATTGGAAAGCTTAAGTGGTCCAGCTAAGAGTAAACAGCTTCAACGTCAGGCGAGTGCTCTTAGACCAGGGAAGTTTGGCTAATATCATATACGAGGATGCATTCGATGCGTTAGGGCTATCCGACAACGATTTGACACCTTATGCAGGAACGCTTGTGGGTTTTGCTGGCGAGCAGGTCATGGTTCGGGGCTATATCGACTTGGACACAATCTTCGGTGAAGAAGAAAATGTGAAAGTCTTGAGGATTAGATACCTCGTGCTGCAGGTCATGGCTTCATACAACATAATCATTGGCAGGCACACTTAGAATCGGCTTTGAGCAGTGATCTCAACCGTACATCTGGCGGTCAAATATCCGCTAAGTAACGGGAAGATTGGAAAGCTTAAGATCGATCAAAAAAAGGCAAGGGAATGTTACAATAATTGCCTGGATTTGTATGGAAAGAAAAGTGAGACAGTCGGTCATCGTTGTTACGAGATCGAAGCGCCAGATGACAATGTAGATCCGAGGGGCGAGGGGCGGCTAAACAGGCCCACACCGATTGAAGAAACCAAAGCATTACAGTTTGGCGAGCGAATGTTAAAGATCGGAACCAAGCTTTCCAGTGAACAGGAGGAGCGCTTGGGAAAGTTGCTCGGTGAAAGTTTAGACCTCTTCGCGTGGATCTGTAAAGACATGCCCGGAATAGACCTAAACTCCATCTGCCACCGGCTCGCATTGAATCCCAGCGTTAAGCCGGTCTCACAGCTTCGGCGTCGCATGGGTGGCGATAAGGGAAAGGCGGCGCAACTGGAAGTCGACAAATTCCTAGCAGCATAATTTATCAAACAGGTCAAGTATCCAACGTGGCAGGCAAATGTCGTAATGGTCAAAAAGGTGAATGGAAAGTCGCAAATGTGTGTAGATTACACCGATCTCAATAAGGCATGCCCAAAAGATTATTATCCCCTTCCCAGCATCGATAAGTTAGTCGACGGCGCCTCTGGGAACGAGTTACTCAGCTTGAGAGATTCGAATGCATCCGTCGGACGAGGACAAGACGACGTTCATGATTGCTAGGGTTAACTATTGTTATCGAACCATGCCTTTTGGTTTGAAAAATGTCGGTGCTACTTATCAAAGGTTGATGGATAGGGTCTTTGCTAAACAGATCGGAAAAAACATGGAGGTCTACGTAGACGATATGGTAGTAAAGTCAGCTTCGGGCAAACCATCACCAAGACTTATCAGAGGCGTTCACAAAGATCCGCTAGCACAGTATGCGACTCAACCCAGAAAAGTGCTCGTTCGGCATACAGGGCGGGAAGTTTTTGGGCTTCATGATCACTTCAAGAGGAATTAATATCAACCCCGATAAGTGCAAGGCGATTCATCAGATGAAGGAGGTCCAACGTCTGACGGGGCGGGTGGCGGCTCTGTCAAGATTCCTTCCCCGGTCAGGCGACATGTCAGCTCCTTTCTTCTGATGTCTTAGGAAAAATGCTACATTCGAATGGACGGCGGAGTGTGAGGAGGCTTTCACTCGTTTAAAAGAGCTCTTGTCAACCCCGTCGGTTCTGTCTCACCCAGAGCAAGGGTCCCCACTCCACTTATATTTCGTCATAAGCGCCAACACGATTAGCACCGTTATCCTTCAGGAGATCAATGGCGAGCAGAGGATAGTGTACTTTGTAAGTCACACTTTACAAGGCGCAGAAGTCAGGTCTCAGAAGATTGAGAAGGCAACATTGGCGGTCTTGGTGATGGCTCGCCGTCTAAGACCCAATTCCAGAGTTTTCCAGTGAAGGTGCGAACGGATTTACCTTTGAGGCAGGTTCTGCAAAAGCCCGATTTGTCAGAAAGATTGGTCGTGTGGTATGTGGAGCTGTCAGAGTACGGTTTGCAGTACGACAGGCGCGGGACTATGAGCGCCCAGTCGCTGGTGGATTTTGTTGTGGAATTAACTCCTGATTCCGGCGAAAGGGTGAGTACTCAATGGACCCTGTTTGTTGACGGCTCTTCCAACAGTAACGGTAGTGGTGCGGGAGTTACGCTTGAAGGCCCAGGGGAGTTCGCCCTGGAAAATCTTTGAAGTTCGAGTTTAAGGCTACAAATAATCAGGCGGAGTATGAGGCTTTTATCGTCGGGCTCAAGCTGGCGATTGAAGTTAAAATTGAAAGTTTACTTATTAAAACAGACTCACAGTTGGTGGCGAGTCAGGTAACGAGGGCTTTCCAAGTAAAGGAGCCCAATCTGATCAAATACTTAGAGCGAGTAAGGTATCTGATGGCCCGACTTCAGGAGGTTGTCGTAAAGTATGTCCCTAGGACACAAAACCAGAGGGCGGATGCCCTAGCCAAGTTAGCAAGTACTCGGAAGCCGGGAAACAATCGGAATGTGATACAAGAAACGCTGGCACGCCCCAGTGTCGAAGGAGAGTTGGTGAGCTGCGTAGATATAGGAACCACCTGGATGGGACCTATACTCGACATATTTGCCGGGGACCCAGCCGGGGTCGAACAATACACGAAAGAGCAAAGAAGGGAGGCCAGCCACTACACGCTCATTGACGACCACTAGTTCCTATGAGGCTATAATGTCCGAGGTTTACGAGGGGTCTGTGCCATTCACATCGGAGGAAGGTCTTTGGCATGCAAGGTGTTGAGAGCAGGATTTTGCTGGCCAACGTTGAGGAAGGATTGCATGGAATTTGCACGGAAGTGCAACAAGTGTCAAGTATTTGCTGATTTGTTGAAGGCACCGCCGGAATAATTATCGACTATAAGCGCTCCTTGGTCGTTCGCTATGTGGGGGTGGATTTGGTCGGACCTTTTCCAGTCGCTAGGTCACAGATGAAGTTCATCCTGGTGGAGGTCGATTACTTTACGAAATGGATTGAGGCGGAGCCGCTCGCCAAGATTACTTCGACAAAAATTGTCAATTTCTACTGGCGACGGATAATTTGCAGATTCGGAGTACCACGGGCGATAGTATCTGACAACGAGACTCAATTCACGAGAATTCTGAAAGGAGATGGGAATTCAAATGTGGTTCGCCTCAGTGGAACACCTGCAAACGAATAGGCAGGTGGAGTCAGCCAACAAAGTGATTCTGCGAGGTTTGAAGCGGCGGTTGGATGAAGCTAGTGGAGCATGGTTGGATGAGCTTCCAGTGGTTTTATGGTCTTACAACACCACCGAGCAATCAAGCACAAGAGAAACTCCATTCAGAATGACCTACGGGGCGGGTGCTATGCTACCCGTTGAGATTGACAACTCGTCTTGGAGGACTGCGCTGCGCCTAGAGGGTGAAAATCAAGCGAATATGGCGATGGAGCTCGACTTGTTATCCGAGACTCGGGAAGAAGCCCGTGTGCGAGAGGCGACAATGAAACAGCGAGCGGCAGGCAAATATGATTCGAAGGTTCGCCCCAGAGCGATGCAGGTGGGAGATTTGGTCCTTAAATGGCGAACAGGCACCACAGGAAACAAATTGAGCCCAAACTAGGAGGGACCCTACAGAGTTGCAGAGGTTCTAGGCAAAGGAGCTTACCATCTTGAGGAGCTGGACGGAAGGCGGGTGTCGCGCTCATGGAATGTCGCAAGTCTCCGCTATTACTACAGTTAGACAAGGAGGAGACAATTTTTTCAATTAAATAAAGGCGTGCTCTTTTTCTCCCAAAGTGGAATTTTTTAACGGGGCGCCGGAAATGTAATGAAATATTGAACTATGAATAGTATGTTTTGTCCGACTTTTTGATATCGAAATCGCCATCTCCGATGGCCATTGTCAAAGTTAAAATACTAAATTACAGTAGGCTGCTCGGTGGGACAAGCTTGATGCCCAAAGGGGCTGGCTGGAACCCTAAAGGAGGCGATTCCGCCATGACCTTTGACGTCCGGGAATCGCCCCGGGGAGTCTGAAGCAGTCACTGGACACATTAGCGACGCGTAGGGTAAGTCTCCCCAGAATACGGGTGAGCACCACAGGCTAGGCAAAAGTCTTGGGCGCCCAATTGGCCATTGGGTCCCAAGCGTCATAAGCCACGCGCGGGCGAAGCCCCAGGCAAAGTCCTCAAAAATGGAGGTTGTTCTTCCCTAAGGGGAGGCGTTTTAAAGCCTTAGTGAGAAAAGCCAAGCACAAAGCCCTAGCCAATAATCCACGCGCCTATGTCGTTAAACGTAATACAGCCTGAAAGGGTGCGCAAAAAAAATAGGCGCACATCCATTAATGCCGGAATTGAATAAAGCGACAAAGTAAAGTACGTAAAATCCCCGGTGGGCGAGCTACACAATGAAGAGGAAAGAGCATAAACTATACAAAGACAACAACATCGCGGCACAAAGAAAGGGAACGCATAAAGCTTGGATAAATAATAGGTCAACTACATAAAAGCCCAGGGGGCGAGCAACAAGCTAAGTTAATTTAAGTTCAAAGCAAAAAAAAACAACAACAACAAAAAGCAGCTAATTGTCTCCATCGCCTTCCTCTTCTTCTTCTTCATTTCCGTCAGCCCAGGGGTTTGGCCCTAGCCTGGGAGGATCGTCCGGCCCGACAAGTCCAAAGTCGGTGATCGCCTTCAGTATTCCCATAGAGCTCAGGTCGGCGTTCGGGAAAAGCCATTGAGCCTGGTCGTTGGCCAGATAGAAGCCTTCCTCGCGCTGCTCTAAAGCTCCGTCCGCCGCCGACTCCCTCGCTTTGGCAGCTTTTTCTCTCTCGCCGGCCAGCTTTTTAGTCTTTTCTTCCAAATCTGCCTTCAGCGAAGCTAGCTCCTTATCCTTCGAAGTGAGGACCTCTTCCTTGGCCGCCAATGCTGATTGAGCTTCTCGTGTAACATCCTAGGAATTTTTTATATATCCCTGAAACTAAGTAAACATAATTTACTAACTTATATGCTATCATAAAATTTTAAGAGATATTAGCACTTGGGAATGGTATATATATATCCCAATGCTAAGATGATATTCCATCTGATTATATATATAAACTAGTTAGAATATATATGTTTTTTTAAAAAAAAAAAAAACAGAACGTGATTTTAGATTATTGTGTTTGTATATAAAATAGTTATATACTTAAAAGGATATCTCTGCAAGTTGTTTTGACTTCCACGAGGTCCTTTGGTGATTACAACTAAAGATATTACATATATTAAAAACAACTTTTGGGAAAGAGAATAGATATTTAAAAAAGACACAGTATGTAAAGTGGGGATAGAGAAAAAAAAAGATTTTGAGAGGAGCAGGGTAGGGACAGCGTGAAGACTTCACAATGTTAGAAGAAGAGAAGGAAGTAGGATCAGAAATCTGCATGCAGTGAAGGTCCTGCAAGGGCGCATCTTTGGAGAAGTAAGGTAAGGAAGTCTTGATCTTTACTGTGTCTTCTGCCATAGGGGAAGGGAAAAATGGGTTAGGAAGGAAGTATTGAGAAATTAAGTATCTCTTCTTTTGCATGTTAAAATTTTACATAAGAATTGATAGCTTATGTGTTAGCAATTTGGGTATGTCACAGAGAAGAGGAAAAGCTCAGACATTCATATTATGAACTTTTGGAACATAGGAAATTTGGGTAAGAGCTCTTAGTTGTGTGTTGTACTTTTCTGGGGGCATTTCTGTGATTGAGGTTAGTTAGGAAAATTTTAGGATCATTAGAAACTACATTGTAGAGGTGGAAAAGCTGAGTGAAAGTCTAAGTTAAAAGACTGAGGTAATCTGTAAAACAATTTAGGTTTGGAAATTGATTTAATTTTGAAGCTATCCCTTAGAGCACTAATTTAATATTTTATTTTTACTCTAGATCATACAAATTTGGCTCATTAGCATCAGAGGACAACTTCTGTTTCAGCTACTCAAGAAGTCAGTGAGTAAAATGATGGAGATTATAGCAAGTTTATAAATTATCTTATTATAACTGATATATCTTCTTATTACCACAAAGTGAGATAAAATCATTGTTCAACTATTTTATGATTTATGACTTGGGATATGTGGTGAAATTACTGATGTTATAGTTCAATGGTTGTCTAAACCATTTTACTAACGTGCTAAGTAGACTGATTACATATTTTTCTGAAAGAGGAAGAAGATCTCTTAGAACTTGTAGCTAATGATAGTAAACATTAGCCTTGGTGCACCGTGTTGTATGTTCGGGCGGGAAGCTCGACTATGATTCGTTTAGGCGGGGAGCCTGTTATGAATTATATGTCCAGGCGGGGAGCCTGCTGTTTATTTTCTTGGCGGGGAGCCTGCAATTGACTCTTCAGGCGGGGAGCCTTCTATTGGTAATTTGAGGCGGGGAGCCTGATATTGATTCTTTTAGGCGGGGAGCCTATGTCGACATGGTTAAAGATTCTATTTACAAGCAGAGAGTTTGTTTTTGTTCTTTTATTTGAGTAATAGCTTACTTAGCCGTGTATAATATGATTTGTATGCAATGATTTGGATGAGACCAAGAATATCATTCCTCATAACATTCATTTAATTCTGCTTGTTTTCTTTATTCTCTAGTATTTACTCACTAATTATGAGGTGACTTACCTTGTCTGTTGTTTTCTTTTATCAATTCAGGTAATCAGGCTCGTGTTGAATCAACCACATCCTCTAGACAGTCGACTTAGGATCCTTCATGAGGCCCTTCTGCTAAAGGGCTACTAGTGTTGTTGTGTCTGACCCATGTTGTTGAGTTAAAACTTGTTTTGTAAATGTCACTTTAACTTGTGCGTTGTATTTACGTAGTGGCTCTAACATGTGGTCTACTAGAACCTTTATTATATAGCCTTGGTCCTATATAACTTTGGGAGGCTTTGTTTTGAACTTGCTGCTATCATTTTGTTATTACAGGCTCTTATAATATTTTGGATAGTTCATATTTTAGGGAAGACCCTGCCGAATTTTCTATAGAAAATTCCTTGAAGCATAAATATGTCATATATAGATATTATAAAGTCTTTCCATCTCTATGCGCAATTAGTTAAGGCTTGCTAGGTTAGGATGATTAACCTATGCGCCGGTCACCATCTAGGTTGGGTCGTGACAAAATTGGTATCAGAGCCTGGTCATCTTTGATAGGGTTATGAATGTGATACGTACTTGAGCATAATCATGCTCATGACCAGGCTGTTCAGTCTCTTCTAGACATTTTACTGAAATATATCTTGCTTATGATGTGATTTGATTGATACTTTCCTAATCTAACTTGACTTTGTCTTACCTTGCCATTATAGACAAATATGCCACCTCGAATGCGTGGTAGAGGAGTCCCTCTTGATGAATCGAGTGATGAGAGTACTGTATCGCAAAGCCTTAGGGGTCGTGGTTGGAGGGGTCGTGCACCTGTTTTTCAGAGAGGACATGGTCGTCGTGGACGTGTTGGAGGACCCCGAATAGAGGCCCATGGGGATCTCGCTTCCTCACCATCAACTGGGCAAGCTGTGGGGATGGCTGATGTAGTTGCTGGGTTAGCAAAGACTCATCAGTCCATTGAGTTATTGGCTGGTGCAGTGTTAGGGCAGAGGGGAAATCCAGCTGTCCAAGGAGAGGCTAGGGATACTACCATCTTAAGAGACTTCCTTCGCTTGAGCCACCAACATTTTCTGGTTCAAACGTGTCAGAGGATCCTAACCAATTTATTGATGATATAGATAGATGTTGCATAGCTTTGGGATGTTCAAGTCAGAAAACAGTGGAGTTGGCTTCTTTCCGACTGAAGGACATGGCAAGGATATGGTTTGACAACATGGTTAGAGGAAGAGATGTTGAGTGACCTCCTATGTCATGGGAGGATTTCAGATTGGCATTTTTGGATCGTTTCTTACCTGAGAGTACTAGAGAGGCGAGGGCCAGGGAGTTTGAAAGCTTGAGACAGACTTCCGATATGTCAGTAACATAGTATGATATCATATTTACACAGTTGTCTAGATATGCTTCTTATTTGGTTCCAGATGAGATGGCTCGTACTAGGAGATTTGTGGATGGATTAGAGAGATCTTTGTTTGAGTTGGTGTCATCTCAAAGAAACCAGTTTCCTTCCTATGCTGCAGCTGTTGATTGTGCCAGAAGAATTGAAGCTAGAAGGTTGGAGGAGGGAGTTATATCAGATAAGCCTAAGAGGACCAAATATGATGGATCATTTCAAGGTCAGAATAGTGACAGTACTTTTAGGAAACCTGGCCCATCTGGTCAGCAAAGGTCCTTTCAGCGCTTTCAGCAACCTACAAAACTATCATCTCCAGTAGGTGTTTCACAATATAGACCTGTTGGGGGTGGTAGTATTCAGCATAATTCTAGGAACTATGGTGGGAATTGTTCTATGTGTCAGAGTTGTGGGAAACTTCATTCTGGAACTTGCTTTAAGCAAGTTGGTTGCTTTCAATGTGGGCAGGCTGGTCATTTGAAGAAGGATTGTCCTCAGTTGAACCATGGGATGAGCCAAGGGTTAGTGTTTGTAAAGGCCAAGGAGGTAGAGGATTTGGTGGTAAAAGACAATCCCAATCAACAGGGGGACAAGCTCGTGTATTTGCTCTAACAAAACAGGATGCTCAGGCAACTAATGCAGTTGTATCAGGTATAATCCTAGTATGTTCACTAAATGCACATGTATTATTTGATCCGGGGTCTACACATTCATATGTGTCTCCGAGTTTCGCTACTCATTTCGGTAGGGATCCTAGTCTACTAGATCATTCTTTTCTAGTGGCTACTCCAGTTGGGGATTCCGTCTTGGTGAAGTTTGTTTTTAAAGATTGTGAGATTTCTATTGAAAGCAAAGAGTTTATGGCAAATTTGATTGTATTAGACATACTAGAGTTTGATGTCATTCTAGGAATGGACTGGCTAGCTTCGTGCCATGCTACGGTTGATTGTCATCACAAAAAAGTTTTGTTTAATATCCCAGGAGTTGAACCATTTGAATTTCAAGGTGATTACAATATAACCCCCATACCATTGGTTCCAGCATTGTGTGCATTGCAGATGTTACAAAAAGGTTGTCAGGGTTTCTTGGCATTGGTTAAAGATATTGAGAAGCCAATAAGAAGTATTGACCAAATTGTGGTTGCAAGGGAATTTCCAGATGTGTTCCCTAAGGAGTTACCTGGGTTACCCCCACATCGAGAAATTGAATTTTGCATTGATCTGGTGGCTGGTGTTGAACCAATATCTATCCCTCCTTATCGCATGGCTCATGTTGAGCTAAGAGAATTGAAATTCCAATTGCAAGATTTGTTGGATAAAGGTCTTATTCGACTGAGCACTTCGCCATGGGGAGCTCCAGTTCTCTTTGTTAAGAAAAAGGATGGAACCATGCGACTATGTGTGGATTATAGACAGCTAAATAAAGTGACTGTACGCAATAAGTACCCTCTTCCACGTATTGATGACTTGTTTGATCAGCTTGATGGCGCACAAGTTTTCTCAAAGATTGACTTGCGGTCGGGGTACCATCAATTAAGAATTAGAGAGGGAGATATACCTAAGACCTCTTTTCGAACCCGTTATGGACATTATGAATTTTTAGTGATGTCCTTTGGTTTGACAAATGCTCCTGCGGCCTTTATGGATTTAATGAATCGGGTCTTTAAACCTTTATTGGATCAATGTGTAATAGTATTCATCGACGATATCTTAGTATAATCTAAGAGTAAAGAAGAGCATGAGAAACATCTGCGAATTGTGTTGCAGACCTTAAGGGAGCATCGACTTTATGCCAAGTTTTCCAAATGTGAGTTTTGGCTAGAAAGTGTAACGTTTCTCGGTCATGTGGTGTCAGGTGGTGGAATTCAGGTAGACCCGAAAAAGGTGGAAGCAATCCAGCAATGGCCAAGACCAACCACAGTCACAGAGATTTGTAGTTTCTTGGGTTTGGCAAGTTACTATCGTCGGTTTGTTAAAGAATTATCTCGAATAGCAGCCCCGCTGACTAAGTTAACTCAAAAGAATGTGAAATTTCAGTGGTCTGATGCATGTGAGGAAAGTTTCCAGAAATTAAAGTCACATTTAACTTCAGCACTAATTTTAGCTTTACCATCTGGATCTGGTGGGTATGCGGTATATTGTGATGCCTCAAGAGTTGGATTGGGGTGTGTCCTTATGCAGCAAGGTAAGGTTATAGCCTACGCATCTAGAAAACTAAAGAAGCACGAACAGAATTATCCAACTCATGATTTAGAAATGGCTGCCGTGATCTTTGCCTTAAAGATTTGGAGACATTACTTGTATGGAGAAACTTGTGAAATTTATACAGATCATAAAAGCCTCCAGTACATTTTCCAACAGAGGGATCTTAACCTACGACAACGTCGATGGATACAGTTGTTGAAGGACTATGATTGTACTATTCTTTATCATCCGGGAAAGGCTAACATTGTGGCGGATGCTTTGAGCATGAAGTCTATGGCTAGTATGGCTCATATTGCAGAAGTGAGAAGACCTTTGGTGGAGGAGATCCACAAATTAGAAGCAAAAAGTGTAAGGTTTGGAATTAAGGACCCAAACTCCCTTGTTGCTTGTGTTCAGTCTAAAACATCATTTGTGGATATGATTAAGAAGTCTCAAGGGGAAGATCCTTCTTTATGCAAGATTATGGAAGAGGTGAAGAGTGGGGAAACATCAGAATTTTCAGTCGGGTCCGATGGAGTTTTAAGGTTTGGTAATAGGCTGTGTGTACCAGATGTTGGAGAATTACGAAGGAATCTTCTTAAAGAAGCTCACCATTCGACATACTCAATTCACCCCGGAGCAACCAAAATGTATCAGGACCTGAAGCAATTGTACTGGTGGAGTGGGATGAAGAGAGATGTAACAGATTTTGTTTCTCGGTGCTTGGTGTGCCAACAGGTTAAGATAGAACATCAAAGGCCAGCAGGTTTGCTCCAACAAATAGAGATTCCAGAATGGAAGTGGGAAAAGATTACTATGGATTTTGTTACTGGACTACCTCGTTCCCAAAAGGGGAATGATTCTATTTGGGTGATAGTTGACAGATTAACTAAGTCTGCACATTTTCTTCCAGTTAAAACCACTTTTAAAGTGGCGCAGTATGCCCAGTTGTATGTAGATGAGATTGTAAGATTGCATGGGGTTCCCATTTCCATCATTTCTGATCGTGGTCCACAATTTACTTCTCGATTCTGGAGGGCATTTCAGGAGGCTTTAGGAACACGATTAGATCTTAGTACAGCTTTTCACCCACAAACAGATGGACAATCAGAACGGACGATCCAGATATTGGAGCATAAATATGTCATATATAGATATTATAAAGTCTTTCCATCTCTATGCGCAATTAGTTAAGGCTTGCTAGGTTAGGATGATTAACCTATGCGCCGGTCACCATCTAGGTTGGGTCGTAACATCTCGCTTGGCAGCATCCAAGTCTTCCTCGAGTTCTGAAATCGTGGCGGCTCAGCGAACAAGCTCGACTCGAGCTTCATTAAGCTCGTTGGCGATCGACACAAGTTTTTTGTCGATGGCAATCTTTTCTTTGGCGGCCCCGGTCACGATTCTGTCAAGGCGATCGGAGCACTTGGCATGCTCGGTGGCGAGCACCTCATAGTCAGACTGCAATTTCGCCTCTTCATCAGCGAAAGCTTTGAACTTCTTAAAGGCATGGGCGAAGATGCAACCGGCGTGCAGCACAGACGCGAGGCACTCTTGGTCTGCGTCGTCGATACCCTTCCCGAAAAATTCTTTTTCCAGGTAATCATGATTGATCCTAGAAAGCAGAAACTCCATAGGGTTGGTGGCGTCGCGCATCATTGTGGAGCTATCAAAGGGGGTCTCCCTGGCGGCGAGAGTTTCCTTTTCCTTTTCTTTCTCTTCTCCTTCTTTTTCCTTAGGGTCAGAATGAGTTTCTGCCCTAATTGGGCTGGAGTGCTTTTCCTTCCTCAGGGAATCCTGGTCATCTTTTTCACCGGTTTCCTGGCGAGGGGGGCTGGTTTCCGCTCGGGTTTGAGTCTTGGGAGAAGTGGTTCCCTGGGTCGGCGACGGCTGGTGCGGAGTGGAAGTCTCCTCTCTCTGATGAGCAGAGGTGTCGGCAGTAGACTTGGTGGTGGCGGTTGAAGGTATGAAAAACGGTAGAAAGGGGGGGTTTGAATAACGTTTTCAAGATAAAGCTTCCACCTTAAAGATTTTGACAAATCTTTCGAGAACTTAAGTGCTAAAGATAAGAGATAGAAAAGCACACAAGGATTTTATCCTGGTTCACTTGATAAATCACTCAAGCTACTCCAGTCCACCCGTTAAGGTGATTTCTTCCTTCTTAGAATGAAGGCAATCCACTAATCAGGTAAGAGTTACAACTGCACTTGAAACCTACAAGTGACTAACAATTACACTGACTTAGCTCACACTAAGATTCACTCTCTTAGTCTTCTCTAGGATCCGATCAACCTTGATCTCCTAAAGGAACTAAACAAACTGTTTATCAAAGAATTGTTTACAAGAGATTTGCTTCTAAAAAGCTAATAGTAAACACAATGAATTTCAGTTGAAAGAAAGCTTAGAAGAATTTGAATTTGTCTTGCGCGTATGTGAATGCTTCTAGCCACTTCTTTCAGTCTTCAGCCTCTTTTTATACTCCAAGGATTAGGGTTGAGCGTTGCATGGGAAATGCTACCGTTGGAGGGCAGTTCTGGAAAATCCAGCTTCTGCTGTGTCTGATACTGTTAGGTAGGTCGTCAGGAAGGTACAGTTGCTTTTGTACTTGGATAGTGACTTGACCTTTAAACCTAGGAGACTTCTGATCAGGGGAATGCTTCATGTTGGAACTTGTGAAGCCGGTTGATCAGAGTCAGAGGGAAAGCCCAGATCCTCTGACCATTGTATCTTCTGATTCTGAACTCAGAGGGAAGTACATGGTCTTCAGAGTATATTGCTTCTGGAGATCAGAGTTTCCACTATTCAGCTTCTGGATCTTCAGAGTCTTCTACACCATCAGAACATCTGAACCTTCAGTGTTTCTTGGTTATCAGACTTTCTGGATCTTCAGAACTTCTAGTGACTGAGTCCACATCAGAGTTTGTATAACTTCAGAACTTCTGAAGCTTTTCCACTGTTCATACTGAACATGGTGAATGCGAAAGCGTTGCTTGGGACACTCTTTAAGCACAGTGCTTCTGATTTGTGTGAGATTGAATAGAGGTCAGAGCCTGTAAATAGCACACTCAGAAAAACACGTTAGAGTACCACAATTGTTCATATCAAAAGGTTAACTTGTAATCATCAAAACATAGAGTTGTACTACTAGATCAAAACTTGATCTTACAGCGGTGACCTTTTTCTTGAGCGGCGAGGGGTTCTTGCTCCCCTCGCCATCCTTGAGAGAGCGTGTCTTTCTAGGATTCTCGGCATTGGCATTGAAAGTCGGAGGAAACTTTGCAAGCCTTCTAGCGGCGACGAGTTGGAGTTCTTCGGCTGTGAAACCCATGTCAGCTGAAAAAAAATAAAGGAACTAGTCAGGTCAAAACACTTGAGTTAAATAAAATGCATGAGACAAGTTAGCATGAAAGACGAGCAATTCAGTAAATCGGCTAGTAACCTAGGTACTTGGGAGTTCTCGAATGGCAAGCGCCTTCGATAACCTTGGAACAGTCAAGGATCGGGAGTTGGGCGAAGAAGCTGATTATGGTTTTGTCCTCGGTGGTGAGGAGATCCGCTGAAGGGTCAAGGATCCCATTGGGGCGGTCGGTCCAGTAGAAGGGGAAAAGGGCGGTCTCATCTCTTGATCTGAAAAGCTCGGGGTAGGCTTGGTGAACACCTTGAAGTATTTTCGAGCAAAGCTAGTCTTGGCATTGCTCTTGAGGGGGTTTAGGCATTTTCGGCCCGTGCGCGCCTTGAGGGAGATCCAACCTCTAGCCTTTAGAGATTTGGCGTCTACGTCGTACAAATAAAAGAAGTGCACAGTTTGCGGTGTGATGTTGATGGCGTCACACAGGATCTCAAAGCAACGCATGAACGCCCAGGCGTTGGGGTGCAGTTTACTGGGGGCGGCGTTGATGTCAGATAGAACGTCGCAGAAAAAGGCGGACAAAGGAAATTTAATTCCCAACTTCGTAAAAAGATACTCACACACGTAAAAAACGTGATAATGAGATATGTCGTCGTGGACCTTGTGGAACCAGGGGCGCTCGTCCTTTTTACAGGCAGCAGCGCGCAGTTTTTCGTTCAGTGCGTCGTCAACGCACAGCCCGTCGATCGCCTCAATAAGGTCAGTCACCGCATCCACGACGGCGAAGTCTGAAGGCTGGTCGATTACTGACTGAGGGGGGGGGCGACTTGAACCGGAGCGGGGAGCGTGGCGAATGTTTTCAAGCGGAAAGCCGCAACCTCCGCATGCTCAAGTGGGAGCCCACCAACGGGAGAAAGATCTCCAGGGAACTCTTGGCGATGAGGGTTTTGAGAAGACAAAGACATGGAAATGCAATGCAGGATGCACAAAATACTCGGGAATATGAGAATGTTGAAGGGGACAAGGTCAGGGAAGTAGAGCACTCACCGGATGACAAGACGAACGGGAGGTTGAAGAAAGGATGTGAAGTAGCAGTGTCAGGGCAAAGGGAAGCTTCCAGTTCGCTCGGGAGGGCTTTAGAAGTGAGGAGTTTTGAAAGTGAGGGTCGATGGAGGTGCAAGGTTTTTATAGGCAAGGAGAGACTCTTGGGATGCGACGCGTGGGAAACACGTGGAGTTAATGGGAAGTTATGACCCATGATTTGAAGGGAGCAAATGATTGCCTCGGGAACGTAATCAGCGCATTAGCAGAAGTAAATGCGCGTGATAGGTGGGGAGTCCCCTCAACTTCTGTTTTGAAACAGCGCGTGGTGGATTGGAAGGGCAAATTAGTCAAGACCGTATGATCGCAGGGGTCGCCAATTTTACGTCGCCGCTCGTTATTCAATCTTACCAACTTTGCAAGACTTGTGGACTTGAGGGCTGGCGAGTTCCTTTACGGGCAGGAAGTTTCTGGGCCAATAGATTTGTGTAACGGCCTCTAGTCAAAACGTCGTTTGGGCAATTTAGGAGCGGGGCATGTTTGATAAAACGCCATGTTGGCGACCTAAGAACTAAAACATGTTAAGAGTGAGATAGTTTTGGCGATACGGTGGAGCCTTTGAAGACACGCTCGGCTTTAACTTCTTAAAGCCTGGTGTCTTGTGGACTCATGAACCGGGCGAGCCCCATAGGGGCAACGCCCAGGTAAGGACTGCCGAGTGGCGGGGCGCTCGGCCTCCACGGATTGGGTCTGGGGACAGCCCCTAGGGCCCATTCCAAACAGATTTGTTGCGTAGGGCCCATGACCCACATACTATAAATAGGTAGCGGTTACCTATTGAGAGACTTTTAATTCATTTCCTCAATAAACAAGTGAAATTCAGCGATATCCTCTCCTTTTTCTTCTCTCTTTAAGGCTTTCACCCCTCACTTTAGGTACTACCCAACCTAGCAATGTTCTATACCGAAACAAATAGAGAGAAGAAGAAGAAATCACGCTCACAGAATCGTGAGAATTTGGTGGGATCGAAGTTGTAAAGAGGTAGTTTATGATAACTCTTTTTTTCATCTTTTTCTTTCCAGGTTATCTGAAGGAAATCAATTCCGTGACTATTATTGATAATGAAATACCCTATATATACAACTTACCTAGTTGACTAACAATAAATATTAAACCCTAATTACAGGCGTAATTACAAAGAGAATAAATAATATCCTATTCTATCACACCCCCGCAGTCGAAGCGGGAGGTTCACCGACGCTGAGACTGGAACGAAAATCATCAAAAAGAAGCCGAGGTAGGCCCTTGGTAAAAATGTCCGCAATCTGATGACGGGAAGGAACATGAAGGACGCGAGCCTGGCCACGCGCGACCTTTTCCCGAACAAAATGGATATCCATCTCAATATGTTTGGTACGCTGATGGTGCACTGGATTCCCAGAGAGGTAGATGGCACTAACATTGTCATAGTGGACCAATGTTGCCTGAGAGAGAGGAAAATGAAGCTCCAGAAGTAAATTGCGGATCCAGCAGGACTCGGAGACAACATTAGCAACACCGCGATATTCAGCTTCAGCACTAGAGCGAGAGAGAGTGGGTTGCCGCTTGGAGGACCAAGATATGAGGTTGTCATCGAGGAAAACACAATAACCAGAAGTGGAGCGTCTGGTGTCAGGACAGCCCCCCCAGTCAGCATCAGTGTAAGAAACAAGCTTTTCAACCGGGGAGGGATACAAATGTAGCCCATAAGTCAATGTGCCACGAACATAGCGGAGAACCCGCTTGAGGGCAAGCATGTGCTCGGTGTGGGGTGCATGCATATGTAAGCAAACCTGCTGAACAGCATAGGAAATGTCAGGACGAGTAAATGTGAGGTACTGTAGGGCACCAGCAAGGCTCCGATATAGGGAGGCATCCTCACAAGGAGTCCCAGAGGAAGAACTGAGCTTCTGCTTGGTGTCAACCGGTGTAGCAGAAGGGTTGCATGAGGCCATGCCGGCGCGAGCAATAATCTCAGTAGCATAAGTGCTCTGACTGAGGAAAAGGCCACCTGCATGTCTAGTGACAGCGATGCCAAGAAAGTAACTCAGAGGACCGAGATCCTTCATAGCAAACTCGGATGCAAGAAGTGCCATAAAGGATTTGCGGAGATCATGCGATGATGCAACCAGGATGATGTCATCAACATAGAGAAGTATGTAGGCAATATCAGAACCCTGCCGGAAGATGAAAAGAGAATGATCTGAAGTGCTGTGCCGGAATCCAATAGAGGAAACATAATCAGCAAATCGCTGATACCAAGCACGAGGCGCCTGTTTCAGACCATAAAGGGACTTCTTCAGATGGCAGACATAGTCCGGGTGGTGAGGGTTGCGGAAACCCAAAGGCTGATGCATGTAGACAGTCTCATGGAGATCACCATGCAGGAAAGCATTCTGGACATCCAACTGATGTATGGGCCAAGATCTGGAGAGAGCAATGCTGAGAACTGTCCGGATGGTAGCCGGTTTCACCACGGGGCTGAAAGTCTCATCACAATCCACACCTGCAATCTGAGACCTGCCATCACCTACAAGACGAGCCTTATACCGCTCAAACAAACCATTAGACTGCTTTTTATGGCGAAAAATCCACATGCAACGAATAACATTAACATGACAAGGACGGGGAACCAACTCCCACGTATTATTTCTAATAAGAGCATTAAATTCAGACTGCATAGCGGACTTCCAATTTGGATCGGATAAGGCTTGTTTTGGGTTACGAGGCAAGGGTGAGATGGACGGGTCATCAATAGAGACCGAAAGACTAAAAGGCTTTTTAGGTTTGGAAATGCCGTGCATGCTACGGGTAGTCATGGTCCGTACGGGTGGTGCAGGAGGGACCGGAGGCAAGGGCAAAGGTGAGGGAGAAGCGGTAGGGGAGACGGGAGCCGATAAGGGAGGCGAAGAGTCAGTGGGACTCGACGGCTGGACCGGAGGGTCAGGTGGGCGGGAGGATACGGTTTGCCAATGGTGGATCAAGGAAGGAGAGAGGTCCTCGGTGAAACACTCATAAGAAGGGGCAGGAGTCAAGGATAGGTCAGCAAAGGGAAATCGGGTTTCATCAAAAATGACATGCCGCGATATTAAAATTTTTCTGTGTGACAAATCATAACATTTATAACCTATGTGATTCATCGGATACCCTAGAAAAACACACGGAGTCGATCGTGGTTGCAATTTGTTTATGGTAGCGGAAGGAAATAGAGGAAAACATAGACAACCAAAGACACGTAAGTGGGAGTAGGAAGGGTCGCGATGATACAACAGCTGAGTAGGAGAATCATTCTGAAGAGTCTTGCGTGGCAAAATGTTCAGAAGATATGTTGCCATTTGAAGGGCATGATGCCAAAATGAAGGAGGAACTGACGAATGAGCGAGGAACTGATAGAATAGGATATTATTTATTCTCTTTGTAATTACGCCTGTAATTAGGGTTTAATATTTATTGTTAGTCAACTAGGTAAGTTGTATATATAGGGTATTTCATTATCAATAATAGTCACGGAATTGATTTCCTTCATGGTATCATTGAGCAGGTTCAGATCCCCTCTTCAAATCTGACCTAATTTTTATTTAATTTCCTAATTCTTCCTCCAAACCCACCCCCAGCCGCTGCCCCTCTCTCCTTGCAGCCTCCACGCCGGCGCCGTCGCAGTGCTCCTCTCTATCTAACACCGCCGCCGCCGCCTCAGGCCTCCATCGCTCTCGTCGGTTCTTCCCCTCCCATCGACGAACCTTTCAACGCTGCACAGGGTTTTCTCCCCTAGTGCCCGCGTGCATCACTGAGCAGAGGCTCATCTAGATCCGTCGGACGCCCAGCCGCCACCGCCGGTCACCGCCGTCCCTCGCGCCGGCCACCACGTCCTCTCCGTCGCTCGCGGACCCCGTTTGGCCGCACCAGCCCCGCGTGCAAAGCCAGACCCGTGCCTGGGATCCAGATCCGACCCGCACGTGAGCCCGTGATCTTGGTTGTTTTGGGACGACCGGTTCACCTGAACCCGGCTCAACCAGACCGGTTCCTTCAAACCCGGTCCAACCGCACCTGCAGCAACCTTTGAAAAAAAAAAAAAAAAAAAAAAAAAAAAAATTCTTATTTTTCTGTTTTGCAGGTTGCATGGCTACGTCTGCTTCTACCCCTGGCTCTCCAACCGATGCCCCCACGAGTGACACTGCCACTACTATGGTCACTCCACCTGTCCCGCCAACATCTACCAAGTCGGATTTTCATCCGGCACTTGCTGTCACCAATATAAAAAACAACATTCCTTTCAAACTCGAGATAGACAAGGATCATTATGCTATGTGGGCTGAATTGTTTGAAACTCATGCTCACACCACTCAGGTGCTCCACCACATCATTCCTCAAGCTGGCATGGAGCCTCCTGCGCGCACCGATGCTTCTTATGCCCGGTGGGCCACTCTGGACTCTACTGTCAAACAGTGGATTTATTCCACCATATCCTTTGATCTTCTCGCCACTGTTATGGCGAAAGGTTCTACTGCTATGGCTACTTGGAACCGTATAGCTTCTATGTTTGAGGACAATCAGAACTCCCGTGCTGTCGCCCTCGACCAGGATTTCATCTCCACTCGCATGGAGGATTTTCCTAATGTTTCGGCCTATTGTCAACGTCTGAAACATATCTCTGATCAGTTGAGGAATGTTGGTGCCCCTGTTAGTGATCATCGTCTTGTTCTCCAGTTGGTCTCTGGTCTCACTGAGCCTTTCCGTGGTGTTGCCACCCTGATTCGTCAGAGTGAGCCTTTGCCTCCTTTCCTCAAGGTCCGCTCCATGTTGATTCTAGAGGAATCTGGTCTCGCCAGGATGTCAGGTCCGGCCTCTCAGACTGCTTTGCACACCTCTGCTTCCCGTCCACCGGCCTCCGTTGACTCCTCTCAGCAGCGCCCCACCTACCGCAGCGATCAGGGCCACTCCAACCATCGTTATGGGTCAGGGCAAAATCGCAATTATCAGGGTGGTTCTGGTAAACCTAGGAAGAAAGGTGGCTCCCGTTATCCTGGATCATCTGGCTCCTCTGGTTCCTCTGCTGCATCTCCTCCACCCTGGCGCCCACCACCGCAGGCATCCTGGAATCCATGGGGTTGGGCTCCTCCCCCTGGTTGGGCTCCTTCCCCTTGGGGCATGCCTCCTTGTCCTTACCCCACATCTCAGTGGTCGCGTCCCATGGGTGTTCCGCAGCAACCCGGCGTTTTAGGTCCGCGTCCTCAGGCCTACACCGCTACTGCTTCTCCAGCACCCACTGATATCGCTGCTGCCATGCACACCATGTCCTTGACTCCTCCAGACACCACGTGGTACATGGACACTGGCGCCTCATCCCACACTGCGGCATCTCAAGGTACTCTCACGTCTTATTCTAATTTAAGTCATTTTAATCAGAAACTGATAGTTGGTAGTGGTCAGGGCATTCCAATTCAGGGTTCAGGATACACTTCTATTCCTACCCCTCACAAACCTTTAGCACTCAATCATGTCTTGCACACTCCGCGAATTATTAAAAACTTAATTTCTGTGCGACAACTCACTACTGACAATAATGTTTCTGTTTCTTTTGATCCATTTGGATTCTCGGTGTCTGACTTCAAGACGGGGATGCCTCTCCTGAGATGTAACAGCCTCGGCGACCTCTACCCAGTCACTCGTTCCTCTCCCTTTGCTGGTCTTGCTTCTAGTGTCTGGCACAATCGACTTGGTCATCCAGCTTCCTCAGCTTTAAACCATCTTAGGAATAATAAACTTATTTTTTGTGAACCTTCGCGTTCTAGTTCTGTTTGTGACTCTTGTGTTTTAGGCAAACATGTCCGGTTGCCTTTTAGTTCATCTGCCACTATTACTTTGAGACCATTTGATATTTTGCATAGTGATTTATGGACGTCTCCTGTTTTAAGTACTGCTGGTCATCGTTATTACGTTTTGTTTTTGGATGATCACACTGATTTTTTATGGACGTTTCCGATTAGCAAGAAATCTCAGGTTTATGAAATGTTTACTACTCTTGCTACACTTATTAAAACACAATTTTCAGCAAATATTAAATGTCTTCAATGTGATAATGGACGTGAATATGACAATGAATCCTTTCATCGGTATTGTGATGCTAATGGCCTTATTTTTCGCTTCTCTTGCCCTCACACTTCTTCTCAAAACGGCAAAGCAGAACGGAAAATTCGCACCATTAACAACATGATCCGCACCCTCCTCGCTCATTCGTCAGTTCCTCCTTCATTTTGGCATCATGCCCTTCAAATGGCAACATATCTTCTGAACATTTTGCCACGCAAGACTCTTCAGAATGATTCTCCTACTCAGCTGTTGTATCATCGCGACCCTTCCTACTCCCACTTACGTGTCTTTGGTTGTCTATGTTTTCCTCTATTTCCTTCCGCTACCATAAACAAATTGCAACCACGATCGACTCCGTGTGTTTTTCTAAGGTATCCGATGAATCACAGAGGTTATAAATGTTATGATTTGTCACACAGAAAAATTTTAATATCGCGGCATGTCATTTTTGATGAAACCCGATTTCCCTTTGCTGACCTATCCTTGACTCCTGCCCCTTCTTATGAGTGTTTCACCGAGGACCTCTCTCCTTCCTTGATCCACCATTGGCAAACCGTATCCTCCCGCCCACCTGACCCTCCGGTCCAGCCGTCGAGTCCCACTGACTCTTCGCCTCCCTTATCGGCTCCCGTCTCCCCTACCGCTTCTCCCTCACCTTTGCCCTTGCCTCCGGTCCCTCCTGCACCACCCGTACGGACCATGACTACCCGTAGCATGCACGGCATTTCCAAACCTAAAAAGCCTTTTAGTCTTTCGGTCTCTATTGATGACCCGTCCATCTCACCCTTGCCTCGTAACCCAAAACAAGCCTTATCCGATCCAAATTGGAAGTCCGCTATGCAGTCTGAATTTAATGCTCTTATTAGAAATAATACGTGGGAGTTGGTTCCCCGTCCTTGTCATGTTAATGTTATTCGTTGCATGTGGATTTTTCGCCATAAAAAGCAGTCTAATGGTTTGTTTGAGCGGTATAAGGCTCGTCTTGTAGGTGATGGCAGGTCTCAGATTGCAGGTGTGGATTGTGATGAGACTTTCAGCCCCGTGGTGAAACCGGCTACCATCCGGACAGTTCTCAGCATTGCTCTCTCCAGATCTTGGCCCATACATCAGTTGGATGTCCAGAATGCTTTCCTGCATGGTGATCTCCATGAGACTGTCTACATGCATCAGCCTTTGGGTTTCCGCGACCCTCACCACCCGGACTATGTCTGCCATCTGAAGAAGTCCCTTTATGGTCTGAAACAGGCGCCTCGTGCTTGGTATCAGCGATTTGCTGATTATGTTTCCTCTATTGGATTCCGGCACAGCACTTCAGATCATTCTCTTTTCATCTTCCGGCAGGGTTCTGATATTGCCTACATACTTCTCTATGTTGATGACATCATCCTGGTTGCATCATCGCATGATCTCCGCAAATCCTTTATGGCACTTCTTGCATCCGAGTTTGCTATGAAGGATCTCGGTCCTCTGAGTTACTTTCTTGGCATCGCTGTCACTAGACATGCAGGTGGCCTTTTCCTCAGTCAGAGCACTTATGCTACTGAGATTATTGCTCGCGCCGGCATGGCCTCATGCAACCCTTCTGCTACACCGGTTGACACCAAGCAGAAGCTCAGTTCTTCCTCTGGGACTCCTTGTGAGGATGCCTCCCTATATCGGAGCCTTGCTGGTGCCCTACAGTACCTCACATTTACTCGTCCTGACATTTCCTATGCTGTTCAGCAGGTTTGCTTACATATGCATGCACCCCACACCGAGCACATGCTTGCCCTCAAGCGGGTTCTCCGCTATGTTCGTGGCACATTGACTTATGGGCTACATTTGTATCCCTCCCCGGTTGAAAAGCTTGTTTCTTACACTGATGCTGACTGGGGGGGCTGTCCTGACACCAGACGCTCCACTTCTGGTTATTGTGTTTTCCTCGGTGACAATCTCATATCTTGGTCCTCCAAGCGGCAACCCACTCTCTCTCGCTCTAGTGCTGAAGCTGAATATCGCGGTGTTGCTAATGTTGTCTCCGAGTCCTGCTGGATCCGCAATTTACTTCTGGAGCTTCATTTTCCTCTCTCTCAGGCAACATTGGTCCACTGTGACAATGTTAGTGCCATCTACCTCTCTGGGAATCCAGTGCACCATCAGCGTACCAAACATATTGAGATGGATATCCATTTTGTTCGGGAAAAGGTCGCGCGTGGCCAGGCTCGCGTCCTTCATGTTCCTTCCCGTCATCAGATTGCGGACATTTTTACCAAGGGCCTACCTCGGCTTCTTTTTGATGATTTTCGTTCCAGTCTCAGCGTCGGTGAACCTCCCGCTTCGACTGCGGGGGTGTGATAGAATAGGATATTATTTATTCTCTTTGTAATTACGCCTGTAATTAGGGTTTAATATTTATTGTTAGTCAACTAGGTAAGTTGTATATATAGGGTATTTCATTATCAATAATAGTCACGGAATTGATTTCCTTCATGATAGAATAGGATATTATTTAAAAATTAGGTCAGATTTGAAGAGGGGATCTGAACCTGCTCTGATACCATGAAGGAAATCAATTCCGTGACTATTATTGATAATGAAATACCCTATATATACAACTTACCTAGTTGACTAACAATAAATATTAAACCCTAATTACAGGCGTAATTACAAAGAGAATAAATAATATCCTATTCTATCATTATCATCTTCATTAATTTGGGTTCTGATTTTGTGTTTTCATTTCTATTTTGATAACATTTAGAAGAATGATCAGAAGTCTTTTACTATTCTCCTTATCTTTTCTAGTAACATAGTTTTTGGTGTGTCTAAAAGGCTTCTTGCGTATGGAACCTCTCTTCTTAATATTTAACATTCAAATTGGCTCAGGAATACTACATTTTTTTCCCTGCAATTTGCATTAGTTGGAAAGTGATGGTATATCACACTTGAGCATATTTCAAAATCTTTCAGCTCTACCTCTCTGTTAATATGTTCAAGTAACTACATGGTAGCAAGTCATAATCATTGGTTTGAGTCTTTGACAATGGTAGCAAGAAAAGTAGGTTATTGCTTAACTTTAAAACTTGATTTGGTCATCAGTTGTTTGGTTGGCTATTGTGTGCATAATTTACTGGTTTGTCTGATGAATTTGATGTCTTTTACTGTTTACATTTAGGCGTATCGTTGACTTTGGAAGTGGAATTGATGAATTCACATTAAAGCATTTATATGGTTCTACAGGGCCTTCTTGGTATCTTACTGCTCCTTCTACATACTGAGAATAGTTTATTATTAGTCTTATCTCATTGAGATAAAGCTTTTTTTTGTCATTTGACCACCAGTTTACACAGGGGAAAAGGGTCTCACATGACTAATCTGACTTGGAATACAGTAGTGATGTCACTAGCCACAAATGTTTTTATTTTTGACCTAAGAGGGGAGTCGAACCCAGGCCAGAAGCCTATAGTTTAGATTTAACTATTTTTTTTAGAGAGAATTATATTTAACTATAAAATAAGAAAATTTGTTGAAAATTTTGACTAATATTATTATAATAATTTATTGACCAAAATTTCAACTACCATTATTACTAATAATTATTTTACATTTTTAAGAATTTTTTATATAATAATCTTTTTCTAAAATTAATTATTTTAAAAAACAAAATTTATACGAGTTATGCAAATTAGCATTGACGTAGATTGAAAAACTTTTTCATCATTATGCGGTTTCTCTTTCAAGTAAAAAATCTTATGGATCCTTCTTCATTTGCTTTGATGGTTATCCTATAAGCCACCTTTGTCCTAATGGAAAAAATTAAAATAGAATACATATATATATATATATTGACTTTTATTTATTAATAAGAAGAAGATGAAAGACTAATTAAATTAGTTTGGTCATAAAAAAATAAAACAAAATCTACTTAATTAAAAACAAATTAAAGTAAAATTGAAAGGGACCACGACTTGACCAAAAATCTTTGAATTAAACATAAATTAAATTAAAATTGACCAGCCATTACAACATTTCTTTAAAGGGACCACAACTTGACCAAAAAACTTTGAAAATACAAGTGTTTCCTTTTCCTCCAAAAGTTGCACTTTTTCACCTTCAAGTTGCACCCCATTTCCATCCTATAAAAGAGTCACTACAATCAACATGATCCTCCATTCACAAAAACCATACACATTATACTATTTACAATAAAACCACCGTAGCCATGAAAAATAACTTGGACATGTTCTCGGCCTGACCAGATTCTCTTCATCTCATCATCATTTCCTTGCTTCCCTACAAAGAAGTGGCAAGGACTTCCATCCTCTCCAAACAATGGTTTGAGACATGGCGTAAGACAAAGAAGATTAATGTGGAGTTCGACGAACTCTTCTTTGTGAAACCCGATGAATCCGATAAATCCAAAGAAGCACAGAGAAGGGATTTCCTCAACTTCATCACTAATTGGATCTCACACAACACGAACCAATTTGTGGACAAGTTCTTTTCTCAAGGTTTCTCACCCTAAGAGTTACCATGAAATCATAGAAAGTTGTGTTGCTTTCGCGACACGGCGTGGGGTGAAAGAATTGAGTCTTAATTTCTCTGATCCAAACTGGAAAGAGAATAGCTTGGATGATCGTGAAGCTTTGGTGCAGTTGCCACAACATGTCTATGAACTCAGGTCATTGCTTGAGTCTTTGAAACTTTACTCATGCAGTTTTACCATGCCTATATGCTTAACTTTCGGTCAATAAAGGTGATTTCTTTGGGCTGGATTGAAATTAGCGAAACGACTCTTCGAACTTTGCTACACACTTGTAACACTCTTCGAAACTTAAGCCTGAAGAAGTGCGGGAAATTGGAAAGCTTTGACATGGGTCTGGAAAAGCTCAGATTGAAAAGGTTAGTGATTGATAAGTGTGAATTTGAATGTAGTGAAATCTTTTTTGACGATCCAGATCTTGAGTTTTTCAAGTATTATGCAGGTGGATGGACTTCTTATATCAACATAAACCGAGATGTCATGGAAGAGGCAGAAATTGATTTCCCATATGAGTTTGAGCCTAAATTCAATGAATATGCCCATGAACTCTACACCATACTGAGCGATTTCTACCATGTCCGAGTTCTAACGGTGTGCATTGTCTTACTTCAGGTAATCTTATATTCTTCTCTTCCCTCCCATAATTTTCATCTTATTACCATAATATTATGATATTCATGTTTTTTTTTTCACAGCTTGGCACCTGTTAATCACAAATGAGACTCAAGCAATGACCCGAGTTCATAGACATGTTGTGGCAATTGCACCAAACCTTCATGATCATCCAAGCTATTCTCTTTCCAGTTTGGATCAGAGAAATCGAGACTCAATTCTTTCACCCCACACTGTGTCGCGAAAGCGACACACCTTTCTATGATGTCATGGCAACTCTCAGGGTGAGAAACTTGAGAAAGAACTTGTCCACAAATTGGTTCGCATTGTGTGAGATTCAATTAGTGATAAAGTTGAGGAAACCCCTTCTGTGTGCTTCTTTGGATTCATCGAATTCATCGGGTTTCAAAAAGAAGAGTTTGTCGAACTCCACATTAATCTTCTTTGTCTTACGCCATGTCTCAAACCACTGTTTGGAGAGGATGGAAGTCCTTGCCACTTCTTTATAGGGAAGCAAGGAAATGATGATGAGATGGAGAGAATCTGGTCAGGCAGAGAACATGTCCAAGTTGTTTTCCATGGCTACGATAGTTTTATTGTAAATAGTATAATGTGTATGCTTTTTGTGAACGGAGGATCATGTTAATTGAAAAGGTGTAACTTTTGGAGGAAAACGAAAGGCTTGTGTCGTCAAAGATTTTTAATCAAGTTGTATCCCTTCAAAGAAATGTTGTAATGACTAGTCAATTTTATTAAATTTTATGGTTGATTAAGTAGATTCTGCTTTTTTTTTTTACCAAATAAGTTTAGTCTTCCATGAATAAAATCAATACACACACATATATCTATATCTATATCTATATCTATATATATATATATATATATATATATATATATATATTAATTCAATTTTAAATTTTTTTCTTTAATTATTTGATTTTCCATGAGAATAAAGGTGGCTTATAGAAAAAATAGGATAACCAACAAATCAAATGAAGAAGGATCCATAAGATTTTTCACTTGAAAGTGAAACCGAATAATGATGAAAAAGTTTATAAGAATAATTAATTTACAAAAAAATGTTTTTATATACAAAATACATAAAAATTAATATCAAGACGGTTGTCATTGAGAGTGACTCCACTTTGGCGGTAGGTTGGGTGGGGAATAGTGATCGAAGACCGTGGAAGTTGTACCAGATCTTGAGCAAAATTGATTGGCTAATTTCTGAGGTAAATTGCTTAGGTGTTGTCCATGTTCTGAGAGAAGCAAACGAGGTAGCAGACTTCCTGGCAAAGAGTGGCAGAGATGGTCGTGTTACTTTATGGCAGGTGCTGGATCAATGAGTGAAAATTAAATTGCAGGTCAAGAATGGTTTCACATTAAGGTACTGGTATGGTGTTAGACGTGGAATTTCTGGTTTCTGTGATTAAACAGATAAATGTGTCTTCTCTCTTTTTTTTGAAAATGCAAGTTGTTATATCTACTGGTACTGGTTTTGGTATGGTATTTTATGGTGTTAGCACTTTGAGATGCAGGGTTGTGTTTGGCGCAGGAAAGCTCTTAACATGACATTTTGTTGATTGGCCATTAGTTCACAATGGGTAGATGAGGTACAATTATTGACAGTGGTTCATGGTACCTAGTGGCCAGTCACAGAAACCACTTCGTAATGACAATTTGCTTTGGTGGTATATTTTTCAGAAATGCTTTGGTGGTTTATTATATGAAAGGCTTGAGGGGGTTGCTGGTTTAAACTGATAAGGGGGAGAATATTGGACAGTTTATGTATTTGGTAGGTGTGACTCAAAGACTCTTTAGCGATTTTTGTACTCTTTTTCCTCACTATGTTTTTATCCCAATTGGGTTTTTCCTAGTAAGGTTTTAATGAGGCATGATCTCTAAGGTGCTCTTTCAAGAGGTTTTTTGGTTGTATGTCACAATTTCCCATTGTCATGAGAGGGTTGTTCTCATACAAGTTTCCATTCAATAAAGTTTTATGTTGTCAAAAAAAAATACATAAAAATGTAAAATAATTATTAGTAATGATAATTTTAAGTTTGGTCAATAAATTATTATAATCATATAAGATCAAAATTTTCATCATTTTTTCTTATTTTATAGTTAAATATAATTGTTTAAAAAAATAGTTAAGTATAATTATAAAATTTATGACTTGTTTTTTTATGTGCATGAACTTAACTGTAACAATTTAAATTGATTAGAATGAAATTATTGAATAAAAACGTTAACAAATTAAATAGTTAAATTTTTCTGGCCCTCGACTTATATACCATTACCATATAATCTAAAATGGGCACCGTAATTTTGTTTTTATAGTTTTTAGTTCCTAAAAAAATTTGATTAAAAATTGTCCAAATGATGCCATAAACTTTTTTTGAAATATTTTTTACTCACTCATATGGCACTCCTAGTCAGATATAGATGTCCCAAATAAGTTATTATGCAAATAAAAATGAGTACATAATATTTTCTAAATAGATCATTTAGTCTTAGCTTATACTGTCGTTAAAGGAAAAACTGTCTCATCTCACTAGAGGCTATCAGTCTATCACTTGGTGACAGGATATCAAACCTTTTGATTAAATCTTCAGTGACAACAATCAGTTCATTATTTTCAATTTCATATTAATTGTTGCATGTTCAGCTAGTCAAAATGTTGTAGTACCACTACTAAAATATTGAGTCGTTGGATCTAAACTAGACCATGAAGTATCCTTGTTGTTAGATAGCAGTTTTGTTTTGTTAGTTCATATACATTTGAATTGAGTGAGTGTAAGGAGAAATGAGTCAAAGAGGTTGTAAGTAGATGAGTTGTCAATTGACATTTTTGTCATTTTACCATCATTCAATTCTAGGCGTTCTATAAAAGAATATTTCAAGATTCTTTGATCAAACTGTGTTTAATCCTGGTGCACCGGTGAACCAAAAAAAAAATTGCCCACCCTAGTGGGCATCTTATCAAACAAGGCAACCTTCCAAAAGGGAGATACAGTAGAAACTATTTAAATTAATACTCGGTAAATTAATAAACTCTCTAAAATAATAAATTTGTCCGGTCCCGACTTGAGCCAATGTAAAAAAAATGAAAAAATCGATAAAGTAATAAGATAATAATTTTTCGGGAGATCCCTTTATAATTTTTGGTCCCAAGAAAATCATAAATTAATAATTCATGCAAACTGAAAAAAAGATATTACACTCTATTGAAATATGATTCAATAGTTGTCTGTTTTCCTTTAAAGTTCAAGTCTATTTGAAGCTCATCTCTAGCTTTTCTTATTGCATCCAATAGCTCAATAGCTCAGGTGTTGTATTTTTTGTATTGTATTATAAAGTTGTCTTTTTGTTTGTTTGGTATGTACAGTATAATTACTTAAAAACTCTTTAAATTAATAATTATTAATTTATCGATAAATTAATAACTCTCTAAATTAATAAATTTCTCCGGTCCTGACATTATTTATTTAAAGAGTTTCTACTTGGAATTATTATTTCTTTTCCAAGGTCTATAAAAGACATTAAGAATGCAAAAAGAGGCAAAAGTGATTAAAACTACAAAAACTGCGCAGGGTATTTGAGAACCTTGTCCTTCAATGTATTTCAAAAACTCCCGAACATAATAGGAGTAGCTAACCTTGCACTTCTTAACATTTGCAGATGATATAACCAGTGGCTCAGAAACGTGAAGCAATCTGCTACTTCACAAATAAACATTTCTATCAAGGCCCATCAATGATTTATTTTATGAGAATGGAAACATGAAATTGTGATGATACCTAATCACATGCTACAGATGTAACATCAACCATGAAAGTACTCCACCGACCAGAATAGCAAAAGACAAACACATACACATACACATACACACACTGGAAACAAAAGGAGGGGAGAATAATCAAACCGACAAAGATAACCACCAACTGGCTCTTGATAATCAACATTTGTGATTGTTGGAAATCAGCTACTTCTTGTCCATTCTACATCTTCTGGATAATCTACATTCATTAAGTTAATCAAAATAAAATTACAACAGGTAATGTCATATCTGGATTGATAACTTGATATGATGCACTATGCATAATTACATATACATATATGTGTTTGAGGGAGTAGGAAAAGTTGAACCTTGAGATAAATAATGACAGTTATCATATGACTACCAATGATTCTGGTCCAAGCATCAGCAGCAACCTACCTTATTAAACATCAAGGAAAATGAAAATTCAGGGTTTAACCAATTGCTATAAAAGAACATATAATAGTTTAAAGACACTAAAATAAATTATTTCCCTTCTGCTTGTAATTTTACTGTCTTGCCAATTAGAATGACTCCACCATTGGAAGCTTCCTTTGAAGTAGACTTGAACATGGTGAACTGAAAGGGTTAACCAATCTTGATTCAGTTGTTCACATAATGACATGATTCCAAGCAACCAAAGCGATTGGCAATCACATTGACATCTTCATCTTAGTCTTTATCTTCAACAGATGCAATTGCGAAGTCTAATTGACCCGGAAATTTCTCACTAAACAATAGTGCTTCCCAGAATTCTTCATCAATTATACTGTCCACCCCGTCTTGTGATTCTTGTCCCTCCGGTCGTTCTTCTTGATCTACAGTCCTCCCAGTTCCAAAACCCTGCATTTCCATAGCTAGCATTTCCAACTCTGACACCCCAAATTCATAATCACTAAGTTCTAAGGGCTCAACTTTAACACTTCCCCTCCCTTCACCTGCAATGCTAGATTCTCCAATACAACTAGTTCCTTGCTCAATTAGCCTTCTCTTTCTGGTCATGGCTTCTTCAAGCACCTTTCTCTTCTCTTTTTGTTGGAGTAGTTGATGTATGAAGTTTGGATTTTTCATAGCTCTGGCTAAGAATGATAGCATTTGCTGCTGCTTGATTTGTATTCCTTTTAGCCTTTGCTCCATCTCCTGAAGGTGAACTCTGGTATTGTGTTGCTGCTCTCTAAGATTCACGAGTTCCATCATCAATTCCCGCTTTTGGCGCCTCAAACGATCAACTTCTTCATCAAGTCCAAAACGGCTAACGTCAACACTGTGACCTTGTGCTTGTTGGGAAGGTGCTTTCCTTCTCCTTAAGTTCCTCAACAGGTGCCTCTGGCCTCTTAGGAATCCTTCATTTGCAAACTCCCATTTATCTGGATCAATTTTTCTAAATCCCTATAACATTGAACACCACAATCAATATAAAAAACACGAAGTTGGACAAACTCAGAATAGATTTGAAACTGTAATTGCAACAAAAATGAATTTAATCTTTCAATAAAGCATAGCTGGATATTCATTTTTTACTGGAAAAAATTCAACTGATAACTTTTCTACCCCAAAGCTTGAAGTGAACCTTATGTTAGAGTATGAGGGGAGCTCAAGACCAAAAGAACTATTTTAATGGGCTTAAGTGATAGACCAGAATCATAATGATGATCCCACACTTTATATAAAGAATAATAATGATATGACACCACATATTGATCCAAAAGATGAGTTTGTGGGTCTTTTACACTTGTATTGTTCTTAAATAATTCATTATTAACCAAGGTGAGACTTCATCACTTAGACTTGAATTTCTAACACTTTAATTAGCACGTTTAGATCAGCTTATTTTTCTTCCGAATCAATTCTGACACCTAGAAGCTACTCATCAGAAGCTCCACTCTAGAAATGATTTTGGCCTCAGAATCAATTGTTAAAACGTTTCCATGCACATAACAAAATTTGAATTGGTTTCTTTATTTAGTTTAAGTAAAACACTAAACCTACAGTTATAGACATTAAAACTTGAAATTGAAACTCAAAATAAGCCATGGATGAAGAAACAACAATACTTACATATGTGTTTAATTGCCTCACAAAGCTTGAGAAATTGTTGTGCTTGAAGTATCTAGGAAGAAGACCTATCGAGAAAGCATGTGGATCCCAAACCACAAAGCTAGTGCCGCCCCTGCTCCACGAAACTACATGGTTGGTAGCTGGATCGTCCACCACATCAAACGTTTTGGTGAGGAATGGCGGGGGTCCTATCTCATGAAGTCCTTCCATTGGCTGGGGAGGTTGAATCGTTGATGGGAATTTATCTCCAGATTGAAACGATGATGATGGTACTGCCATGTACTCTTCTTTCACTGAATACATATAATTCATGGTCTATTTGATGGATTTGTGGTTGAATTCAGTTATTGATGCTTGAGTAGCAGATAGAGATAGGTAACTTTATGCAGGTGATGATTTGTGCAGGAAGAAAAAGGTATGAAGTGGGGAAATTCTAAACATAATCCAAACGAGGTTAGAGAGAGTGATTATATATAGTGATGAGTGAACATGAAGAAAAAAAAACATTAAGTGCAGATGATCCTGTTCCATTCCCTGTTGAGAAGGGAAGTTGTTTAAGCCGTCAAAATGGATTGGTTGTTTGTGATACCATTTCTAGAAACAATATAGCATGGACTATAGAGTGAGGGGTTTGAGGGATTATTATATAGAAGGAAATAGTGGAGTATTGTGCAATGAAAATAGAACAATTTAATAGAAAGTTCTAGATGTCATGGGAGCAAAATTATTTGATTTAGCACTTTCCTGGTTTGCAATTGGATGAGATAGATGGATGTTGAGTGGATGGTCCCTTGGTTTGGAAAATTCTGGAAGTTACATAGGGGCATTGTGATGGGGGAGGAGGACCCCGTGAGTGTGGTATGAAAACATTGGTTCTGGTTGCCGTGCTGATTTTACAAATATTTTGATTGGTTGGGAGGCACATTGAGACATTTTATTGGATAATAGACTAACACTTTACACCTTCTCTTTACAACTACCGCGACTCAACTTTCTATTTTTATCTCACTTTTTTTGATAGTATTCACATTTGACGATTGGTGGTAAAATTCACTTTTGCCGAATTCATGATGTCTAAAGTAAAACCACCAATGATAAAAATTACAATTCGGCGCAATATGAATCGTGGAATGGATTCGGCACAAACAAACTTGAAATGATCAAAATCAAGCTAAACTGGAGCCGAAAATGTTCACACCGTATGAAATATCCAAACTAGAAAGCAGCATTAACTTCGCAAGATAAAGAAAAGGGACATCCGACGAAGTCCATTCGGCTCATCTGAAACAATGTCAAAGAAGTTATCAAGTGTTAGCGTCAAAACGACTATTGTTGATACCAAAAGTGAGGCCAAAGTTAACAAATTACATGGCGAAAAGACTTCGGATTTTCAAACCTAAGAAAGCACGCCAAAAGAAAGCTCTTCGGCACCGACCGCTTCGTTGTTGCTGAAAGATTACTCGCAGTTACTACATTGTAGCTTTCTGAAGCCACACTTCTGGAGCAAAGATGTTCAAATTATATGACTGTAGTGCATTTAGTGCTGAATTGCTAGATTTAATTTTTTTCAATTTTGCTCTAAATATGAATTAGGAAGATTGAGTCATGGTTGGACATCTAAACTAACACACTAGTTTCTTTCAGTATGATCAAAGTAGTTGTGTGCTGTTTGCTCACTCAATTTCTAGCAAAATCTGTATTTGGCGCCACAATAACAACAAAAACTGATAATTCAGCCGAAAGGAATGTGCATCATGCTGCGAACCCTTTCAGTTTCTTCACCGAATCACCAAACATGGTAAGCAAGAATAACATTTCATCATTACATCACCTATTACTCGCGTTAGGGTTTCTGCTCTCCGCCACACTCCCCTTCGCTCTCGGAGAATCCTCCACATGCTTGACGGTGTACAAAACCGGCGGTGCTCCGGCGGTCTTCCAATCCCCAAAATGCCCCCGCTGGAAGCTCTCCGACTACAACGATTCTCCTCCCCAAACCACCGCGCGTTGCCAATCCGCCGTGCTCCAAGGCCGCAGAAAATCTCAAGAGGATCGCGCTCTCTGCCTCCTCGATATTCGCATTCCCTTCCCCGGTACGCTATCCAAATTCCCCTCTCTCATTCGATTTGTGTTCTAGAAGCTTTGTTCCGAATTCCGAATTTCTCTGCGTTTGATTGTGGAACAGGTGCCGTTGGGATCAAGGAGGTTGCGGTTGGGATTGTGGCGGTTTTCGATGGTCATAACGGTGAAGAAGCTAGTGAGATGGCGTCGAAGCTTTTGGTCGAGTATTTCGTTCTGCATACTTATTTTCTTCTTGATGCTGCTTATTCTGTTATATCAAAGACGTCGTCGACGGAAACGATGCTTCACACGAGAGATCGTGATCATGTTAAACTATTGCATAGATGGAAAGAGATTCTAGGTTTGCAAGGGCATGAACTGCATTCCGAAAGGTGGTTTCGAATCTCTAGTAGTATGGATTGAACTTTTCGGTGACTTGTTAATGAACTCATTATAAACATATATACTTAAGTTAGAAATGCATATATAGGTAGATAGCAAATTTTGTGTGGATAAATTTTGACTTTGGATGTCCACATTACTCACTAGTCACTACTAGTAGTGTGTTTGGTTCTGCTGTTGGGAGAACCGTACTCGCTTCTAAAGATAAGTTGCCATGCTTTGGATTGTATGCATATGCCACTTTTTATTTGGTTTGTTGGTTTTTCTGGTGGACTAAGTGTTTCAATGAGCATTTAGTTTTACATTCCTTTTTTTTTTCCTCGCATTTGTATGCCTGTCTGAACGATAAATATTTTTCCAGGTTTCAGTATACACTTACTTCAAAATTTGATGACTCTTTTCACTTGGAAATTTTGAAGGAAGCCTTGTTGAGAGCAATCCATGATATTGATGCAAAATTTTCTGAGGTAATTTTGACTTTCTGGTCAGTTTTACAAAGCTCTATATGATGCTTTTTCCTACGTGTTCTTGTATTGACGTATTTTAATTGAACTATGAAGGAAGCCTCAAGAAATAATCTTCCTTCAGGATCTACAGCAACCATTGTACTGGTTGCAGATGATAAAATTTTGGTTGCCAATATTGGAGACTCCAAGGCCTTCTTGTGCTCTGAAAATTTTCAGTCTCCTAGAGAGGCTAAAGGTGAGAAAGATTATGGTGTTTAATCAAACTTTCAATGTCAAACGGGTTTATCATTGGGTTCTTTTCTTTTGCCCTAATATGACATGTGGTTATGACCTGGGGACTAGCTTACCTTTTCATTTTAAAGAAACATGACTAGACAATTGTTGATTTTAGTTCCTTATGTGTAGCCTCATTATTAAGGCTATATAGGCAGAAAGAGCATGATGGTTCTGTTTCTGTGTGGGATCGTGAAAAGTACAGATTGGCTTCTTCTCATGGACTCACTCATTTTGTAGTAAAGGAGTTGACCAGTGATCATCATCCAGACAGAGATGATGAAAGAATGCGGGTGGAAAAAGCTGGTGGTCAAGTTATATATTGGGCTGGTTTGCCTCGCGTAAATGGTCAGCTGGCTATTACACGGGCTATTGGTGACGTGTTCTTTAAAAGGTAGGTTCAGTAGAAATCGTTTTCATACATCCCTAGCTTATGGCTAAAGCATATATATATTTCAAGCAGCAGACTCGTATTATGTGCAAATGTTTTTTTGTTGGTGGTTCAGATTGGATATTTAAATTTGAAGCAGCTCATTTTCTTGTCTTAATATTCAATTGCAAAAATTTAGGGGCGGGCATGCGGTTTGTCAAGGCTAGAAGACAAGTGTATGCACGAGATTAACAATTTAAGATTTTAGGACGACTGCTTTCTTTACAATCTAAACTTTTATGTCGAAATTCTAATGAATTTCTTACAATGAATTGACAACAGTTATGGTGTTATATCTGCACCTGAAGTGACTGATTGGCAGCCTCTGACTGCTAATGATAGTTATTTGGTGGTTGCATCTGATGGTGTATTTGAGAAGATGAGCGTGCAGGATGTCTGTGATTTGCTGTGGGAAGTACACCGTTTCAGTAACATGAGATCAGAGTGTGCCCCTTCATCTTCCTATTCATTGGCAGATTTTATAGTCAATACTGCCTTCAAAAAGGGCAGTATGGACAATATGGCAGCAGTTGTCATTCCTCTAGAATCTGCCAAATCTTCCACAAATTCACATAGAAGCTACACTGAAAAGAAGGATACAGGTTTCCCATTATTTGGTCTGCAGGAACCCTCTTCCAGAAACTCAGGTATGTCTTTTGGGCTGATGAAACTTTCAACCTTGACTCATTTCCTCAAGATCTCCTCCTTCTTGCTGTTATTTATGCATAGTAGTTTATAGTATACATGATCTAAAGAATATGGTAATGTCATCAAGGTTAGGTTCACTTTTGTCATTTAATAGGAAATTAATCTAAAGACTACAAGTGCATTTGGGTTAAAAGCATAATTATGCACTTATCGAATAAGTGCTTATTCATAACCTTATTTCCGAAGCTTATTGAAATGAGCTCAAAAGTGTTTATAGATAGGTCATGAGCTATTTTATAATCTTAGCTACACACTAGCTTACGCACTTATGTCATAAATTAAGACCCAAATAAGCTTCAGAAAAACTGTTCCAAACATCCGTTGTTACCCTTACCTTTCCAACAGTTTTTGAAACCTATGCTTCCTTCTTTTGGATATTGCATGTGTATCCCTTATCTTATTTTTTATCAAGAATTACTTCCCATGTTTTAATTATTTTCCCATATACCCCTGCTCCTCCACACAAACTTTTATACTACTTCACATGGATGGATGTTTAAGTTTCACAAACTTAAGGTAAGTTATTTATTTTCTAAAACAAGGAGAATTTTATTGAGAGAGAGAGAGAGAGAGAGAGAATTTGTAAAGGAGGATGATCCTAAATGAAAGGATAAATAAAATAAACGAGAAAAAAGAGATGATCAATGTAACGAAGTTTTCCAATTCCTATAATATCTATTAGTGAAAGGGTTTACACCAAATTCCTAATCTTATCCAAAATCAAGTGATGCAGCAAAGAAACCTCCTTAAACTATGAGAGTTCCGCTCCAACCAAATGCACCAAATAACTGTAGCATAAATTGCACATGCCTCAAAAGTTTCCCTTTTTACTTCAATCAAAACCATGAAATCTAATCAAGAATTGGTCCAGGGACCTAGGGCACACCCCGTTTCACTGAAAATGCCAAATAAGGAGTTCTATAAAAAAAACTCCAGTAGAAATATAAGAGCAGACATGGAAAAGATTATGTGCAAACACCACCCAGGGCCCACATAGTAGGGGGAAGAGCATCATGCACCTATGAACCCACAACATTTTCATCAGTATTATTTCTATTAAGGGACACTGTACACATAAATATTGACCTTAGATGGAGCTTTGGATTTCCAACAGGGGTTTTCATGAAGATCCCTATTCAAGGAATGAGTGAGGATCTGAACAAAAAAATAAAAATGCCCCAGAAGGATCAAACAACCAAAACCCTTTATTTGGGGTGAGAAAACAAGGCAATGAGGTCTAAAAGGAGCTCCAGTTCAGGAAATTCCGTGTCATTTAAATTATGAATCTTGGACACAAAAAATTGGGCCATACAATTACTTAGAGAAGGATGATAAAGGTATGGAAAGACACTAAAATTGATATTTTCAGGAGAGATTGCATTTGTTTCAGTCTAACTTGACTGAAATACTAATATTAAATGGTTGAAATTCAATTGAATTAGTTTATTGTAGTTGATAATTGCTTCTACTATGCATGAATTTACTTCATTAAATTACATTCTATGTGCTAACCTAACCACTAATTAGCAATTTTTTGGGTGTCATTTAAGGTGACATTGTATATCTGCCAATCTGTTATTTGATTATCTTCAGTTTGTTCAGATATTTAAAGAACATCTGAGTCACATGCAATAGCACTCGCAGATGCGTATATAATTGGCATGATGCAGTGGTTATATGTGCTTGTTCTAATTATAGACAGTTTTACTAACTTAACCTTTTATAACGAATAATATATGTGGTGTGAGTTTGTATATAACAATATGTCATGTTTGACTTCAAAGAAGAAAATCAAGTTTGCCATGATATGTGCTCTGCAGGGAACTTAAATTATTGCTGAAGTTATTTAATTTGGTTATTCATTTTCCTAGCTTGTGTTCTTGCTGCTGATGCTTATCAATTTATTTGTTATTTGGGACTTGCTCAGCTCATGGCATGTCATCTGAACTAATCCACTTGGAGCATCCTCATTTGGTAGATACCAAGTTTAAGCGAATATTGGTATGGATCCATGGAAAGTTAATATTTTAGTTTCTCCATATGTTGTTTGCTTATCTCATTAATTGAATGTCCTGATAGAATTAAGAAATGAGTTGTTTTTCTGAACAGACTGATAGCATTTTTGTCAATTTTTAAGATAATTGTTTTGAGTATTAAAGTCAGGGAACTCTTATGCTGTGATTCTTCAAAATTGTGGTTGAGTCAGTTGTGAAGCTAGCTTTTAGCACTGTTTTTGTTGTTGGAGGAGAAAACTTGGGTAGAAGATTAGCTGTCTTGGAAGTGATTTGTATGTTTTGAACGGAATGAAGAGGACCAACCTGCTTTCCAGTAAATTCTTGAAATTTTAGCCATATTTGTTCTATCAGGGGCTCTACTCTATCCCTCGGTCCTCTTTCCCAGTCCCTCAACACAATTGTTCAAAGTTCAAACTAATTTGTTAGAAATGCAGATGGAGAGAGAAAGAGGAGAAGCAAGTAGAATTGAGTCTGAAAATTGTATTCTGGTTTTCTAATCTGATTTCTGCATACTATCATATTAGAGTATGTTTGTGTATGGGAGTATTGTGTACTCAAGTGTATGGGATCCTGCCCTTGGAGGCAGTTAGTTTCTGTTTGACAGCTGTACAAGTTAGTTTGAGTAGTTAGTATCTCCTATTGTAAGCAAACTAATGTAACTCTTTATATAGAAGAGCTACTCTTGTAATCACAATCAATAATTCAGTTCTGTTTCATTCAGATCAAACTTCTCTCTCTCTTTTCTCTTTCTCTCTCTCTATACTGTTCTATCTTTGTAACACATCTACTATATATAGTCTTAGAGAAGCTTTTTCTAGAAGCTTGTAGACTGCAAACTAATGTAACCTCTTTGTACCCTTCTCTGAGACTAGAGACTCATGTTTTTCTGTGCACATTATTTGATAAATCAATTTTGTCACACTCTTGGTGGTGAGATGTATGTTTTGTATTATCTAATGCATACATGGCTGATTTTTAAGCATTTTTTATGTTCTGAAAGACTGAAACCTGTAACATATACTGCCAATAAAATGATTTTTTTTTTCTTTAATAAGGTCCGTTTTCGTGTTGTGATATGTTAGCATTAAGGATTATGTTAAGAGTTAGGGTTAGATGTAGAGTCTATGGGCCAGGCCCATATGTACTTTGTACTACATGTTGTACTACTCTTAACCTAGTATTATATATATGAGGGAGGCTGCACCTTGCAGTGTATCCCATTACAATATCTCTTTCTCTCTCTCTTAGTCTTTTCTCTTTACATGGTATCAGAGCCTAGGTTCTCAACCTTCCTAGGTCAGCCGTCACAGCCGTCAACCTGAAGAAAAAAAAAAAAAATTCCCCCCCTTCCAGCCACTTCAGAAAGGGCCGACCAAGGTTGCTGGGGGTAGGAAAAATTTTTTGGCGGCCGGATCTTGAAGAAATCGGCAGAATGCCGAAATCGCGGTTTATGTGAGTAATCGCGAAGGTGCTGTTTCGGAGCCAGATAGCGTACGTTTCAGGTACAGAGCAGGGCGTCTTTGCTGTCTGAGGAACGCCCAGTGATTTTCACAGCCGTCGGTGGTGATTTGGTGACGTTTCGACGTGCGACGGTGTGTTTCGGTGTGCTCTACAGGTGGAAACGTGCATTTTCTGTTAGTAACCAGCGTTCATATTGTTCGCTGAGTATTGAGTTTCTTTTATTTCTTAAGTGATTCCTCTCTGAGATATGGCTGAAGACAACTCTAAGACAAATGGTGAAGGGAAGACCCCAGTCACCGAGTTCATGACTACTTCGTCCAAACTCACCGACATCAAGCTTGATGGGGATGGTGAGAACTATGTGGAGTGGAAGTATTTGGTGGAGGTCAGCCTTGGAGGAATGGGAAAGGATGAGCATTTGACGGGGTCTTGTCCTACAAACGCAACGGCAGCGGCGAAATGGAAGATGGATGATAAACGCATTCTGGCGTTATTGGTGAATTCTGTTGATAAGCGGACACAATCTGTGATTACTCATTGTCAAACAGTGAAGGAGTTATGGGAGTTTCTCCAATTTATTTTTGGGAAAGCTGATAATTTGAATCGCATCTATGCTCTGTTGCAGCAGATATTTCGTCCGAAACAGGACAAGCGTAAGTTGATGGATTATTTTCTGGAATTCAAGAAATATGCTGAGGAACTGACTTCTCTCCTATCTTGCAAGACAAAAGAGGATATGCTAGCCCAACAGAAGAAATTGATAGCATTGAGTTGGTTATCTGGCCTTGATCAGGAGTTTGAGGTGGTCCGGTCTCAGATTTTGTCGAGCAAGCAGGTGGATACTCTCACTGTTGTCTTCTCTCGAGTCATGCAGTCCTCTTTTGAGAAGCCCAAACCTGCTTCAGATGTTGATACTTCAGATCGCTCTGCTTTAGCGGCCCATTCAGGCTTTCGTGGCGGACGTGGTGGTGGCCGAGGAGGTCGTGGTGGTGCTAGAGGTCGTGGTGGACGTTCCGGACAGATCCAATGTTATAGTTGTGGAGAACTGGGTCATTACAAGAATCAATGTCCCAATTCTCAACAGCACCAACAACATTTTCAACAGTCAGCTCCTAATCGCTTTGCCAACAACGTTTCCCAGTCAGATGTTATCCAAACACAACCAGAAAAGCGTACAGTGGTTATGAGTGATGATGAGTTTGCCAGATATACACAGTTTCAGATCTCACAGCAGTTAGCCTCACCTTCCTCCTCCACAGCTACCTTTGTCCAAACAGGTAATCCTACTGTGTGTCTATCCTCTACCTCACGGCGTTGGATCATTGATTCCGGCGCTACTGATCATATGACAGGGGATTCAGGTATTTTTTCGTCATTTAGTTCCTCTAGTATTCATTCGTCTGTAACCCTTGCTGATGGGTCCATTGTTCGTGTTAAGGGGAGTGGGTGTACCACCCCAGTTTCTACCTTACCTATGTCCTCTGTGCTATATTTACCTCAGTTTCCTTGTAATCTTCTCTCAATTAGCAAAATAACCCGTTCATTAAAGTGTTCAGTAACCTTCTTTCCGGATTCTTGTGTGTTTCAGGATCTGTCGACACAGAGGATTATTGGTAGAGGAAGAGAATCTGATGGACTGTATCTACTAGACGAAGGAGTCTCGAAGGCATCCACAGCTTATCGTACCAGTAGCGTGTCTCCTTTTCAGCTTCATGGTCGTCTCGGTCACCCATCTCTAGGAGTTCTTAGGAAGTTGTGTCCTCAATTGGAGTCCTTATCAAATTTTTCTTGTGAGTCTTGTCAGTTTGCTAAACATCATCGTAGTGTTTATTTACCTCGTTTGAATAAAAGAGCTATGTCTTTATTTCATATTGTCCACTCTGATGTATGGGGGCCATGCCCTGTAACTTCTAAATTAGGTTACAAGTATTTTGTCACATTTGTGGATGATTATTCTCGTGCAACATGGTTATATTTAATGAAATCCAGATCTGAGTTATTCACTATATTTTGCAACTTTTGTGCTGAAATTCGTACTCAATTTAACTGTCCAATACGTATTCTTCGTAGTGATAATGCCAAAGAGTACTTCTCTTCACCATTCCGTACTTTTATGGATAAACATGGCATGATTCATCAGTCTTCTTGCATTGTTACACCACAACAAAATGGGGTGGCTGAGCGTAAAAACCGGCATCTTATGGAAGTTGCTCGTGCTTTGATGTTTCAGATGAAAGTTCCGAAATGTTTTTGGGCTGATGCAGTTCTTACTGCTGCATATTTAATTAATCGCATGCCATCCACTGTGTTAAATGGTGTTATTCCTTATTCTGTCTTGTTTCCGTCATGTTCTTTGTTTCCTTTGCCTCCAAAAGTATTTGGTTGCACCTGTTTTGTTCTTGATGTCAGGCCTCAAGTGACTAAGTTGGATCCGAAGTCATTAAAGTGTGTGTTCCTGGGTTACTCTCGTACCCAGAAAGGGTACCGGTGTTTCTCTCCAGCTCTTGGTCGCTACCTTGTCTCTGCTGATGTTACATTCTTTGAGGACTGCTCCTTCTCGGGGTGGTTGCCCTCCTCTTTCCCGGTATGTGAGTCAGAAGACACCTTCTTAACTTATATCACTACTTCCCCTGCTCCACAGACTACTACTGGTACAGGTTTCCAATTTTATGAGAAGACATATAGTCGCAGGCCGAAGAGTAGTGCTCCTCCACCGGATACTCAATCTCTACCTTCAATTCCTCTGGTGTCTTCAGACCCTCATGATAATTTGGACCTCCCTATAGCTTTACGTAAAGGTAAACGCACTTGCTCTTACCCCATCTCTTCTTATGTCACTTCCAATAAATTGTCACCTGCCTCTAAGTCTTTTGTTGCTGCCTTAGATTCTGTGTCTGTGCCTAAGTCTCTTTCAGATGCCTTATCACATGCTGGTTGGAGGCAGGCTATGGAGGAGGAAATGCTGGCCCTTGAGCATAATGCGACTTGGGATTTGGTCCCTTTACCCGCAGGGAAACAAGTTGTTGGGTGTAAGTGGGTTTACACTACTAAAGTAAACCCTGATGGTTCTCTGGCTCGCCTGAAAGCTCGGTTGGTTGCTAAGGGATATGCTCAAACATATGGGGTCGACTACACTGATACTTTTTCCCCTGTTGCTAAATTGTCCTCTGTTCGCATTCTCATCTCTCTTGCTGCTACTAATCATTGGCCTTTGTTCCAGTTAGATGTGAAGAATGCATTTTTACATGGTGATTTACAGGATGAGGTATACATGGAGCAACCACCCGGGTTTGTTGCTCAGGGGGAGTGTGGGAAAGTGTGTCGACTCAAGAAATCATTGTATGGCCTAAAACAATCACCTAGGTCCTGGTTTGGACGATTCAGTGATGTTGTTATGGAGTTTGGTTTACGAAGAAGCGAGAGTGACCACACTGTGTTTTTCAAGCAAACTAATAAAGGCTGCATTTTATTGGTTGTTTATGTTGATGATATTGTGATTACAGGTAGTGATAGTGAAGGAATTGGCAACTTGAAGACTTTCCTTCAGATGAAGTTTCAGACCAAAGATCTTGGAATTCTGAAATACTTTTTGGGCATTGAAGTTATGTACTCGAAGAATGGGATTATGATATCTCAGAGGAAGTATGTTTTGGATTTGCTAGCTGAGACTGGTCTTATGGGATCTAAACCATGTGAGACCCCTATGGAACCAGGAATGAAACTTACAGCAGAAGGAGTTCCTTTCAATGACCCACAGCAATATAGAAGATTGGTGGGTAAGTTGAATTACTTGACAGTTACCAGACCAGATATTGCCTTCCCAGTGAGCGTTGTAAGTCAGTTTATGTCCTCCCCGACAGACGCACATTGGGAAGCATTGATTCGCATTGTCAAGTATCTGAAGAAAGCTCCAGGAAGAGGTATCGTGTACAGGGATCATGGACATATGCGAGTGGAGGCATTTTCAGATGCTGACTGGGCAGGATCTCCTATGGATAGAAAATCCACCACTGGCTATTGTGTATTTTTGGGAGGTAATTTAATTTCTTGGAAAAGCAAGAAGCAAAATGTGGTGGCACGATCTAGTGCAGAAGCTGAATATCGTGCTATGGCTCAAACTACTTGTGAACTTATGTGGGTAGGACAAATCTTGAGTGAGATGGGAATTGAGAGGATATCTCCAATGAAACTATGGTGTGATAATCAGGCTGCCCTACATATCTCATCAAATCCAGTTTTTCATGAAAGAACTAAACATATTGAGGTGGATTGCCATTTTATTCGTGAGAAACTTCAACAGAACCTTATATCTACTTCTTATGTTAGAACAGGCGATCAACTTGCAGATGTGTTTACAAAGGCTTTGAATGGGGTGTGTAATGATTTTATTTGTAACAAGCTGGGCATGATTAATATCTATGCTCCAGCTTGAGGGGGAGTGTTAGCATTAAGGATTATGTTAAGAGTTAGGGTTAGATGTAGAGTCTATGGGCCAGGCCCATATGTACTTTGTACTACATGTTGTACTACTCTTAACCTAGTATTATATATATGAGGGAGGTTGCACCTTGCAGTGTATCCCATTACAATATCTCTTTCTCTCTCTCTCTTAGTCTTTTCTCTTTACATGGTATCAGAGCCTAGGTTCTCAACCTTCCTAGGTCAGCCGTCAACCTGAAAAAAAAAAAAAAAAAATCCGAAAAAAAAAAAAATGTCCCCCCCTTCCAGCCACTTCAGAAAGGGCCGACCAAGGTTGCTGGGGGTAGAAGATTAGCTGTCTTGGAAGTGATTTGTATGTTTTGAACGGAATGAAGAGGACCAACCTGCTTTCCAGTAAATTCTTGAAATTTTAGCCATATTTGTTCTATCAGGGGCTCTACTCTATCCCTCGGTCCTCTTTCCCAGTCCCTCAACACAATTGTTCAAAGTTCAAACTAATTTGTTAGAAATGCAGATGGAGAGAGAAAGAGGAGAAGCAAGTAGAATTGAGTCTGAAAATTGTATTCTGGTTTTCTAATCTGATTTCTGCATACTATCATATTAGAGTATGTTTGTGTATGGGAGTATTGTGTACTCAAGTGTATGGGATCCTGCCCTTGGAGGCAGTTAGTTTCTGTTATGACAGCTGTACAAGTTAGTTTGAGTAGTTAGTATCTCCTATTGTAAGCAAACTAATGTAACTCTTTATATAGAAGAGCTACTCTTGTAATCACAATCAATAATTCAGTTCTGTTTCATTCAGATCAAACTTCTCTCTCTCTTTTCTCTTTCTCTCTCTCTATACTGTTCTATCTTTGTAACACATCTACTATATATAGTCTTAGAGAAGCTTTTTCTAGAAGCTTGTAGACTGCAAACTAATGTAACCTCTTTGTACCCTTCTCTGAGACTAGAGACTCATGTTTTTCTGTGCACATTATTTGATAAATCAATTTTGTCACACTCTTGGTGGTGAGATGTATGTTTTGTATTATCTAATGCATACATGGCTGATTTTTAAGCATTTTTTATGTTCTGAAAGACTGAAACCTGTAACATATACTGCCAATAAAATGATTTTTTTTTCTTTAATAAGGTCCGTTTTCGTGTTGTGATAGATGTGTGAGATTTCATTAATTGGGAGTTTATCTTCATTATGTGTGTTTCCTCTAGAATAAATTTCCATCCTTCTGTGTACTCTTTTACTGTCATAATAAATCATTGCTTCACTTTCAAGCAGAGATCCCTTTGTTCAAAATTAATCGGAATGAATACCTCTTAATTTACTTTTTTGATAGGTTGAAGGGAATCATGGTGATTTTGGATGTTTTTATTTATCTGAGAATCTTGATGAACTTGTGGACTCTAAGGGGCCTGCCAAAAAAACTGACAGGGAAGACCATTTGTATGAGCTACCTCCCCCTCCACCAGATGCCCTTCATGCTGGTAAGCGAAGATGTTAGGTTATTTAAGGTGCATTTTTTTTGTGTGTTTGGTTGAATTTATCTGTTGAAATCCAATACTCTGGTTGATTCCTTTCAGCATTAGATGGTCCTGTAAACTTGTACAACAAGCAAAACTTTTGCTTTCACCTTGGTCCCACTGTCAGTGAAGCCAAAGACCAATGCATTAATCCTGAAGGCTTTGCCAGTTTTATTGGTATTCTCGGATCCATTCCTTTAAATGATACTGGTTCCAATAATGGGTCTTCTGATTATTCAATGCCTGATTTAAGGTAAATCTATCTTCTTCGAATGCATTGACACATGAATATTGTTCGTAGTATAAGATAGAGGAGGATAATATCTTGTTGAATAGTTACTTTTCAAGTCCATATGGTTTCAAGATTCTCTTATGCTCTGTCTGGATGCAGAGGTGAAAATGAGGGGAAGGAATATAAGAGGAAAAATTATAAAAGGAATGAATATTAACGGAAAATTAGTTGATTTTGAAGTTGTTTGGATTGAGTGAAAATGTAGGAAAAGTAGAAGGAAAAGTAGGAAAGAGAAAAATGAGTGTGATGTAAAATTACCATTTCATCCCCTTGTGCTTTGTATGTGTGTGTATATATTAATCTTTCAAAAATACTTATCATTAAACTATTATTTTTTATCATATAAATAATATCATAAATTAAATGTATAAATTTGAAAAATTATTTTTACAAAGACGAAGGCACAGCGTAATTTTTTTTTCTTACTTCACAATATAATTGAATAAAAAAACAACAAAATAAACATTGTAATTTTTTTTTTGCAAACATAAACAATATTGTAATTGAAACTTCAAAAAAAAAAACACGTGGGTACTGGGTAGTTTGCAAAAGACAATGGTTGAAGGGGCATAAGGATAGAGGAGGAAGACACTGTGTTGTGTCAGTTTTCTTCCCATTGTGGGAGAGAAAACTTTTTCGTGGGGCCCATGTGTCATTCTTCCCTTCCCCTCATTTTCCCGTGTCATCCAAACACATGGAAAACACTGTTTTCCAGCCAACTTCCTTCCTTATAACTTCCTTCCTGCCATATTCCCTACAAACAAACACAGCATTATATAGATGGTCAGTACTATCATTATTACAATTATGTGACATGGTGTAAGTGAATATTGTTTTGGCAAATTTGATGCTTATGAGGATAATATCTTGTTGAATATTTACTTTTCAAGTCCATATGGTTTCAAGATTCTCTTATGTAGATGGTCAGTACTATCATTATTACAATTATGTGACATGGTGTAAGTGAATATTGTTTTGGAAAATTTGATGCTTATGTTTTTCTTTAGCCCAACAAGTAAATATACACTTTGGTGTGTAGGTATGTATTGAAGAAGAGTTATGGTCGTGGATCATATGGTGAAGTATGGTTGGCTTTTCATTGGAACTGTAATCAAGGTAATGATGGTGCAAAAATGAGCAAGGATGACAATAATATAAACAGCAGCTCAACTACTACTGATTGGCAGGACGGGCCTTCTAATTACACCCTCTACATTTTGAAACGTATAATGGTAATACATTTGAGTGAAATAGAACTGATTTTTATGGTTTCAATGTATTATAGGATCCCTTTAGGGGTCAAAATGCACTGTTTACTTGAGAAAGGAGTTGATACCTGTATTATTTTTTTGTCTGTCAGCATGATTATCATCATAACATACATTAAATCTGCCACATTATTTGTACAAAGTGCACCCCCCCCCCCCAGTCCTTAGTCTTTATATATTTCTGAAGATGAATAAACATTTCTTGAAATTGGATTATTGTGTTGCTATTTGGATTATTCAGCCTGAGAGGAAGCTGCTTGCTTTATTCTTTTAATTAAAATTTGTTCTTCTTCAGCTTCTATTGTTTTCTTTGGATCCTGGTGTTTAGTCCTCCATTTCTATGTTTTTTTATCTCAAATGTGATGCTCTTCTTTTTCAGCAAAAAAAAATCTATTAATTAGATGTTCATTCTTTAGTCTTATGGAGTTATCACTATAAATCAAAATCTGACTTTTATATCATATTTAATTTCATTAATTTTATTTTGAATAAATTTGAAATACTTAGATTACAACGAATTAAGTTTTGTATCCCATGCATATAACTTGTAAGGGATTTCCCTTGTAAGAAGGTTTACCTTCTTGGTTCGTTTAAGCTTAATATTCAGTTATTTCCAGACATATCCCTATCTTTTGTGTTTGGCTGTTCGGTTATTTTCCCTAACACAAATAAAAGATACAAAACACTAAGTCTAAGCAGTAAGCATACCTCCCTTCTTTTGATTGGGACTATTTTGTTTATGATAGGTACCCCGTTAGTTAGTGGTTTAGTTGCTTTGAGATGCTAACACTTTCTATGACTTGCTAAGTGGAAACTTTATTTTCAGGAGGCACTGTATTTTAATTATGCACATGAAAGCATCTAGCATGCCTAACTCTTAAATGTACTAAACAGGTAGAGAGAGGCTCTGCTGTTTACTTAAGTGGACTGAGGGAGAAGTATTTTGGAGAAACTTTCTTAAATGCCTCTACATGCTTTGAAGATCTACTATCAGCTGGAAAATCAAACTGTGTCTTGGAAACATCACAATTTGGTTCAGATGATTCATTTCCAAACAAATTTCGACCGCAAAGATCCGCATATGAAGAAGGTTTGAACCATATTGCTAGATATGTGGAGTCATTTGAGTCTCGATCCAATGAGATATGGCTTGTATTCAATTATGAAGGAGTGTCATTGTCAAAACTTATATATACTGTGGAAGATGCATCTGATTCTTCTGAGAAAGAAAGACCTGAGCAAGTAAAACATGTTCAGATACTACGTCCATCAAAGTGGTGGCATTGGATGAAAACGACCGAAGAAGGGCAAGAGGAAATGCGCAATCTTATCTGGCAGCTGGTATGTGTTCAATGTAGGTTCTGTGGGGTTATTGCCTGTTAGCCTTTACTATATGTTCTTGACAAATCCTCTTTCTTTGTTTGCTCAGCTATTGGCGCTCAAGTCCTGTCATGATCGCAATATCACACACAGGGACATTAAACCTGGTAAGACTTGGGGGTGGTTTGTTGTGCCTATGTGATGTACATGTATATGTTGAGATGGATAGAATATTTTTTTACAAAGGATATCAATTAGTTGGCATTGCTAAATTTCTACGTAAATTATCCAATTTGTGTAAATGCTTAGTGGACTGTTTTATGGAAACCGACCTGTTACTGTGCTTGTATAATAAATCCAATTAGTTGATCTGTCAGCATTTTGGGTTCTTATATTTGCTCCAACACATTAAGCTCAAACTAAAACTGGTAATTTGATTAAAAAATTATCTTTGTGGGATAAAGCCTAGTTGTTAAAACACTATACTTTTGTTGGCCCTGTCCTTTATGTATATAGTCCATAACAAGATTGCTATCCTTGATCCTTTGATGTATGTTATGTTTGAATTTCATTTTATTATAATGAAATGTTTATTTGAAAGAAATTGTTTCTTTGTATACTTTGACTGACACTAGATGTTTTATTTTTGAAGAGAATATGGTGATATGCTTTGAAGATCAGGAGACAGGGAGATGCTTGAAAGAGATTCCAACAACAGTTAATAATTTTTCTACCAAAATGTACAGTGAAGTATTTATTCTTATTTTAGTATCCTGCTTTTGTTTAGCTCAATTGTGGTTCAATCCCTATTTTTCATATGAACTGTGTATTTAATTTTGATAACATTTAGAAGAATGATCAGAAGTCTTTTACTATTCTCCTTATCTTTTCTAGTAACATAGTTTTTGGTGTGTCTAAAAGGCTTCTTGCGTATGGAACCTCTCTTCTTAATATTTAACATTCAAATTGGCTCAGGAATACTACATTTTTTTCCCTGCAATTTGCATTAGTTGGAAAGTGCGATATCACACTTGAGCATATTTCAAAATCTTTCAGCTCTACCTCTCTGTTAATATGTTCAAGTAACTACATGGTAGCAAGTCATAATCATTGGTTTGAGTCTTTGACAATGGTAGCAAGAAAAGTAGGTTATTGCTTAACTTTAAAACTTGATTTGGTCATCAGTTGTTTGGTTGGCTATTGTGTGCATAATTTACTGGTTTGTCTGATGAATTTGATGTCTTTTACTGTTTACATTTAGGCGTATCATTGACTTTGGAAGTGGAATTGATGAATTCACATTAAAGCATTTATATGGTTCTACAGGGCCTTCTAGGTATCTTACTGCTCCTTCTACATACTGATAATCTATTTAATGAACTTACTTTTTTATTATTCTTTTCGTTTATCTTCAGAGATGAACAAACTTATGACTATACAGCTCCTGAAGCTTTACTAAATGCCACATGGTTTCAAGGGTCAACAAGCTCAACGATGAAGTATGTCTTGTTTTGCATGAATTCAGCATCTTGTATTCAATATTTTCTTCTTAAGATTTTGCTTGATCTTTTGATAGATTTCGACACTATTATTAGCCACAATAGTTAAAGCAATCTCTCTGCTATCACAGATATGACATGTGGAGTGTTGGTGTTGTGATGTTAGAGTTGGTCTTAGGTACACCAAATGTTTTCCAGATAAATGCTTTAACACGTGCTCTTTTGGACCGCCATCTTGAGGGCTGGAATGAGGATGTGAAGAAACTGGCATACAAGTAAGTTTGTCTTTAAGAAGGCTGTAATACTAACATTCTTTAATGCCTGGAACTTTAGATGACCTTTTATAGTACTTCTATCTTCTTTTAAGCCAAAAAGGCAGCCAAAAGGGTATTCATGGGCTGTTTAAAGGTCAAAATGAATGCAATCCTTGGTTGATTTTCTAATTTCTTTTCCCAGAGATGTCTTCTTCACCAGCTTGTTTGCTTGTTGTTTTAATCGGAAACACAACTGTGAATTAGACTAGTAGCTCAATGCTGAGTGTTCTGTTTTAAGTTTCTAAAGTTTGGTGGTAGTCTTTGCATTTATGAAATGTCAAGGAAGAAGGGGATAATACATGCTTTGGCTGCTTACTCTGACATTCTCCTACATTATTTCCATTTACGAAATATCGAGGAAGAAGTATAAAATGCTTTTGAAAATCAGAGCCTTAGTGACAGCAACGACAAACACTTCAGAAGCAATTGGAGGTTCGCAAGGTTCAAACTTCAGATCGAGGGAGAGAGTAAAAGAGCTTGCAACTCGATATCATGAGGATAGACGATATCAGAGAAAGGGAAAGACACATGATTTGTAATCTTAAATAGTTGTAAACAGGCTAGCAAGTCAGGCCATCTAAAAGGCCAGGCCAATACTTAAATTTTGGCCTATGACGGCTCAAGGCCAGCCTTGGGCCACAAAATTAAGATGCAGGCCAGGCTTGGGCCGTACAAAGCCTGACATAGCCTGGCCTTATTTCCACCCCTAGTTCAGAGGTCCTAGCATCTGGGGTGTTTGATAATCATTTTCCTGTTTTTGTGTTGCATTCTCCCTAGGTTATCTATATTAGGTATTTAGTATTGAAAACCTCCGAGGCATTTTCTTATTTTCTCTGCCATCAACCCATCGTCTCATACGTTTTTAAGGTTTCGTGTAACAGTTGAAAATTAAGTCTCCTCCAAGACCAAGACTAATGTGCAGGCAATCAGGCACTTACACTATAAACTCATGCTTCTTCGGCTTCCAAGTAGTTGATGGTTTAACTCTAGCATTGTTGTCTCTATTAGGAAGACTTACATAATTGTTGGTGTCATTAACCAACTAACCCAAAAACTTAAGCTATTGGGTAAAGTTTACACATGAATGATATTACATTTTTGACATGCCCCCTCTTGGAAGAGTCCATTGAGTTTGAAGTGTGGAGAATCACCTGCCTACCTACCTTGTGCTGAACTTTAACTGTTTTTATTAGAATAGTGGGGGCTACAAAGATCGAACTTCAAACCACTTGGATATAGAGTCTTAAGCTATTGAGTGAAGACCCATAAAGGATTTTATTTTATATTTCTAACAGTCTTGGTGAGAAAATTTAAGATTCATCAAATCTTTTGAACCTCTGCGCTCTATATTTATAACATTATTTATTTTATTAATGTGGTGACAGACTTAGATCATTCATGGAATTGTGCATCTTAGTCCCTGGAATTTCTGGTAGTGCCTCAAAAAAGTATCACACAACGAATCAAGTAAGTTTACCATCTTAAATTAGTCTTGTCTTAGCGCACAATGTTGATTGACATCTTTTATTTTCACAATGGAAAATATTTGGCTATATTGTAAATATATTGGCTTAATTGATTCCTGTAGAGTTAATTTTCATCACAGACAAGTTGCAAGGATTATCTGCATGACTGCATCTCCAAAGCTCAGATGCTTAGAGCTCTCCAAATCTAATTCGGCAGAAGATGATAGGCAGTAGGCAAAAATATAATTTGGAAAGAGAAGTAAGATAGATTGAAAAGAAGCTATAATAAGAGGGTTTCCTCAGTTTAAAAAATAAAAACCTCTCATATCTGGAATTTTATAACATGCCTTAAAGATGGCTGAATACAAATTCCTAGGATTATTTAATGTCTACTAACATATTGATATTAACATGCCTGGCCCAATTATTCAAAGGTCAAGTAACCTTGATCTAGACTTCATTGAAAATTTGCATGCTAGTACATGACGGTTTATTACAGAAATAACACTTTTAAATCAAAATCAAAACAAAACAAACTGTTTACTAGTAGCTTTATTGGCATAGTTCATGCAATTTCAGGAAAATGTTAAAAGTTGACATATTTCATTATCAGTTTACTACCTATGATGAGATAGTACTGAATGCTTATATATGTGATTTTATATTATTCTGAATTAGTTTATAGTAGCACATTAAACATTAATGTTCATATTATATTTGGAAAAAGAAAGTATTTTGGCGTGGAAAATATTGTAGGAGAGAATAGACCATCATATACAACAAAAAACAAGTTTTTGCCACAAAGTGGGGTTGGAATATACCATTATTGCAATTTTATTTTAAGTTATTCTATCTTACTTTTTAGGATGCCAAATCACTTATTCCATTATCATAATAAATTTTAGTAAACATATTTTTTAAAATAAATAATAAAGCCAATCCATTTAACTTTTTGTTGAGACATTATAAAGATTAGATTGGAAAATAACTCATAATTTTGATAATAATCTCAATCTATTGAGTACTAAGAAATAAAAGAAAAGGTAAAACTCAAAATTTATGGTTTTGGAAGCATGGGAGTAGAGGTTTGCTGTTAAGTTTTAAGTTTATGGTCTTGAATTAGATCAGTGAGAGTATATGAGCATGACCCATATGTACTATGTACCTCATTCTTTGTACTACATTTGTACTTCACCAATAAGTAATAGCCTAGTAAAGGGATGAACAATTAGTAATTTTATGAAGTTATTTAATTTTACAATATACAACTATACAAGCTCTAGTATTTATAGGCGTACATGAATCATAATCAATGAAAATCAAGGGAAAAAGGGAATAAATCTATCCTAATAATGACATAGTATACAATGATATTTATTGAAGAAAAAGTAAATCATGAAGTATTCTATCCTAAAATAGTGTGATGCATTTACAACGTTAGTCAATATTAAACAGGTGATTAGCATTTATGATATAGTATTGTGGTGGTTTTGATATATCCCTGTGTTCACCTTATTAAACAATGGAACATATGAATTTTAATTAGGATTAATGAGATGAGAAGAATCAACTAATGACATGAATAACATCATTACTGATTAAGAGGGCTATATCTTAGAAAAATATATTTAAGATTGCCCATAAACTATGTCCTTTTTTTTAAGAAGAAAATAGTAATAATTTTAAAATATATTATGGGAGCCTGAAAGGGATTAGGGGCCTAAAGAAAGTTTAACATAAGGCCGGTCTTGTTTCTATATGCTTTGTTTTTCTTATACTTAAGTGAAAGCCTTGTCTTCATATCTCTTAACTTTTTACTTATTTCCTATCTACTCTTCAACTAAGACTATATTTGTTCCGTACTAGGGCTTATCTAGGTATAAAAGGTACAAAGACTAGCCCTAGCAGAGCACAAATGTAGAAATGATGTAATAAAGAGGAAATATTCTCATTAATGATAGTAAAGTTGTCAGATACAAGGTAAGACCTCCCTTTTATAGAGGGTGTGGTCCTCATCTAGATTGTTCTTACATTTGGGCCTTACAGCCAAGGCCCAAATCCCTATGCAAATAAGACAAACCCAAAAGAATCTTCCAGCTAGCAAGTGGGACCACCAGTAAGACGATAGACCATCAGACCGTCCATCATCGCCCGTGTCTCCACAATTGATGTCTCGCCCTATTCTATTGGTGTCGTGGGCGGTCATAGGGCAGCTTGTGCCCCGCCTGGTCCAATATTATTCGCAAAAAGCATGCCCCATGGCAGAGTCTCTTGGATATGTTCAGTCAGCATGTCTAGAATCAAGATAAAACAGTAAGAGCTTAAAGTTGTCCGTTGGTGCAGATCTTTAGTTATTGAGAAATCTTTTGTATCAATACCTTTTGTTCTTATAGCTGTCATGGCTCATCACACATATATTTGATTGCTTAAATATAAACAATCTGAATTCTTTCCTTTTCTAGAGGCTTCCATAAAACCTCTTTAGGTACTCTATCTTATGGCTTTTCCAAATCAATAAAAGAAAAGAGTTCAGATTCTTATGTATGATGGGGTTTAGGGCTTGCACATTCTTATACACAAGCGTACCCGACCATGGAGACATGCAGAGGCATAAACATAATACTCAAAATATTTATTGGTCTGCATATTGGGCTTATTCTAGTTTGAGTTGTTGCAATAGGGTGGTAATAACTTGTTGCATTTTATGCTAGTTTTTCTTAAGAATGTCAATATAGAATTTGATTTACTCTCAACAAAGAAAATAATGATAACAACTATACAAAAGCCTTTTCCTACTTGGTTGAACCAGCCACATGAATCAGATAATGTAATAATGTCTAATCGTAAATCATTTCTAAGGATAAATCATTTAAATCTCCATGTGCATTGAGCCCATCATACACAATTTGAAGTAGTCTGAAACAACACGCATACCACCTCGGATTTCACTCCCTTGTGGAAGACTTGTGAATGCATGTTTCTAGATTAGTCCATTCCAAATGGTTTATCTATCAGAAACACATTGCCTTCCAACTTTCTTTTTTGAACATATATTGACCTAATTAAGCTTTCATCTTTGTCAATATAGGTTGGAGTTTCACCTGCATCCTGGAAATGCTCTGAAGAATTCTTTTCTCGTCAAATTAAGAATAGAGATCCTCTTAAAATAGGGTTAGCCGCCTAACTTCAGAAGTTTTCATTCTTATCATGGTATGATATATGTCTAGTCTTCTCTGATGGTGCAAATGTTTTCTTCTTGCAGTTTTTCAAATGTCTGGGCTCTACGCTTAGTGCGCCATCTATTACTCTGGGACCCAGTAAGTTTCCCGATTAGTTATTACAGTTGATTTTGTCATTTTTTAGATCTTTTCTCTTAGCTTCTAACTTTCGAAACAGTTTGATATAAGAAACAATCTAAATTGTTTGGGATCCTGGTCTTAGCATCAAAGTTTGATTGCCTGATGTGGAGCTCGTTAGGGAGGATATGTTCATTTATAATAGTTTGATTGATGATCTTCTGTCTAGTCCCACAAAGAAAATAATGTTGCTTCTTACTCTTTCTTCAGTCAATTTGTCACTTAAAAGCTTGCTGTAGTTGTCTATGTGGATCAAAAGAGAAAAAAAAGGATGAGGGTGGAGACAGAGAGAGAGCATACGGCTAATATTAATCACTTCTTTAGTTGGTTAATGCTGCTTCTGATGAAGGCTTCTGTTTAAATTGTAGGAGGATCGGCTTAGTGTTGATGAGGCACTGCAGCATCCCTATTTCCAGCCTCCCCCAAGAGGATTATGATTTATGGAAAACAACCAGTGTCTCACTGAATTATTCATTCTCAGCTGAATAGTTTGTGCCACAATCTTACTGATCTGAAATTTCCAAATCGGTGAGACTCACTCAACAGAGTTCAAGATTACATTTAATGGATCAATATGATCAAACGCCACGGGTCCTCTATCAGTGAATGAGTCTCACCGAACAGAAGCAGATATTGGTTCGAGGAAAAGGTAGAATAAGCTGATGTTTCAAGCCTGACAATATGATGCCAAAATAACTGACTGCTACTAGGTTCCCAAATAACTGACCAGAACAAATTAAAAATAATAAATGACTGCTAACTGATGCACTTAGGACCAAATGAGCATCGCATGCTTGTATCTGTATAGAATTATAGAAATAGAAAAGTTGATGCAATACAGACATACAGTAAAGTAGGGAAACGATGTTTTTTCGTCTTGGGGAATTAACATGTACAGCATATATTAATTTTTGCATTGGTGTCTCTGTATATGGAATGGTAAGAAAAAGTTCTCGGCAGAACTTACTAAACTTCGCTGATTCTACATGTATAATGATAAGCTAATATTAAAAAGTACAACTTACCATATTTTCGTTTTCGTTAGCTTGTGATGAACAATGTAACATTACCCTTGTTTTCCGTTGGTCATTTCAAAATTTGGTCTCTTGCCCGCTTCATGGGCATTCAAAAGTGTTGGAACTCTAATGGGTAGCATCAAGCCATCAACATCATCGTCTGTAATTTGCATAAGCTGGAGCCAAGCAATGAAAACTACATGGATAAATTGACAATGCCTCTGGTTTTCACCGCACATTTGACCATAGACTCAATTTTTGACTGCTTTGTTTGGTTAGAAAAGAAAAGTGAGAAAGAAAAGGGAGAAAAAAAGATTGAAAGTGACTTGATTTTTCAGTTGTTTGGTTGGAAAGAATATGAAAAGAAAAGTGAGAAGAGAAAAAAAAAATTAATGATAAATTAACATAAATACCCACTATTTAATATATTATGATCAGTTTCAAAAAAAAACATAAATACTCTTAAATAAAAAATATACTATTGTTATAAATTAAAAAGTGAAGGTTATTTTAGTCAAAATATGAAAATAAGTGTCGTTGCATTCCAAACTACAGAACACACTTTGTTGTTTTCTTTATGGTTGTTCTTTCTTGTTTTCAACTCTTCCAAACAAAGTGGACGTCAATCTCATTCATACAAACAAGCCATGTTAAGAGGAGGTGCATTGGCATGGGCTCTAATGTGATACAATAAATATAGATTATATTTTATTTTTATTTTACAAGAGTGGTATGGGTGCTACTTTTTTTGATTCATCGGAAAATATGGGTGCTACTATACATATTAAAAATTATTCACGCATACATCTGAAAAATAAATATTTATATATAGAAGTTGTGACTAGCAATATCGGCCCCACATGATAATTGTTATGTTACAATTCTCCATGCTCTGGGTTCAATTCTAGTACGATGCAAAAGAAATATATAAAAGCTGTGACCACCGTCTTTATTACCTCAGTTCTCACCTCCAACACCTTTATCACGCCTGTCATCAATGGTTAACATTGCCATACTACAATGATAGTTGCTTTAGTGTGATTGTAAGAATGCTCTTTGTTCAATGATTCCAAGGTACAATAACAAGATGAACAATATGCTATTAAAGGAAGTAACAAATAGAGGAAGTAGATATCTGACAAACAAAAACATAAGCATGTGTAAACATTGAACTGAAAATGCATGCAAGATAAGCGATATATCTGACATTCATAAAACCCCACAAGACAACAAGAATAAAAATTACAAAATTTGGGCATCCCCCCTCATCAAAGGATGAGGGAAAATGACGCTATAGGCAGTTCTGATTGATCAACCATTTGAACTATAATTTTCATTTACAAATTTAATTTTCATCACTATTGATGGGTGCTGTTGTACCTCTTCATTCCTCATATTGTGGCTGAGATTTCACTATTCAGTGCCCGAACATTTTCATTGCCAGCAAAGGTTGCAAGTTTTCAATTTCAACTTGCACTTCCATCTCGTAGAAGTCGTTCTTGACTCATGGCTCGTGGCTATTAACACGAGTGTGAAGGTCCAGCATTTCTTGGTGGTTTGGGTCCACTGAGAGTGCAGCACGACAGTCTCTCAGCGCACCTAATACATCCCCCTTGTGTTCATGGAATGCAGCACGTAGATGTAAGAGGTGCAAATCAGCTTTAAACGCAATTGCTCTAGATAGTTCAGCAATGGCCTCCTCTTCCTTATGGTTGTCCATCAAAACTGCAAGCACATCAATATTGTCACGTACTAGTTGCAATAGTGTAAACATAAGTGAAATTTGTCAATGCAGTAGAATCCGCAACAATGCCAATAACAATGTGTAGAAATTCTAACATACAAGAAGGTTCTTCTAGCTAACTAAAATCAGGTTCACATGATTTCAATTTTTTGCAGAGTAAGCACGTAAAATATTACAAACCTGCTGCTCGATATCTATAAGGATACACCCGAAGTGGGTCTAATCTTGTCACCGTCTCCAGATCTTCCCTTGTGTGTTCACGATCACCATACTCAGACCTTTTCTCATAAGCTGATGCATTGTTTTTCGCCTTCTCAATGAGATTGGTCATTTCCTTGTAAGCTGCAGTCTTGTCGTTTTTCAGAAAATGAACACGAGCAAGACCCTGATGGGCTCGGGTGTGCCGGATTTTAAGGGCTTTGATATAGCAATCAGCTGCTTCATCCAATTTCCCGCATTCAACAAAAACACTTCCAAGATTGTTCAGGGCCTGGTAGATTAAAAGGAAGAAAACAATAGTAAACCTGTAAGTTAATTGAATCCAAAGTAAAAAAGTAAATGAACATGGATAGGATGTAAATGTAATGACACAAATATAACTGACACTGGCTAACAAGTTTATCTGTTTTAACATATTGACAATAGAGAAGTGCTATCAACACACTCTTAAACACACTCTCAAACACACTCCATGTGATTGGTCTTTCAAAAATGTGATGATGTTGGGAGAGACAGGGGACGAGGAGCAAGACACCAAGAGATATCGACGCCACATCTAAACCCAAAACCTTAAGGTGATAGGTTTATGGGTCCATCTCCCTCTTACCCTGACTTCTCTGATGTGGGACTTGACTCACACTTGATTCCAACAGTTGACTTCTTAAAATATAAACCAATCACATATGAAGTATGTTGAAGAATGTATTTCTAGTATTTCTTTTGACTATATCCAGATGTTAAATCTTTATACCCCTGTGTTTTATCAAACTCTGGTATTATCTCAAACATCATAACTTCTAATTAAGGTCAGACCAACAGGACTTTTACATGATTACCAATAACTGCTAAATAAGATACAAAATCAGAGAAATAATTTATTTTCATAAACCTGTGTATGGCCCACTGGATGTTGATTAGTAGATTTTTTCTAGAAGTGGTAACCATACCTGACCTTTGCGCAGATTATCAGAAGGACACCTCAAGGCATCTTCGAGGAGAGAAATAACAGTTGAAGAACATGATGAATCTAGACTAGAGTCTGCCAATGCATACGCCTTCAGGAAGTAGGCCTCAAAAGACCTTTTAATACCAAGAGACTCTTCAGCTTTTTGAAGCCCTTTCTCATAATGACCTGTATCATACAAGATCCACCCCTCATATACAAATCGTTCATGCTCACTTGATGCATGTTTCCAAGCTAGCTGTAAACTCCGCATAGCTGCCTCAGGACAATTTAGCCTAGATAAATAGACTCGTTAGCAAACATAAGTTTCAGTTGGAATAAAAAAAATACATGAAAGATTGAAACCGGATCCTGTAGCAGGAGAATCTGCATTTCTGTCGGATCTCAAAGGAAAATTATGTTGTGGGTTTTTCTTGTGGTTGAGTTAATTGAAAGAGATGCAGTGGCTTTCAATTGAAGAAACAATTCCACGTGTACAGAACAAGAAGATAAGAAAAAAAAGCTATTATTTACCCATCCTTTTAGTTATGGTACTGTATGATTCAATTACACCAATCCTACTATCTACGATTCAATGATAGAGTTAGGGCGAAGTCATGATTTTTTACGATGAATAAGAGTTATATTACATCCATAACATACCTGAGGAGAAGTAATGACTGTCTGAAGTATAGAACACCTTTTGCTGCATCAGATTTTTCAAGCATCTGATAAATAACAGATAGAGACTCAATATCATCCACAGAAGACCAACAGTCATATAATTGTGCCCAACAATCTGCGGTTGTCCAGTGTTCAACATGCTCACGCACAAGAGTACGGAGTTGAGATGCAGCAACGCGCCCCTCAAACATTCTATAATATGGACATAGAGTGAGGATTGCTTGAACATCGCGGAGGGCTGCTTTGTAGTTCTCAAGACCCAGATAGATAAGAAACCTTAGTTCCAAGCATTCTAATGAAAGTTTGAAGCCAAGAATCCGATTGATTTCAGCCAGTGCACCTTGAGAGTTCTCCATCCTCATTAAAGTGGAAGCTCTATACATATAGGGATAGACAAGAGTAGGATCCAGTTTAGTTGCTTCCTCAAGGTCTTTCCACCTCGTATCACCGTCACAGTATAGCGATCTTTCCTGGTACATCCATCCGTGTGGAGTAACTGATGAAATGACTGAGCTGATCTTCTCATTTGCTAAAAGCATCTCTCCCTTTATGCAGTCCAGTCTAGCTAAACCCGCAACAGAATAAATATGCCCTGCATTTACAGCCCTTTGAAAAAGGTATTGAGCTTCATCAAATTCTTTCCTTAAGAGTCTTACACATCCCAATTGATGACATGCCAGCAGTTTCTGCTTGTCATTTTCAGCAAAATCAACTAACCGTTCCAGAAAATGAGCTGTCGTGTCCGAACTAGAATTAAGGTTCATAGAAACTTCACTTAAGAAACAGAAAAGTGCAAATAAACCTGGCCCAACCATGACTGCTAACCGCTGCCTATTAGCAGTAACAAATAACTCCACCACCTGATTGTCACTCAAGCAGCCGGGAACATCACGTAAAAGAACTTGTAAACAAGAAGCTGCAAGGACAGCTGAGCTCTCATCAAGAGCACATTCCATGAGTTCCAAAGCATCTTCTTTAGAGGAAACTAAGGATGCAAGTCTTCTATCACAAGCCTTTTTAAGTCTATCACAACAATACTTGTTGGCAAAAACTAACATCTCCAGCAAAAGATTTGGAGGGGCATCAAGTAAACTGCCTGTTGAACTGAAATAACTTATTGCCCTCATACATGAAGGGGAGATATTGTTTTCAGACAAATCTATGGTCTCAGAAAATGATTCCCTAAAATACCCATTCAGCATTGCATGAAATGGTGCTGAAAGCTCAGATATCTTTTGCCTATCACAGGTTATCTTCTCATTTCCAATGGTAAAAATAACATATTGTGAACTATGTTTCCCATTCATCAAAACTCTCTCATGGGAACTTACATCTGTATCAAAAGTAAGATGAGATTCTACATCTATGGGCTCATATTCTTTTTCACATTTACTTGTGAGTAAGCCAGCAATTACCTCTTCCCCATGCTTCTCATACTTCAACCATGCCCCAAATATAATCTTCTCATGAACAGTGCTGGCTCTCTGCCAAGCTTCCCGGATGCTTCTTCTCATCAATTTAACATCCCCAAGGCCCCTAAAGATCTGATATTGCAACAAAAACAGATTTGATTGCTCCTGTGGAGCACAAGACTCAAGTTCTTCATGGATTTGGGCCAAAACTTCGACATAATCAACAGGTTTAAAATATTGGAGTATGGGTGGTTGGGGGACCTTGATTAGAGATTCTCTGTAGTAGTAGTTAACAGCAAACAACCTAATTCAGTGAATTAACTAAAAAACTCAACCTTTAAACAGAAAATGCTGAAAGGAGAAACTTACATTGATGTAGAGGAGGACTGTGGTGACAACTTGGGAAGCTTCCCTCTTTCAACTTGGAGCCAGGACTGTGGATTAAGAGCATTTGGGGGTGCTTCTTTACATGATTCTCCACTGAAGAATGTCCTCATGGGGCATAACAGACGAAACAAGTCCCTGATCTCCACTATATCCTTATATGTTTCCTCTTCAAAATCAAACCTTTACAAATTGAAGGCAAAAGAAAGGACCAAACCTAACAAAAGAGAAAAAGAGCAGCTTGAAGCTTCTACCAGCTGCTCACATTCCACAGCTCTAAACTCAAAAATTCACAACCCCAGAAAGCAAAAACACTTGTTCCTTTTTTCTTCCCCTTCCTTTGTGTTCCCCTTTTAGAAGAAACACACCAATCAATCTCAAAAGTCAAAACAATAGTATTACTATAATTTAGTTGATACAACCACTAGGAGAAAAAAATAAAGAGGAACATCCCAAATGACAAAATCTAGATCAAGATTTGGTTCTTGAAAAAAAGGAAAAGCATTTAATGATTCTACTATAGTCTCTTGAGTTCACCATAAAACAAGACATATCCAGAAAAGGGCCAAACCAAACAGCAACCAAAAATCCAGACCAGAAACAAGACAAACAAAAAACAAGTGAACCCTCTTGCAATTGATCCAATAAGAACAGAAAATGGCAAGAGAGAGTTGAATCTGCAGAAGCAAATGAAGGGGAGATTTGAAGCAGTGAATGAAGAGATCAAAACGAGGATGAATCTAACTAAAAAAATTCAACTTTAACTTTACACTCTGTGTTTGGTGAAAGGGAAAGTTAATAGCTTTACCTTTGGTTCCGTTGGAGTTGGACTTTTGACACCATAGAAGTTGCAGCTAACACTGTTACAAATAAAAAAGAATGAAATAATTGAAATATAAAAAAGGAAAATGATGGTAATAGATTAGACTTTAGAGAGCATGGTGTGATGCCAGTTAGATATTACGTGATTCTTTTCGAATGTGCCAATGACAAACGCTCACATATTCCTCCTCGTCTGAAAACGATGTCTTGTTTGATTCTTTCTTTCACTCAATAATTATATTATATTTCAGATAAGTAACTTTCAATTATCTTAATTTACGTAAATGCTCAAAATTTCATCAACTTTAGTCTTTAAACAATTATATTAATTTTTTGGTTGGTTCAAAAAAAATTATATTAATTTAAATTCCAGACTAAATTATTCTTTAAATTTTTAATTAAAAGTTAATAAATTAATTAATACCTAATTTTTTAAAAATCTATTGGTTTCCTGTGTTTTTCCAAACTGATTCCAGTATTTACTCAATTTTTATTTAAATATGCTTTGGACTTTCTGTACTTGTCAACATTTTCTATTTTTGTTTTTGTTTTTGTAAATTAATTAAGGATAGTTTTTGTCAAAAGGGACCGTTTTGATTTTTTTTTGCCAAAGTTCATTCATGGTCTTAGCCCAAAGGAAAAGGCATAAAAGCCCAAGTTACATATACAGCATGGCAATTGGCAAAGCAAAAATAATCAATCAAGTACTGCGAGCAGCCGAGCATGTTGCCATTATCCATACAAGTAACTTGACCGGTAGGGCTGTCCAAAAAATCATTGCTGACCAAAATTCAATTCACCTGACAAAACAGTCACCCGAGAAACAAAATCCGAACAATCAGTAGCGACTAATCGGTTGGTGGTGGGTCTAGTATTTTGATGTTTTCCACCCGACAAACCCGACTATTTTGGCTCGAGTTCGACTGAAACCGAACGATTTACATCTCTTCCTTCAAACTCATTTAAATGGTTCACAACTCTACTTTAGTCCTCAAAGGCTAGTGTGATTTTGTCTAAGAATTCCTTCATTCATATAAGTGAGATATATCCAAGTAGAGTTTCATTCTATGTCATTGTCATGCACCGTCATGGCAGAGACAACTTTGTAGTGATCTTTTTTTTTTATATAATTTTCTGGAATAACAATCTGTATGAACTCACCCAACAAAACTGTGACTCGTGCAAACCAAACCCCAACAACCCGAAGACACTAATCGGTCGGTGGCGAGTGTGATATTTTTATGTTTTTCACCCGATTGAACAGACTATTTTGGCCTGAGTCCGATCGAAACCAGCCAATGGACAACCTTATTGACCAGGTTTGAGATAATGTAACAAAAGAAACTCACTATGAACCCTCAAACTCTAAGGTACCTTATTGAATATCAAAGTACATCGAAGCCTCTCACCTGACTCTCTACCCCCCAAACTTAGGGTTACCTAAGGTGAACCAACCCAAACCAAACCCACAAAAAAATAAGCACATTTTTGTAAAATCGAGCTGCCATACTAGATAACGGGTCTAACATGTCAAGAGAACTGGTTTTTGGTGGTTTGTGGCAGTCGGTTCCAGTTTGGGCTCCAACCAGAACGAACTAGTTCTTACAAAAAAAACCTACAAGTCCAGCCCATATTTGTAGTCCAACCCATGCTTGTACATACTCTCACTTCAGCCTCTCACTATAAACCCTAGCCACCAGGCCACACACCCTATCCTTCCAAGAAAACCTGCGTCGCACTAGCCACCACTTATCCTTAGTTATGTTATGATCAATGCTCTCCATAATTGTAGTCTTTAATTATTGAATAAATAATTAGTTTTGTACCTTTTGAAATCGGTTTTTCAATGTTTTAAAATTTTTAAAAAATAAACACTTCCCTTCTCCAAGCTCATCAATGTCAATGCCAATAAATTTTGATTTCCATCCTCTCCTTTCAAAGTATCAATTACCTGTTCCGTTATGCTATAATCAATGCTATGCATAATTGCATGGTTTTAATTATTGAATAAATAATTAGTTTTGTACCTTTTGAAATCAATTTTTAAATATTTAGTGCTAATTCATCGTGAAAGAGAGGGTAGTTATTTTATTTTATTACTGGTTACTTAGAGAACATGTTATTTCTTAAAAGGTTAAATTAGTCAATATAAGAGGGTTAAATTAGTCAGAAGAAAATATTGCTAAATCAGAAGTTCGGGTTTATCTGCCGTCTTCTCCTTTCTTCAGCCGTCGCACCTCCTTGACAGTAATGAACTTTCTACCCTTGTTAGGTACAAAGGATCCTCTGATGTATTGTGAGCACACCGTTGATCGGGAGGGTAGACTTTAACATATGATTTGGAGTTATGGTATTAGTAACATGGATTCAAAATTCATTTCCAGTGGGTCCAAATTCGTGCCAGATGTTTATGCAAGTACCAACTTGTTTTCTATTGTGATCAAGAATCTGCTCTTTGTTTGAATATTTTTCCCAACTGAGTTTTTATTGTGATCAAGAATCTACTTTTTGTTTGAATTTTTTCCCAACTAAGTTTCTATTGTGCCCATATGTGAGTTCTGCTAACAGATACTAGGTAGTCGAGAGATAACAAAAAATGGAGGATCACAGTAACATTCAAATCATTTAGAGATTTTTTATTTTGATCAAACTATAGTGTTGCAGAAAATGATGTTTGTATACAGCAGGAAATACTGCATTGAAATTAATTATTTGAATGTTGATGTGATTTAAGGGTATAATTTGAATGTTTCATTATGTTTTATTTTACTCAAGTCTTTAATAGTAGGGGGCTTTGTCTTTGCCATGGATATAAAGGGGACTAGGTCTATAATTTTCTTATTTTTGTTGAATGTTTGAGTTCTCTGTTGAATGCAGCGCCCTCATTCATCAATGATGTGTGTTTGGTTTGTGTATGTATGCTCCTTATGGTTCCACATGAATAACATTTATTTTTAGAGGTGAGTAGCTTGATTTCAACAATGTTTGATCTAAATTATGTTCTTGGAATTGGATCTCTGCCAAAGTTCATGACTTTCAATCTTCGCTGCTTGTGTGAATTTGAAGCCTAATATTGTGCTTGAGGACTCTGTAAATTCTTGCTCACTAGGTGATGGGTTTGCTGCCTAGACATGTACAAAATTGTGGCTTCAAATTTGTTATCCCTGTTGATTCTTTGATCTCTGAATTAGGCTATATAGGGGTTTCTCATATCTTTAGAGAAGGCAATGATATGGCTGATTATCTTGCCAAGATGGGGTGTGCAAGAGAGGTTCCCTTATGGGAATGGTGCCCTTAATCTATCTGGTCCTTTTATGCCCAAGGTCGTATATTGATTGTCCTCTGTAGCTGTTGGGGGCCTTGTATTGTTATTGTGAGGTGCGACTTTGCTGTTGGGTATGAGGATTGCTTAGTTTTCTAATTTTCCTCTCTGTTGTTGTTCTGCATTCTTTGGTCGGGCGTGTTTTGCCTGTGTTGTTTACTTTGTTTTCATTTTTTTATGGTTATGCTTTTACTATGTTTCCCTTTGTAGTTGTTTCTTTTTCTCTTAGTTCATGTGGGGGAACCTTGTCCCCATGATGCTTTCTTTCAATAAATTTAATTCATCTTTCTAACAAAAAATTGTTCTCCCTGTCAAGCTCATGTTCCTGCCTGCTGCATTTTTGAACAATCTCAATGGGGTCTTACATATTTGCCACAATGTGGGGAACTAGTAGATTGACTTTTGAATTGGTGTCTGAATTGTTGACTTTTGAATTGGCATCTATGATATGTACTGTTATATAGGCTTCTATCAGTTTTGATTTGAAGCTAGTCATTCGCACAAGGTACCTTCTAGTCAATTTTGGCTTTTAAATTGGTGTATGAGTCGTGACTAGATGCTGGTAGTATTGTTATGTCAATCTTTTACAATTTCTGGTTGAAGCACCCCTTGTGATTCTTTTCAATAAATTTTTGGCTTATCAAAAAAATAAATCAGTGGTGTGTTTATGTGAACCTCAATCATTAGGTTAAAAATATTTCATGATCAACAACAAACGCTAATCACATTTGTTTTTTCTTTGTTATGGTTGTTTGCATTTTAGCTAATGTTTGTGTGTGCCAAGTTGTTGGACAAGATGTTGAAACATCATGCTATGACATTTGTCCCTGGGAGACGTTCTGTTACTTGGCAGATTTTGTGAAGCTTTGTATTGATTACTCAGTGATCAAATTAGGGTTATTGTTGGGAGCTTCTATGCGCCGTCAAGGGAGATATTAAGTGTTGTCATACCCGGTTCAAAAGGGTTTGATTTGGAGTTAATTGTGAAAGTTTTTGTCTGCACCTTAAATCACGGTTTGAAGATTCTGTGCAGATATGTTACTAGTTTGTTTCTGAAACAACTTCTTATTATTGTGTGTGGACTCTGTGTACTTTCAAGCCCAACAAAAACAAGGCCTGGAAGACTACTACTTATGAAGACCCAAGACCTAGTTGCTAGGGGCTCTCTGTGTGTTTTGTATTAGGGTTTATTGAGTTCATACAATGTGTTCTCTTAGAAGCTTGACGTCATTGTTGTAAGCTAAGAGTTGTTAGTTGTGTGATCTTGAGATCTATCTTTGTACTCTTATTAGAGTTCAATCACTGTGGCAGTGATTGTGAGTGAGAAAGTGAGAGCGGCTCTCATACTTAGGGGGGACTAAGTAATAAGCCACGGGTAGAGATAGGTAGCAATGTAGCTGAACTGTGGCAGTTCTGTTGAGACCTTTTGTGTATTATTTCTCTATAATAGTGAATTATCTTTCTCGGATGAAAACCCTCCAGACGCAGGTGATATTGCACCGAACTGGGTTAACAATCTCTTGTGTGATTTTAGTGTTTCTGTCCTTATACTTGCTTAATTGTTTGCTGTAATTTGTGTAATGTTAGACAAGATGTCTTCGACATCTGGTAGAACATCTGTCCTACGGTTGCTAGAATTTCAACATTGATAACACAATCTCAGTTTTTGAATCTCTTATGTGTATTGGTTGTCCATTTCATTGCATTCCTGTAACACCCCGATTTCGGTGGCGTCACTTTAGTAACCAAAAGTAAACTTAATGCGGAAAAACGTGAATATTTTTTTTTCCGATAATAACTAAGACAAGACTGAAATAAATAAAACCCAAATGCGAAAAGCAATAAAACTAATATACAAAATATATAACGGCCCCCGCTGTAAGTAGTAACCTCGTCACGAGTAAACCTCCAGTGACGGGTAATAGAAGAGTAGCGCCCGTAGGCAAAATATACAAACCAAATGAAAAGGGTGAAGTGCCCGCAACACCATCCCTCAAAACTGAGAATCAGCTGACCCAATGGCCTGAAAATAAGACCTCCTAAGTCCAACCAACTCTCTGTGATTCCCGTAACGAAACCACACAAAAAGTTATAGGTGGGAAACTACCCTGTCCCGAATGAAACAAACGATGTTCAGAGCTAAGACTCTACTCCTACACTAATCCCATCTCGAGGAGCTCACACTAACACTCAATCCTACGTGCTAGCGTGATCGTCGTCCGAATTCGAAAATCCAGAACGACCTAGTCTATGTACACCATCCGTCCTCCGCTCGCTATCGCGATGCGCTCCTGTTCCAGCATCCCAACTCTAGTTTCCCCCGAAGGGTGAACCGTCGTGAACCAGTCCGCCAAAGACATCTGACAAAGGGTGTTTGTCCGCCAAAGCACACACAGAAGACGCGAGGGTCAACTCCAAAGAATTACATAAATAATAGCACCAATAGATATAGATAAGAGAATAGCCACTTAGGCTTATAGCTAGGGATAACATCCTAGGGTTGCATATTCCATAATGAACTTAACAGCAATAATAACAATTAACATGTTCCAAATAGGATTAACAAATAACAATCACACTCGACAACTAAATCAGTATGCATGAATGCAGGATGATTAGTCAAACAACGTCTCCGACTCTCACTCGACACGTCGCCACGTGTTCTAGGTAAATTAAAGTCTCTAAAAGCTTACCCTAAGGTAAAGTCGATTCTGCGACAAAAGACACTTCTTCACATCAACATAGTAACTCATGATGATCTCCGGATCATCCGACTCATCTCAATCCGATGGTCACAACTGCTCAACAAGCAAAGAGTATCACATACTCGGAAACTACCGGTTTCCCGGACTTATCCCCAGGATAGCCCAACAATTAGGCATGTCAAGTCGATCCAACCCCTTGGGTTGAACATACGGACTCGCACACGCAACTCCCACAATTAGGCATGTCGAGTCGATCCAACCCATCGGGATGGACATACGGACTCGCACACGCAACAAATGACAACGCCAAGTCGATTCACTCAAAGGAGTCGAACATACGGACGTTGCGCGTGTCCAATGACTATCGCCGAATCGATCCAATCCATCGGATTGAACATACGGATCCGCGCGTGTCGAAAAGTTGTCGCTGAATCGATCCAATCCCTCGGATTGAACATACGGATTCACGCGAGGTAAAATGGCAATCGCTGAATCGATCCAATCCCTCTGATTGAACATACGGACTCACGCGTGCCTGAGTGACTACCGCCGAATCGATCCAATCCATCGGATTGAATATACGGATTCGCGCGTGTCAACAATTATTGCCGAATCGGCCCAACCCGTCGGGTTTGGACATACGGATTCGCGCCGCAAAGTCGAAGATACACCCAACAACATAGCTACTCCAACAGCACAACAACAATAGCTGCTCCAACAGCACAACAACAAACGCTGCTCCAACAGCACCACAACATCTACATACTCGAAGCCTCTCAACTTTCTCAATGCTGGAATCCGACGACACTTCTCGTTTTCCAAAACTATGATTTGCATCCAAAGCTTCCTTCCGAGATTATTACCATTACTTAAAGATTTAAAGGTTGTTTAATGTCTTATGAGTTTTCTTTACAAAATAATTATCCTTTTAGTCTTATCGCAAATCCTATAAGTTCTCGGGATCTCCTAATCCCCAAATAACTCCAGAGAATGTCTCGATCCATAAACATCATAACAAGGCCCGAATCTCATTCGTCCTTTCAAGCTTCCTCAAAACTCTCAAAATAAAATCGGCATGACCTGCCCGCTTTTCTCACCGTTCAGAAACTCAGATTCCAGTACAGAGCATATTCAATTCATCACAATCAACAACATGTCATATATCGATAAATCGCATCATAAACACTTAGCACTTAGCATATAAAGCATGCACCACACATCCTAGATTACCCACATAACACATAGCATGTAAGTCAATCTCAAAAACATTCAGTAGATGAATCATCTACATTGTCAGCCGAAGCCTCAGAAAACATTTTCCAATCACACACAATTCCAGTGCATAAACAGTAAACAATGTCGAAACATCGACCCTAAGCATTAACTAGAGATTCAGTGAGAAGCCCTCACCTGTAGATTCTCCAGGACGATCTCCTAACACTTGTTCACAATCAAAGGCTTGCCCCTCTGGGAATTCCTCAAAATCACCTCGAAACCTTGAAGCAGCAACTAACGGATCAACGATCAAGCAAGAAATGAAGAAAATCTTCTCCTCCTCCTCTCCTCTCAAACTCGCGGCCTTGGTGGGTAGAAAATGGTGGAGTTTTGTGATTTCTTCTCACTTGCTTGCTATATATAGAAGATGGCAAATCGCGGGAAAATGAAAGTTTCGCGAATCTGATTTTTCCGGCGTCATTCTCCGTGAATTAATAGATATGTTTTGGCAAAAGAATTCCAAAACCATAAAGAGGTCTCCTTGTATTTTTGGCAACTAATGCATAGTCGGTATAAAACTATTTTACCCGATAAGTTGCTTTTTGCATCGAATGTCGGAATAGAAAACTTCCTTCTGAAGAAAGATTGAAATCATCAAGAGAAATGGGTGTACGCGTGTGGAATATTCATTTGAAGCTCTGAATAGAAAAAGTCTTCATTGTCGAGAAATTCTAGGGTTTTGAAATACCAGGGATTCGGTTTCGGCAAACTTCCGATGATTGGAATCGGACGTTCGTAGATTCTAGAGTTTCGCCTCGAAACGATTGTGATATATGGAAAAAGAGAAGTTCTAACATTTCTCTGAAGATTTTTGGAATTAACTTCCGTCGTGCCTAAAAGTGAAAATTAGCTATATACTAGGGTTTTTGACCTAGGTTTAAGCGTAAAACGATCGTGCTATAACTTTTATCGATCATAATGCAATCCTTGAACTTTTCCTGAACTTTCCCCTTCATAAATCTATTTAATTTGACAAACTCTTGTTCAGGTTTCCCTTCACAATACATCAACCCTAATCGTAAATGGAAATCTCTTCCACTGATCCTAAGCTTAAAATCTTGGGTCTTACAATTCCCAAATTTTAAAATATTGTTGTTTCTTCTTATCTTTCACATGCATGCTGGAAAAAAAAACCATAAAAATGGATTAGTCTTTTTTGTTAATTTTCTGTGGCTATTGTTTTTTATTCCTCTCGTTCAAGTTTGATACTCACTGTGTAACGAGAAAAAAAACTTACGAACCATGACCATGTTAGAGCTTTAATTATGAAGAATTCAAGACACTATAGTTTGTTCTTGTAACCTCAATTGAATGATGCAGATATAAATTGGTAAGCACTCCATTGAAGATCAAAATTGGTAATGTAGTTTCAAGATATAACACATGTGCATTAACTTCATCCTTGTCCAAATCTAGTAATAAAATGCAATGATCAAATTTAAAGTTACTGCAAAATAATAATTTGTGCAAATTTGTGTTAGGTGATTCATCATATAAAAAGTTGTGCAAACACTCAATTTCATCAAGCTTATGGTAGTTCATTGTTTGATATCACCGTGTAAAATCATATGCCAAAATTTATCAACCTTTGACTTCAGTTATGCCCAACACTCATTATGTTCTCCACCAATCAAGTCTACAGCTACCTTCATTCTTACGACGTCCTCATCGAGCAGTCAATTAAACTTTTGTCAGCTATTATATTGGAAAAAAGTGCATCTATTTAAATATAGAAATAATATAACCAACCTTTGGTTTAACGTTTTGTTGGAAAGAAGACTACATGCTCATCCAATCCAGAACCCAAACAAGGGAGTTAACCCTATCAATATCATAATATTACAATTAATGAGAAGGATAATTTATGAGTAAACTAGTGTACAAATACACTCAAGTTAAGAAAGTCAACAAACCAGTGAGTGTCCATTTTGACCAAGATCTGATATCCCATTAACATACATGATATCCCATGTATGCATATCGATTAGTGTGTCAGCTAATATGCGTGCAAACTTATCCAATGCCAATATTTGATTTATACTCTTCAACTAAGTCACAGTTAGAAAATCAATAGCTAATGAAAATATACAGTTTTAAATAAAGTCTTACAATAATTTAATTGTTATCCAAACTATTGACATTGTGAATTGTCGGTGGTATTCGCTTCGGTCTTCCATATAAGAGTCAAAATGATAAACTTGTTGTTCACGTAATGGGATTACCATTAGATAAACAAGGCCACAATCATCAATCGAGACATATATTTGTCGACAATAGTCATTACATGTGTTGATATTTATCTAAGACAGTAAACCTTATGAGCAATGAATTAAGAAATGTAGACTCACATATTTTAGATCACTATAAGGGTGTAGACAATTGCTTAAATAAGTATTTATGATATCATCCAATGGATCTCTCTCTACGAATATCCCTCTGTATAATAATTATAATACTGTCAAAATAGTATCATAATATTAATTACATGTTATGCACAATAAAATGTTATATTTGAGCAGGGGCGGACCCACAACTAGCTCAGGGGATTCAGATGAACCCCCTGAAAAAACAAATTTCTACTTACCCCCTGTAATATTTTTTGACCCCCCTGAGAATTTAAATTTGAACCCTAGACCCCAACTCCTCTCACTCTCACACACTCATCACGTCAGACAAACTCACTCTCATTCTCTGATTTCACTCACGATACACGCACAAGCACTCTCACCTAGGTCTGGGTCATCAACTCACGCACGGTCGCATGGGAACGACGCGCCACCACCGTCCACCACCACACCGACCGCCGCACCACCATTGTCCACCACAAACCAGTCCAACCGTGCCTCTAGCTTTGCGGCTCTACAGGTATGGCTGATTTCCCTCACCCTAAATGGCTAAATTGATTTCCTTTCCCTTCTCCTTTCTCAAGCTTGATTTCCCTAAATTGATTTCCTCAAATGTCATAATTTCATTCAAATGATGCAAGAAATAGGAATTTCAAGTTTTCAAATTATGATTGGCTTGTCAATCCAAGGTACTGTCTTGGTTGCCTCTGAATGTTTTGGCTGCTCTTGTTCTCGTTTACTCTGACTACTGGGCACGAAATCACTAATTTGGAACAAAAACTGCTTGGTTGGAAATATGTGGGATAGAGAATTAGAGATACAAGTCTGCGTGAGGAAATGATTCATTGGTTTATTATGGACTTTGATTGCAGAATTAGTATCCCTGCAGATTCTGTTTTTTTTCCTTTTTTCCTTGTCTGGTTCTGTAGGAGCAGGGAAATTATTTGTTAATATTATTTTGTCTGTTTGGTTTGAGCATATGAAAGCTTTATATGCTGGTGTCGTTGGTTTGTGCCAATGTATAGCTGTTTTGATAAGGCTCTGTTATTCTCTTTGTATCTACATTTTTTATGGTCTCTACTATTGTATTATTTGCGTTGAGGTACCCCTAGTACCTCCTTGAATAACTATCTATGATTTACCTTTGGAGGCTCTCTTAAAGTACAGAGCCGGCTGTAACTATTGTGTTTATACACTCCCTTAGAGATGGTCCCTGGCTGTGTTTTTTGTCTAGCTACTGTTGGTTTTGTACAGTCCTTTAATTGTAGTTTTTTTGCGGTTTTAGCTTGCTGCACTGTTTCTCCCATCTTTCTAATTCTACTTCCTATTAAAATATCTCCTTTTCATTTGCACATAATTTGTTGATTATTGGCCATGAGATATATTAAGAATTCTGATTATGGTATTGATATGTTTTTAATTTTAGGAAGGTCATGGACAAATTTTTAGTAAAGAGAGCAAGGTCATCAAGTGAGCAATGTGGATCAAGCTCAACACAACAACAACCACCACATGTTGCAGTTAATCTAAATGAGTTGCCATCGGATCCTGGATTGCGACCAAGAATTACAACATATCATCTTAATGATCAAGATAAGATACGGAGAGCATATTTGCAAAAAGGGCCATGTCAACCTAAGAATCACGACTTTCCACAAAAGAATATCGAAACCTCAAAAAGAAGATTTTATACGCCATGGTTCACTGAATTTAGAAGTTGGATAGAGTACAACATTGAAAAAGATGTTGCATATTGTTTGTGTTGCTATCTCTTTATGTCTGATCAAGGAAAGCAAGGTGGTGGTGAGACATTTGTCACCAAGGGATTCAATAATTGGAACATAAAAGATAAGATCACATTACATGTTGAAGGTCCTAATAGTGCTCATAACATTGCTTTGAAGAAATGTCAAGACTTAATGAAACAAGATCAACATATTGCCATTGTGATGTCTAGGCATTCTAACACACAACATAACATCCACAGAACACGCCTAAAGGCAACAATTGATTGTGTTTGTTGGCTATTAAATCAAAGCTTAGCTTTTCGTGGTCACGATGAGTCAAAGGGTTCTACCAATCAAGGTAGTCCTTGAGCTACTTAAATTTCTTGCCATGCACAATGATTTGATAAAAAATGTTGTTTTGGATAATGCTCATGAAAACTATCAATTAATTTCTTCAACAATCCAAAATGATATTGCAATAATCGTAGTCCCTAGTACTTCTTGACGAGCTTTAATATGATCAGAAAATTCAACGGGTTTACATTTTATGGAAAATGCTTTTCAATTTCTCTCATGCTGCTGCATTAGAAACTACTAATGTTATTATTGCTGATATTGGAAATGAATTTTTTGCTATTCTTGTTGATGAAGTGTTGAAAGGTTTTTACCACAACTACTTTCAAATCCCTTTCAAGATTCAATTGTAGTATAGTAAAGGGTTTTTATCGTCCTCAGGGAATTGGAAATACAACGCCGTTCTTTAGTGAAAATACTTAAGCAATGAATTCAAGGAGTGTTTTGGTTGGTTGTTTTAAACTAAGTTGCAAAACTAAAAGAAAGCTGTAATAAAATGAGTTGTGAACAAGTTGAGAATACAGTTGGAATTGGATTTCGCCGATTAACTTTTCAGTATCCTTATGATTTCACATATAAGTCACTTCCTATGTTGGATTCCATCACATCATTTCTTATCCTTTTCAAAGTTCCCTCATAAAAAGGATTATCACCTCACTTTCCAATAATCAATTCCTTGAGTAAATTAGAAAACAAGTTGCTTTAAGCTTAGATGCTTCTTGACTAATGGATTTCAATTTCATTCCTAAAAGTGAAGCTCACTAGATGATCTTATCTATTTCAGAATCAAAGGAATAGTTCCCACCATTCAATCAAATCCAAAATCAAGCTTTAGTTGATCAGTCTAAAACTAGCATGAAGAACAAGACAAGATCATTGAAATCAACACATAGGAATAGAAATTTATAGATGAGAATCAAGTTGGATACATTCAAGATAAAAGACTGCATCCAATCCCAACACAAAGAGGTTTAGCTATCCATTTTCATGGAAGCTTAAAGCTTACAAGAGAATAGAGAAGATGGAGATGATCCGTGCCGTCGTCGGCGTGTCCCCAGCTCGACGGAGGGTGCGAAAGTTCTCAATCTCCCTTTTCTTTCTTTCTTCCTTTGTGGGTTTTCTCCTTTGTCAAGTTCTGGTTCTCCCTGTTGGTCCTTTCTGATGGGATTTTTGGCCTTCTTATATGAAATTTGTGACACAGGGCGCTCAGCTCTTTTTCCCGTGAGCTGAGTTGAATTTGTTTTACCTTCACTGATGGGTTTTGTCTCCAAACCGCCTCAAATCAGCTGAGCACCTTCAAAATCAGCTCAGCTCTTTTAGGACAGAACCATTCCACTAAAAATCAGCTGAGCACCTTCAAAATCAGCTCAGCTCTTTTAGGACAGAACCATTCCACTAAAAATCAGCTGAGCACCTTCAAAATCAGCTCAGCTCTTTTGACACAAAATCTTCAAAATCCTTGGTCTCTTGCATTTGTTCCTTAAATCATCATTCCTACAACAAAAGTTGAGATTGGAATTAAATTTTAAACACTTTCTAGTTAGAATTCATTAATCTATAAATTCTTAGCAAAGGAGAGTACTTTGATATAAATTTTCCATAAATCACATAGATAAGTGTCTTAATAACAATGGAAAACTAGGTAAAATTGACACTTATCAACTCCCCCCAACTTAGAACTTTGTTTGCCCTCAAACAAATGGTATCAATCCAATAAAAAAGAAAATGTACAAAGATTTGCTAAAAGCATTGGTTATGAACCGTTAAAATTCAAAAACCTCAGACCTTGCATGATTTCCAACTTTTGCACTTCCCATCAAACAATGTGATGCCCACAAAAGATAAGTATGACAATGAAAATTTACACAATCCATCATGAGTCTACAAGGCAAATCACACTATCAAATGTGTTTTCAACCAATGGGAACTTCAGTACACTTTGCATATAATTTTAAAGAACCAACAAAGGGCAAGTGTTTCACTCAAATCTATCAATGAATCACAAAAATCAAACTTGTTACCTGTCTCAGTAATCGTCAAATTGCATGGTTAATCCAGAATCACAAAGGTCTTTGTAGGGTTGTAATGAGGTCTGGTTTCAAAAGACATTGGTTTTTTGGGATATTCAAACACTTTCTAGTCAAGAGAGCATAAAATGACATATATTACAACCAATAACTTTCCACTCTGTTTTGTCACCGTTTCTTTACAATTTGTAGCACACCTCAACCCTTTCATTCCTTTTCAACTTCTCAATCTTTCTTTTTGTTTTTTTTTGTTTTTTTCTTTTCCATTGAATTTACACATAGTTAGATTGAGAAGTTGACATTTTCATTGAACAAAAAGAATACCAAAATCCTCACTCCCCCCAACTTGCACAATTATACAATCCGATCATTTATGCTCTCTTAACTATGAAAGTAAGGAAGAGACTTTTTTTTTTGGCTTTGGGATCATATACAGAGAACAACAAAATTTCAATTTAAGCTCAAAAGGGGTGCAAATGGAATTCCTAATCAAGGGTAAGCTTATTTGGCTAAGTGGTTATTTACACTAAAGAACAAAATGCCTTGATTTTTCTTTCATTCCCATGCAATTTCCACAACTAGAGACTCAAGCAAGTCCAACTTTGTAAAACAATGATGGTTCTCTCTTTCTCTCATCTCACTAGTGTTTGGTCACACTCCCTCACCCGGTTGTGGGCCAGGAGTCCCTTTGATATCAAGACATTACAAGGTTATGCCTATGGACTCATGTGAAAAATGCATTTATTCATGCCAAATTACCTATGAGTGCAACCACAAAAGTCTATAAGGATCATGCTTTCAATTTTAAAACCCAACAATCATGCAATCAATAACTTTTCATCGGCCATGCTTAAGCAAATGGATCAAACTTCAATCCAAAACAAGGCAAACCAAGAGGTAACCTCTAAATCCAAAATCCATGGAAAGTTCCAAAATAAAATACTCAAAACCAAAACAAGTAATAGAAAGTACCAACATACTACTAAAATACTAAAAACCAACTAAGTACTGAAATTAAATGACAGAAAATTAAAAATCACTCAGTATGGTGAGCTTTCAGTCAACTGCATCAATCTCTAGCTCCAGCATGATGGATAATATCTCCCCTCCCCTCTGTGAAGTAGGGCCTGTCCTCAGGCCAGCATAAATGTGAGAAATACTCCTCATAGGATGGCCAAACACAAGGCTGGTCTGGGGTGGAGCGGGAGGCACTCCTTGCAGTCCTGTATAGCTCAGTAGTAGCTTGGAAGTATGTCATCTGCTGCTGATTCTGAATCTTCTGCTCTTCCTGCACCTCTAACAAACGTGTACCCCTTGCTGGAGTAAGAGTCTGTCCTCAGCTCGCTGTACTCGATCCTCAGCTTGTTGTGATTGTATCTCAGACCACTGCTCTTGCATGTGTTGTAGCTGAGATAAAATCTGATCCATCTGGGATGATTGTGGCTCATGAGTGGGTGGAACTTGCTCTGGCTGTTCAGGTTGTGTTTCATGAAGTTTTCTGGCAAATTCTGCTTTGGCTGTATCCAAATCATTCTCTTTGCAATTCTGTTGAATATAGGCTGCAGTGATTGGGTATTGAAGTGGTAGCTCATTGTCAGCATTCATTGGTACATTGTGTAACTTGCATAATTCATGTATAAGAGCTGGAAAAATCATTGATTTCACTCCGTTTCCAATACATTTAGCAAGGTGATCAGAAATGACAGCCGCTATGTTCACACTATCTTGCTCAAGAATGGAATAGACCAAACATGCTTTGGTTAATGGAAGATCTGATACATGAGAAGAAGGCAACATGTTGGTAACCAAGAAATTCATCCAGATGAGAGGAAGTTGTTTCATGCAGGCTCTGTAAATCCCACCCTTCATTTTAGTTGTATCAAGTCCTTCGATGCAGAGCTTCTTCCTCACTTTATCTTTGCTAAATCCATTTAGATGATTCATGCCTTTAAGTTCCTGTGTTTGGTAGTCACACAAATCGTCTTCATCATCGGTGTGTGGGTCCCATGGATTTCCTAGACAATTATTGATTGTATCCTTATCATAATTCACCTGGATTCCATTCACCCAAGACTTCCTTTGCTCTTTAGCCTCTTCAGAAAAAAGGGAATTGGCATAAAATTGTCGAACTACCTCATGATTGAAGTATCGAGGTGGTTTAGCCAACTTCATCCACCCTCTCTCTTCTAGCTCCTTTTGAAAATCTGGGAACTCATTCGATCCAAGTTCTACCCTTCTTTCCTCAATGAAACGAAGACTGCGTAACCTGCCATAGTGCATAGCTGTCACAGAAGATTTGAATTTGCTAGTGTCAAATTGTGTGTCACTCCTAGCTCGTGCACTACGTCGGCTTTGTCGTTCCATCTCCACTTCCAAATCTGAACCTGGATCCTCATTTACTCTTGAAGATGATGCTTTGTTACGCTTTACACCACGTGTATTTTTTTTAGACCTGCTGATCAAACATAAGTTCCAGTACTCAAGAGCCAGAGAAATTAGTTGAAGAGTTCATCAAACATGTACAACAAGTAATTTATCCAATTTCATTGAGTATTTGCTTTGCAAAACAGTTTGAACGAAACAAATTTTTCTCTTTAAACCCAATGAATTTACACATCCTACACACATGACAAGGAACCGAAATAGTATGTATACCTCCCTTGACATTCATTGATAAGATCAGACAAGAATAATCAAGCATGGGTTCCAACAATATTCAAAACATTTCATCGAACACCTTGCAAGCACAACAACTTATACTGTTCTTCACTTGGAAATTTACATGCTCTAGTCATGACCATAAATCATATCCACATAATTACCAATCACATCATTACACTCAAGTTTCATCAAATCAAGCATGAAAACCCAATCCTAATAACCCAAGAACAAGAATTTTTGAAAATCCCCAAATTTTCTATCCTAGGGTTCGAGTTCCATGAAGAAGAGAAGAAAGAGGAGAAACATTCACTTACATGGTGAAGAAGAAGAAGAAACGTGATTGAGAAGAGAGACGTGACTTGGAGCGTGATGGAGCAAGGGGAGTGTGTGAGAGATATATGTGCGTGAGTTTTAAGGGAGAAGAAGAAAGAAAAAGAAAGTGAAGAAAGAAAGAAGTGAAGAGGTGGTGTTTAAGCTGAGGAGTTTTTTTGGTTTTTTTCCTTTCCTTTTAAAAAAAAAAAAACGAAAAACGCTCAGCGCCCAGTTATATGCGCTTAGCGTAAATCTAACAGGTTATTCACCTGCAGAATTTTAATAGCAAACTCAATTTTCTTATTTTTGTATTTTTTTTTTCAAAAGTTCCTCACCTCCTCACGTTCTCACCTTCTCTTTATCCCTTCACAAAAGACAATGTACACTTGTTCTTCTTAATTTCAAACCCAATCATCAATAAAAAAGATTAAGATTCAATCATCTAATTGGCTTTTTCATAAGAAAAAACTTTCAAAAATCACACGTGAGTAGGCCAAATTATGAGTTCTAGAGTTCCAAACTATACCAATTGATCCATTGACATTCAAATATCATTTGAAGCATGACTCAGCTTTAAAATTTGACATCCAAGCTTCATTTATCAAATATCACAAGCTACAGTTTCCAAAAACAAACAAGTTTTATGCACTATTCACAACTTAACAAGCCAATTTTTTGATACTGCTACTTCCATCACATGTCAATCATTCCAAACATATGTAAATGTTCTAAGAAACTTGTGCCAAGCTTAAAATTGACAAATTAAACACGTTTAGCACAAAAGTCAACTTAGGTTTCATTTAAGACCACTTTTTACCAGTAACACAACCAAAGTTCCAAATCCTTCAAATCCCAATCTCTTCTCAGGTCAAGAACATTTCAAAACAACATTTAAAGCTTGTTGAAAGCCATAAAACTCATAGTTAACCACAACTTCTCAAAATCATTCCTCAAGTCCTAAAAAAAAATGCTAAATCATGAACCGGAAGCACCAAATGACTTCAAAACTCACCCAATGAGTATGTAACTATCTTACACTTACTAAATAACATCAAAACACACAATTGAGCTTGTTCAAAGGCTCGAGATTCATTTTTATCATTATGAATGCAGAAAATGGTTAAGGAGGACTGTTTTTTTTTTTTTACTAGGAACTCACAACTGACTTCCCCCAAATTGGCTAAACACTAATTTCATGCAAACCAAGTATTCATACACATATGAAAGCACCATTTGGAACTATTACAACATTAAAATTTAGAGCTTTTACAGAAATGCTATAGAATCCAAATCTCTGTTAAGTTCTGTCACAAAACACAAGTCACAGCCTTATTTTTGCATTTTCATCAAATCATTGACTCATAGGCCCTTAAACATGCTCAATATGGTAATCAAAAACTGTGAAGCACATGAAAGCACACATTTGATTGAAACTTCACAAACTCACCATATTACTTACTAAAAGTACTTAAAAACTGTAAAATCTAACCGAACGCTGGGTTGCCTCCCAGGAAGCGCTTCTTTAACGTCACTAGCTTGACGCATGTATATTCTCAGATTTCCTTGACAGATAGCACAGTGGTGAGCCTATCCACTTCACCACCCAAGTATAGTTTCAGTCTCTGACCATTGACCACCCAAGTCCTTGTGGACTCAGGATCTTCCAATTCAACTGCTCCATAAGGTTTGACATCTTTAACCACAAACAGACCTGACCATTTGTTTTCAGCTTCCCGGGAAATAACTTCAACCTGGAATTGAACAGAAGTACATGTTGACCTGGTCTGAATGTCTTCTTGATGATTTTTCTATCATGATACTTTTTCACCTTTTCCTTATACAATTTTAAAGATTCATAGGACTGAAGCCTCATTTCTTCCAATTGATTCAGTTGATTCTTCCTATGCTCACCTGCAAGACTCAAATCAAAGTTAAGAAATTTAAGAGCCCAATAGGCTTTGTGCTCCAATTCAACCGGTAAATGACAAGCTTTGCCATAGACCAATTGAAAAGGGCTTAAGCCTATCGGAGACTTGTATGCAGTCCTGTACGCCCATAAAGCATCATCAAGCTTCTGAGACCAATCCTTCCTGGAACTTGACACAGTTTTCTCCAGGATCTTCTTAATTTCTCTGTTAGACACCTCTGCTTGTCCATTGGTCTGTGGATGGTAAGGTGATGCTACCTTGTGCTTGACTCCATAATGCTCTAATGCTTTGGCCAGTTGAGAGTTAACAAAGTGAGATCCTCCATCACTAATAATCACCCTTGGTGCTCCGAAACGGTTGAAAATGTTCTTCCTTAAGAATTTAATTATAGTTTTGCCATCAGCTTTTGGTGTTGCCACTGCTTCCACCCATCTAGAAACATATTCAACAGCTACCAAGATATACTCATTAGAGAATGAGGACGGGAACGGTCCCATGAAATCCATACCCCAACAATCGAAAACCTCAACTTCTAAGATACTTTGCAAGGGCATTTCATTGGCTTTAGTAATGGAACCTGCTCTCTGACATTCATCACACCTTTGTACATGAAAATGAGCATCCTTGAAGAGTGTAGGCCAATAGAAACCAGATTGGAGGACTTTCACAGCTGTCCTCTGTCCATTGTAGTGCCCTCCATAAGCAGAATTGTGGCAATGCCACAAAATTTCCTTAGCCTCATTTGAGGCCACACATCTTTTGAGTATCCCATCAGCTCCTGCTTTGAATAGATAAGGATCATCCCACACGAACTGAGTAGCATCACTGAGAAACTTCTTTTTCTGATGATAGTTAAATTCATCAGGGATGTTGCCTCCAGCTTTGAAGTTGGCAATATCAGCAAACCATGGCCTTTCCTGAACTAGAAAAAGCTTCTCATCAGGGAATGCATCTGTTATATCATTTTCCTTTGTGGTCACCTCATCATTCACCAGCCTTGACAAATGGTCAGCCACCAGATTTTCCTTTCCGCTCTTGTCTTTGATTTCTAAATCAAATTCCTGCAACAACAGAATCCATCTTATCAATCTTGGTTTAGAATCAGGTTTTGTTAAGAGATACTTGATAGCTGCATGATCAGTATATATGACAACTTTTGAGTCTATCAAGTAACTTCTGAATTTTTCCAATGCAAACACTATTGCCAACAATTCTTTTTCAGTTGTGGCATAATTTATTTGAGCTTCATTTAAAACTTTACTAGCATAGTGAATTGCATGGAAGATTTTCTCTTTTCTTTGTCCTAAAACTGCACCAACTGCATAATCGCTAGCATCACACATAAGTTCAAAGTTGAGTTTCCAGTCAGGAGCAATAATAATAGGAGCAGAAATCAAACTTTGTTTTAATTGTTCAAAAGCTTTTAAACATGCACTATTAAAGAGAAAAGAAGAATCCTTATTTAAGAGATTGCTCAATGGTTTGGCAATCTTGGAGAAATCTTTGATGAAGCGTCTGTAAAATCCAGCATGTCCAAGAAAGCTCCTGATGGCTTTGATATTTGTTGGTGCTGGTAGCTTCTCAATAACTTCCACCTTTGCTTTGTCCACTTCAATTCCTCTTGATGAGATTTTATGCCCAAGGACAATTCCTTCAGTCACCATGAAGTGACATTTCTCCCAATTAAGTACCCAATTGGTTTCCACACATCGCTTCAGTACGGTATCCAAGTTTTCCAAACACAGATCAAATGAAGCACCAAATACAGAGAAGTCATCCATAAAACTTCAATGATCTTTTCTACCAAATCTGAGAAGATAGCTAGCATGCATCTCTGAAATGTTGCTGGAGCATTACATAATCCAAATGACATTTTCCTATAAGCAAAAACACCAAAGGGACATGTAAAGGCCGTTTTCTCCTGATCGTCTGGATTGACTGTAATCTGATTGTAGCCTGAGTATCCATCCAGAAAACAATAGAATGCTTGTCCAGATAACCTCTCCAACATCTGATCCATGAATGGCAATGGGAAATGGTCCTTTCTAGTGGCCTTGTTTAGTTTCCTGTAATCAATACACATTCTCCAACCTGTAACTGTTCTGGTCGGAATCAACTCATTCTTGTCATTGGTGATCACAGTCATTCCACCTTTCTTTGGAACTACCCGCACAGGACTCACCCAAGAACTGTCAGAGATAGGATAAATCATACCTGCTTCAAGTAGTTTCACCACTTCCTTTCTGACTACTTCTTTCATAGTCGAATTCAATCTTCTTTGAGGTTGTGCTATCGGCTTGAAATCATCCTCCATCATAATTTTGTGCATGCAGTAAGAAGGACTAATGCCTTTGAGATCAGATAAAGTCCAGCCTATAGCTTCCTGATTTTCCTTAAGAACATCAATCAGCTTGATAGAGAACTGCTAATGATCACTGGTTTACCTGTTTCACCCTGCAAAAACACATATTTTAAATGAGAGGGTAAGAGTTTTAGCTCCAGTTTCTGATCAGCCTTCTTTATATCAGCTTCCACTGGTTCCTCCTTCTTGATATTCTCCACTACTACTTGTTCAGGGGGTATTTCCTTCAAAAGATTAAGTTCCTCCAAACACTTCTCAATTTCTTTTTCCTCCAAATCATTGAACTGTGAGCAACAACACATGTTGATGAGGGCCACCTCCAAAGGATCAAACACATAAGGTTTCTTATCTGCTTCTCTGCAAACTTCATCAATTATATCAATTTTGAAACATTGTCCTTTGTCCTTTGGATGTTGGATAGCCTCATAGAGATCAAATTGAACTTCATCATCTTGGACTCTCACTTTCAGCTTTCCAATGTCCATGTCAATAGCCATTCTTGCTGTCCTCATAAAAGGTCTTCCCAAAATGATTGGAACTTCTTCATCCTCTGGAATATCAATAACAGCAAAGTCAGCGGGAATTAAAAATTTATCAACTCTTACCAGTACATCCTCTGCTATGCCAACTGGATATTTGATTGATCTATCTGCAAGTTGTAAAGACATTCTGGTTGGCCTAAGCTCCATACCACCTGCTCTTTTCATAATTGAAAGTGGCATAAGGCTGATACTCGCCCCCAAATCGATTAGAGCTTTTCCCACTGCTAGTGTGCCAATGGTGACTTGAATCGTGACATTGCCAGGATCATCCAACTTCTCAGGGATGAAATGTTGAATGAATGAACTGCAATGAGCACCCAAATGCACCACTTCTTCATCTTGAAACTTTCTTTTCTTTGTCAGCAACTCTTTCATGAATTTTGCGTAAGTCGGCATTTGCTCCAAAGCTTCTGCAAATGGGATGTTGATCTGGAGCCTCTTGAAGATATCCATGAAACGAGTGAATTGCCTTTCTTTATCTGCTTTGGTAGGAGCATGTAGGTATGGAAGTCTCTTCTCTAGGGGAGGTTTTAGGGTTACTTTCTCTTTGTTTTTCAGTTCATTCTCTTTCCCTCCAAGTTTGCTTTCCTCTCCACTCTCACCTACCTGTACCTTACCTTTTTCTTTGGTTTTCTCTTTATCACTCTTTTCTTGCCTATTTACACTGTCACTCTTATTTTTTAGCACCTCTCTCTCAATATCTTCACTATCATGTTTTTGCTCTTTTTCTTCATCACTATCCTCTTTCTCACTCACTTTCTCACCAACTCCTCTACCAACCTCTTTTCCACTCCTTGTGAAGATCGCCTTGCAGTGCTCCTTAGGATTGTCTTCAGTGCTGGCGTGAAACTTCCCTTTTTGTTCAGTAGTCATCTGAGTCAACTGTTTAGCTATTTGTCCAACCTGTACTTCCAAATTTTTAATGGATGCATCAGTATTTTTCTGATTGGACATAGAAACCTGCATAAATTGAGTTAGTGTATCCTCCAATTTGGAAGTCCGATCTTGGAGCGGCTGAAAGTGTTGTTGATTTTGGTAGGATGGTGGTGCTCTGCTGCTAGAAGGCCCTGCATCTTGTCTCCAGGGTTGGCTGCTGTTGTTATATTGATTTCCTCCCCTTGGATAAGCATTTTGATATTGGCCTTGTCTTTGCTGATTACCCAAGTAATTCACTTCTTCTTGATTCTGGTCACAACCACTAGTAGGGTGGTCACCTATACAAACATCACACCTATTTACCTGTCTTCTGGAAGATGATTCTTGCATCTCCTTAAGCTGTTTGGGCAGATTTGTCAGTGTTTTCTTTACTTCGTCCAGTTGTTGTTGGAGCTGCTTGTTTTGAGCTAACACAACATCTGTTGCTCCAAGCTCAATCATTCCTCCTCTTCTGGGTGGACCTCGGTTGTGTTGATCTTGTTGATCATTTAAGGCCATCGCTTCAATGATTTGAATGGCTTCAGTGGGTGACTTAGCCATTAAAGAACCACCGGACGTTGCGTCCAGAATCTGCCTAGTTGGTTGCTGTAAGCCCTTTCGAAAGATATGGATTTGGGACCTTGCATCAAATTCATGGTTCGGGCATTTCCTCAACAAAGATTTAAATCTCTCCCAAGATTCACATAAGCTTTCACCTGCAAGCTGAGAGAAAGCAGAAATCGCAGTTTTACATTCCATAAATTTAGAATCAGAGAAATACCTTGCCAAGAATTGTAACACCCCATTTTATGTTATTAGGTTATTTATTATTTTATTTTAATTAGTATTATGGTATATGGTAATTAAGTGATTTTGTTAGATAATTAAGTGATTATGTGATATAGATAAATAAGGTTTTAGGGTTTAGTGTGAGTAATTGAGAGTGGGGCCCATTGTATGGCTATTTAAGGGTTAGGAGTGAAATAGAAAGAAAGAAAAGAAAAAAAATAAGGATTAGAAGAGAAGCAGAACAAGAAACACGTGAAAGCAGAGAAGGAGAGGAGAAAAGAGGAGAAAACTTAGAACTGATCTACAAGAGGTAAGGGTTTGAATTCATGTTTTATGGATTGGATGATAGTGGATAATGATAGAAAGCATGATTTAGGAACCCTAGGTTGCAAAAATTCCCAAATTGAAATAGTTAGGGTTTGGTTTTTAGATGATTTTGGGGGTAGATGATAGGCTTGCATGATGCGCAGAAATTTACGTTCTCTTGTACCCTTTTTCGTGCTATGTTAATGGCCGAATTTGAAGAATTAGTCTTCATAAAAGTTGTAGGTTTTTCTGTTACGAAACTTTTGCCACTGGTTTCACATCATTCCGACGTCTGTAGCTCGAGTTATGTGTATTTTAGTGAGTATAGGTTAAGCTGTCCAGTTTCTTACAAACTGCGGTTAGTGTACGATTTTTCCTGATTTTTGTACTTCGAATTGTGACTTGAAAATTTATAGAGGTTTACAAAACGTGTATACGAAACCATGATAAAAATATTATATTTTTATGAGTATATTTGATAATTTACATCTGTTTAATAGTTCATTAGATGTGTGGTGCGCGCACATGGCGAGTTGCGCAGGAAGATGTCGCAAGATGTCGCGACATGGCGAGTTACGTAGGGAGATGTCGTGAGATGTCGCGACATGGCGAGTTATTCAGCGACATGGCGAGTTGCGTAGGGAGATGTCGTGAGATGTCGCAACATGGCGAGTTGTGCAGTGAGTGAGATGTCGCGAGATGGCGAGCATGAGCATGTCGCGAGTTTTTGGGAAAATTTAGAGAGAAATCCAGTCTTTAGGAAATAGTTGTAGAACCTGTTATATATGAATTATATTTAATTTACATCTATTTTTAATAATCATTATACGATGTTATTTCTGAATTGATGTTATGTTTGAGATGCTAAGTTGTTGTGATTGCAAGTTGTATAATTGATAACATGTAATATGTGTTTTGTGCAACTGGTGATGAATATGCTAAAATAATTAGGACTTGGAGATGGTCTGAATATGCATATGTTAGTTGAGTTTTGCACAATACACTGCATAGTTGTCAAGAGGCAATGTTTGCTAGTTCTCGTGGAGGCTAGTGACTTGTCCCAAAACTGGAGTGGTTTTGAAGCCTAGAGCGAGGGCTTTATTGGTGGTTATCTGTCTGGAGTGGACGCGGTGATACCGCTAAGGATAACAACTTTGGTACCAAAGGCATTTGCACGGGTCTCACTTGAGTCATATGTGTTATGGTGATATTTTTGGAGAGATTTGATGTGGTGGTAATTAGAGACTATTATATATGTTCTAATTGAGCTATAATTTATGGAGTATTTGCCATAACTGTGAACTTGGTTAATTATGTTAAAATTACATAATTTATTATTTGTTAGTGAATGTGAGTAATTTATGTGGAGCATAGATAAGCTTTTACATTATTTATTATTATGCTTATCCATATGATATGAGTTCTCACCCTTCTGTTGGAATGATGTTCTTTGCGACATCGCTCAGGTACCGAAGATAGTGGAGCTTCTCGCGAGGGTTAGTTGGAGGAGCTAGTCTTTCATTTACGGTTTAGTTAGGGGAGTCATGCTCTGTTATGTAACACCGGGAAACGTTTAGTTTTGTACCTTGATGTTAAGAGTTACCTATGAACTCTCTTTATGTTAAATTTTGGAGTTGAAATAAATCCGCTATGCTATGCATATGATGTTGCGACATTAAAGTTAGAAAATTTATATATTTATTATGAGCATGACAGGTGTTTTGATTTATGTTTCTGGAGAATAAGTGTGACACCCTCTGTGTTATGCATTTTACTCTGATTTATGATATATTATTATGCGGGGTTTAGAGGGTGTTACAAGAATTTCCGTTCAAGTTCATTCCAATCGGTAAGTCTACTTTGTGGTTGATCTAAAAACCACTCCTTTGCTTTCCCAAGTAGAGTCAAGGGAAAAAGCCTCAGAAACACAGCTTCTTCCTCAGCTTGTGTAAGACCAGCAGTGCCACAAAGTTCATAGAACTTTGTCAAATGCGTGTGCGGATTCTCATGGTCCAAACCAGCAAATGGATTGGCATACATCAGTTGTACCAATCCGGACTTCATCTCAGGAGGCCTCTCATTCCCTGCAGGTCTTCCAAGTCTTGTCATGTTCCTCGGTGTGAAGTTCACAAAACCTGCATTATTATCTCCATTGTCATGACCTCCAGCAGCTGCCATGATGTTTCGCTCTTGATTGCTTGAAGAGATTAAAGAAGATGATGCTTCTTGTTCCTTTCTTTGCCTAGCTAATTGTTTTCTCCTCTTTGTCTTGCTATTGTTCCTTCTAGCTGTAGCTTCGATCTCGGGATCGAACAATAGTTGATCAGCTGGAGTTTTACCTCGCATACACAAAGTGAAAATACAACCTAGCCAAGAAAGTTAGTCAAGAAGATAATAAAAGATAAAATAAAACTATATACTATATTCACAATTGCTCAAGATAAGAAAACTAAAGCAATGCTTTTGTATTGACGCAGCTCCCCGGCAACGGCGCCATTTTGTTGAAAGGTTTTTACCACAGCTACTTTCAAATCCCTTTCAAGATTCAATTGTAGTATAGTAAAGAGTTTTTATCGTCCTCAGGGAATTGGAAATGCAACGCCGTTCTTTAGTGAAAATACTTAAGCAATGAATTCAAGGAGTGTTTTGGTTGGTTGTTTTAAACTAAGTTGCAAAACTAAAGAAAGCTGTAATAAAATGAGTTGTGAACAAGTTGAGAAAACAGTTGGAATTGGATTTCGCCGATTAACTTTTCAGTATCCTTATGATTTCACATATAAGTCACTTCCTATGTTGGACTCCATCACATCATTTCTTATCCTTTTCACAGTTCCCTCATAAAAAGGATTATAACCTCACTTTCCAATAATCAATTCCTTGAGTAAATTAGAAAACAAGTTGCTTTAAGCTTAGATGCTTCTTGACTAATGGATTTCAATTTCATTCCTAAAAGTGAAGCTCACTAGATGATCTTATCTATTTCAGAATCAAAGGAATAGTTCCCACCATTCAATCAAATCCAAAATCAAGCTTTAGTTGATCAGTCTAAAACTAGCATGAAGAACAAGACAAGATCATTGAAATCAACACATAGGAATAGAAATTTATAGATGAGAATCAATTTGGATACATTCAAGATAAAAGACTACATCCAATCCCAACACAAAGAGGTTTAGCTATCCATTTTCATGGAAGCTTAAAGCTTACAAGAGAATAGAGAAGATGGAGATGATCCGTGCCGTCGTCGGCGTGTCCCCAGCTCGACGGAGGGTGCGAAAGTTCTCAATCTCCCTTTTCTTTCTTTCTTCCTTTGTGGGTTTTCTCCTTTTTCAAGTTCTGGTTCTCCCTGTTGGTCCTTTCTGATGGGATTTTTGGCCTTTTTATATGAAATTTGTGACACAGGGCGGTCAGCTCTTTTTCCCGTGAGCTGAGCTGAATTTGCTTTACCTTCATTGATGGGTTTTGTCTCCAAACCGCCTCAAATCAGCTGAGCACCTTCAAAATCATCTCAGCTCTTTTAGGACAGAACCATTCCACTAAAAATCAGCTGAGCACCTTCAAAATCAGCTCAGCTCTTTTGACACAAAATCTTCAAAATCCTTGGTCTCTTGCATTTGTTCCTTAAATCATCATTCCTACAACAAAAGTTGAGATTGGAATTAAATTTTAAACACTTTCTAGTTAGAATTCATTAATCTGTAAATTCTTAGCAAAGGAGAGTACTTTGAATAAATTTTCCATAAATCACATAGATAAGTGTCTTAATAACAATGGAAAACTAGGTAAAATTGACACTTATCATGAAGCTCGTGACATATCAACTAAAGAGCAAATGGCAATTGCTCTACGTTATGCTAATAAAACTAGAAGTATTGTTGAGCGTTTTTTAGGCATTGTTCATGTTAAGGATACCACTGCTTCATCATTGAAATCGGAAATTGATGAACTACTTTGTAAACATGGGCTTAGTATATCAAGTATCCGTGGACAAGGTTATGATGGTGCTAGCAGCATGAGTGGAGAATTTTGGTATGAAAAGTTTAATTTTAAAGGAGAATCCATGTGCATATTATGTCAATTGTTTTGCTCATCAATTACAACTTACTTTAGTTGCTATTGCTCAAGAACATGGTGTAGTTTCCTTTTTTTTTAACTTTGTCTCCAAGTTAATGAATGTTGTTGGGGGATCTTGCAAGCGATTTGACATGCTTCATGAAAAACAATGGGAACATATTAGAGAGGAATTAAGCAAAGGAGAAATTTCTAGTGGGCAAGGTCTTAATCAAGAAACTAATCTGGCACGCTCTGCTGATACTCGTTGGAGTTCTCATTATGTCACTTTGGTTAGGATAATATTGATGTATTTTTCTATTATTGATGTTCTTGACATTATGAAAGAAGACAGATACCCCCGACAGGTAAAAGGTGAAGCATCTAGCCTTCTAATTATGTTGTAAGGTTTTGATTTTGTATTCTTCTTGGATTTGATGAGACGTGTATTGGGTATTTCACGTGAATTGTCACAATCATTGCAAAGGAAAGATCAAGACATTATGAATGCTATGAACTTGGTTAACATCACAAAGACCAGGTTTGCAACACTTAGGAATGATGGATGAGAGCCTTTATTGAAGGAAGTCATTTTATTTTGCAATAAGCAATCTATTAGTGTTCCTCCTATCGAAAGTGTGTTTGTTAGTGGGCAGTCACGACGTCATACTCGTAGCAGTACAACAGAGCATCATTATCGTGTTGAGTTATTTTATACCGTGATAGACATGCAACTTCAAGAACCCAATAACTGTTTTAGTGAGATTAATACTCAATTGTTCCTTTGTTTGGCTTCTTTGGATCCATCTAATTTGTTCTTTGCTTTTGATAAGGCAAATGTGTTGGAATTTGCAAGTTTTTATCCAAATGAGTTCACTCCATTTAATTTAGTGATGTTTGATAATGCACTAGATTGTTACATCGTAGATATGCATACGAGTGATGAATTTGCCTTTTTGGAAGGACTCCAACAACTTTCGAAGAAGTTGGTTGAAAAAGGAAGACATGTCGTGTATCTACAAGTTTATCTTCTTTTGAAATTGGCACTGATTTTGTCTGTTTCAACATCAACTGTAGAATGAGCTTTCTCTGCTATGAATATTGTGATGAATAGGCTGCGTAACCGAATTGGAGATACATGGATGAATGATTGTTTAGTTACTTACATTGAGAGTGATGTATTCAATAACATTGACTTTGAGCTTATTGTTCAACGATTTCAGAATATGAAATCGCGTAGAGAATAATATGATTTCTATCATTTCTGATGTATAAACATATTACAATTGTTTTTAATTATGTTTTTATCAATGTGCTCATTTGAAAAATTTGAACCCCCTAACCCCGGGGTCCTGGATCTGCCACTGTATTTCAGAAACTCACTGCAAATGTGGTTGAAAGAGTCCATGTAGTTTGTGGTGTTGTATGATCTTGTGTCCATGTCATTTTTAAAGCCTTGAACATGATAATCTAATTTTGAAATAGAAATAAATTAATAAAGTGATTCATAGCCTTGAGCAAGATAATTTGAAATTGTTACCACATTGGATACAATCCTTGGTGGACAAAGACACCCAAAATCATTCTCAGTAGCAGTTGTATTTCCAATTTTGAAGAGTATTTCACTGAAAATAAAGAAGATAGTCTCTAAGAATGGGTGAACAATGGTTAAAGTGATATGATAAGTCAAAGTATAGTAAGATATTGTTTTTCTTACTCTTGGTCATTTTCTGGATGAAATAAGTAGGCAGACGAATGAATTTCTTTTTGAGTTAGTTTCATCTCAGGTGTTGGATTAAACTTTGTCTTCATACACTGCATATTACACATATTTACTAAATTTAAGAATTTTTACTTGGTAGATACCATGACATTAAAAAAAATGACACATTACCTTTTGCCTTTGCATGGTAGAAACATTCTTTGTACGAGTTTCTTTCACTGATACTCCAAAACCTTGATTTCCCTTGATGAAGTTGTTTGGTGTTTGTGGTAACTTGGCCATGTCAAGCTTCTTTTCACTAATTTTGATTTGTGCGTCTTGTTTAGGACGTTTCCCTGCACCGGTATATGGAACCCTTCTTCCCACCAAATTATCATCTATCGTTGGTGTTGTTTGTCTCTTGTTTACATGTACTTTTGGGATGGTTTTTGTTATTGAAGGTGTACCATATATTTTGTCTTCCTATGTTTTGACAAAGCTTTGATGTAATGGATATTTCAGTTCCAAGATTATTGAGAGAAAAATCCGGCCGACTAGTGACAGGGGTCGCATGGACGATGTTGTCATCATCACCAGTGATATCTATAAGGAATGCATTAAAGACTTCGTTGCAAGCTCCAGGTGAACTATTAATCATGGATGCTTTGGAATGGAATCGAGTGTAGTGCTCAACATCAACACGACTTGTTTTATTGGGCAAGGTTCTCATATGAGTCACTTCTTTGTGTATGTTATGTTTTACTGCATCTGCATCTGGGTTGTGGTTCAGTTTTTGGAAAGCTTCAATCTCATCAAGCCTTTAGAGAATTCATGTTTGTGTTGTGGCTATTTCAAGAATTTGTGATGTCAGTCCCTATTACAAAACATGAACAAATGCAATCATGGGACTTGAACATGTTAATAATGAAAACCACCATTACTTACATTGAGGTTTGGTCACATGCATGCATTATCATTGCTAATCATGTGAAGAATTACAAAATAAAATGGTGTTTGAGTTCAGAAAATACTGTGCATTCAATAAATAAAAAGCCTTCAATGCTCTTAATCTTGTTTACAAAATAAAATGGTGTTTGAGTTCAGAAAATACTGTGCATTCAATAAATAAAAAGCCTTCAATGCTCTTAATCTTGTTTAGCATACCCATTGAGTTTTTTAGTACACTTCTTTAGTTGAAAATCCATCTCCTAACTCAAATATTTGAAAAACCAAACACAAAATGTTTGACCAAATGGCACAACTACAAGTCAATGAACAAATAGACTCACATGTATAATTTTTGCTAAATGTTTAATAGTGCTAGCAAATCCATCAATCGATGTCTCCATTTTCTGCATTGTAGTCCCTAGTGGCTGTTGTAGTAAAAAAAATTAAGTCTACAACAACTCGGACATACCCAATACAATTGAAGCATTTTAGATAATATATAAGTAAAGACCAAACCTTGGATGCTTTTACGTTTTGCTCGTGTTGTGGTGGATTCTTTTGCTATCTCATTCAATGTGGTGTTGTCCATCATATTACAAACATGAAAAACAATCAAAAATATAATGTTGTAAAACAGCATAGTGTGTTTAACTCTTACCCAAAAATATCTTTGTGTGGGGGTGGTGAGCTACCTTGAATACCCTTCTCTTTTTTCATCTTGGAAAAAGAAACGCAGCCAGTGTATTCTGTTTTGCCAGAAAACCCGAAGTGTGCATGCTTATAGAAGATACAAGGGCTACTTTATATGAAGAATATCTTGCAATTACCATAATGTTGGATGGGTGATTTGTGTGATTATGTTTATTTGTGGGAGGAAATTATACAGATATACTAATGAAACCTTATTTGTGGGAGGAAATCAAGGAGAGTGAGTACGAATGAAATCTCAAATTATGTGGAAAAAAAACTACGGCTATCCGGAAAATCTACTAATTGTGTTTCTTAAATGATTTTATGTGATTTAAATGATTCTCATATGACTTTAGTGAAAACTTATAATCACTTCGTACAGTAAATAATCATTTCAGTCCACGTTAGAATCACTTAAGACAAACTTATAATCACTTATGACTTAGAATTACTTATGTTAAACTTATAATCTCTTAGCACACTAAAGAATCACTTGAGTGAAAGTTTTGAGTCACTTAACACATTTAAGAATCACTTAATTTGAGAGTCACTTCGGGCACTGAAGTGATTACATGTTTGACTTAAGTGATCCTAACGTTGGCTGGAGTGATTATTTAGTGTCCAAAGTATTATAAGTTTGACTTAAGTAATTCTGAAGTAGAGTGAGGTAATGACCTAGCAGTCATTTTCTATCCTACATGGGCTAGTCATGGCTCGTCATTTGCCCGTAGCATGAGGGTGTAGCCTCCTTTTGGACGTTGCGGGGTGGGACCTCTTTTATGACGAGAGGTTCCGCCTAGTCCAGCATTTATTCTCATTTTCATCCTTATCATTTTATTAAATTTCCATCATTACCCCTTTTACATATATAAAATCTGTAAATTTCTATAAAATATAAATTTATTTACTTTATTCTATTTAATTTAATAAAACTATTAAAAATTAAATAAATTAAATATCACTTTAGACACTTAACACATTTAACATTAAGAATCGCTTATTTTGATAATCACTACTGAATACATGTTTGACTTAAGTGATTCTAACGTTGATTGAAGTGATAATTTAGTGTTTGAAGTATTATAAGGTTGACTACGTCATTGCTTTGGATATCTCATGGTCAATAACAACAATAATCACATTGATAACATATTCTAAGTTTTTAGACCTCTCATGCGTATGGTTTAAATCATTATGTATAGTTGTCTGGTAAAAATAGTTTGTGAACCTGAACCTCTTCAATACTAAAAAAATAATAGCTCATCAGGGCATCCATGTAGAGCAGGAGTAAATTAATAAAGTAAATAACAATAGCATACATCTCAATAAATTGAGTTGCTCGCTTGAATGACATCTCAAAACGCAACAAACCCATTCATAAAAATCTAAAATTTTCCACCGCAATTCATTTATTCGAAAATTCAAAAACGGAACAAAATATCAAAAACAATTACAATGTCGAAAATCAAACTTATAACATAAAAAACACACAACTAGTCACCACTTTAACATAAGCACACAATCAGTCCACATTGTTTTGGAATAAACCTTGCTGCCTTCACTTTAGTGTCCATGTCACTGAAAAATAAAATGTGTTATATTAGATACTATATGCATTCTATTAAAGATACCAAAAAAGCATGCAGTCAAACTAAAACAACTTACATTCTCCTCATCCATATCTTCTAGCATAGTGTTTATGGTTTGTCCTTGTGTTGAACAAGACGGACATGTAGATTTGTTGTGACCAAATGCCTTACAAATAGAACAATGAATAGTACGCTTGCTGGAAGTTGATTGTACTACAGCACCACGAGGACGACCTTTGGTTTTTTCACGCCAAGGGGCCTTTAAACTATCGTAAACAGTTTGAGTCGATGCTCCACCCAGTGGCGGAGGCACACAGGTGACTTACCCCTGCTTAGTCACCCCTGTGTTTTTGAAATTTTTCTACTAAGGTTCCTTTCTTTGATGTGGGATTTATTTTTATAACTGGACCGAACCCGCCCCATGTGGTCTTGGCGGGACCTCTGATGTATACCTCTGTGTGGGACATGACTGGTTGAGATACTTGTACGTGTGTCGAGACCATAATTGTACGTGTGTCGAGATCATAATTGTACGAGTGTCGAGACTATAATTATACACATGTTGAGAATATGACTACTGGGTTGTTACCCTCAAGGCCCAATATAGTGAGAACAAGGCCCAAATGTAATAGGTTTAGGTCAAGAGTCAAGCCCCACTATAAAAGGCTAGGCTCCTATTGAATAATGTAGGTTCTCTCTTATACTCAACAATGGCTACCATAAACCCTAGATGAAGGTCTTCCATGTTCATGTAAGAACATTTTTTGCGCCCACCGTGGGGCCGGTAAAACTTCCCGACCTCCACAAGTCATATCACAAGGATCTTCTACCCATCTCAACGAACCACCACCTCTTCATTGACCACTGTCGAGTCCTCAGAACCAACACCATCATCCTTGATCGTCGTCGAGTCCTTGGAACCACCACCTTCGTCATTGACCCCCGTCGAGTCCCTTCTCTGAACGTACAGTCGTCAAAACCTACAAGAGGAGGATGACGGAGAGCGAACTAGATCTGAGTCAAGCAAGAGCAAATCAGCGATCCAAGACCTACTTTGGCAACAGATCTTTAGCCCCGACGAGAGGACGACGACGGAGACGTCTTCATTTCCTCCATCGACGACGTCATGGGTGGATTTATACGAACCGACGTCGTCGAGTTACAGTCTCAGTTCCACTATGATGATGACGCTTTCTATGAATCCATGTAGTGCCGGATCTGGAACTCGACAAACGACATTTTTCTCTCGTCGGTTTTCACAGAGTTGTACTCACGATTTAAATGCGAAGAGCAAGTACTCGCCATCTTGTATCCTCTTGATTTTTTATCGCCATGGTTGTTTGTCGCCATCGCCATTTGAAAAAAATTGCCATCTCTAAACATGTGACTCTAGTCACGATGTTAGACACACGTTATTCAAGCTGACAAATTTTCAGATGAAGAACATGTCTCGTTATTGATGGTCCAAGACCACTTACGTGACACTCGTAACAATAACGAAAACGAGTCGCTGAAGGCGCAACTCGTCACGACAAAATACGCGTGCTCAAGCTGATGCATTTTCAGATGAAGAGCATGTGTCGTTATTGAGGGTCCAAGTCCACTTACGTGACACTCATCACATTAACGGAAACGAGTTGCCGAAGGCGCGGCTCGTCACAACAAAATACGCGTGCTCAAGCTGATGCATTTTCAGATGAAGAGCACGTGCCGTTATTGATGGTCCAAGACCACTTACGTGACACTCGTCACAATAACGGAAACGAGTCACCGAAGGCTCGACTCGTCACGACAAAATACACGTGCTCAAGCTGATGCATTTTCAGATGAAGAGCACGTGTCGTTATTGATGGTCCAAGACCACTTACGTGACACTCGTCACAATAACGGAAACGAGTCGCCGAAGGCGCGTCTCATCACGAAGAAATACGCGTGCTCAAGCTGATGCATTTTCAGATGAAGAGCACGTGTCGTTATTGAGGGTCCAAGACCACTTACGTGACATTCGTCACAATAACGGAAACGAGTCGCCGAAGGCGCGACTTGTCATGGCAAAATACACGTGTTCAAGCTGATGTATTTTCAGATGAAGAGCACGTCCCGTTATTGATGGTCCAGTACCACTTACGTGACACTCGTCACAATAACGGAAGGCGCGGCTCGTCACGACAAAATACGTGTGATCAAGCTGATGCATTTTCAAATGAAGAACACATGTTGTTATTGATGGTCCAAGACCACTTACGTGACACTCGTCACAATAACGGAAACGGGTCGCCGAAGGCGCGACTCGTCATGACAAAATATGCGTGCTCTAGTTGATGCATTTTCAGATGAAAAGCATGTGCCGTTATTGATGGTCCAAGACCACTTACGTGACACTTATCACAATAACGGACGCGAGTCGCCAAGGGCGCGACGAGCTACTCAATAAAATTTACCACTTACGTGTTGTTATTTATGGTCAAAGAACCACTTACGTGACACTCGCCACAATAACGAAAAGAAATCGCCAACGTGATGTTCAAGCTGACTACATGTTAGATGAAGAACATCGCGCTGTTATTGATGGTCAAAGAACTACTTACGTGCACTACCAGAAAACAGTCATTTAGCGACGGACCAAATCGGTCGCTAAATGGCCTAAATCGGTCGCTAAAACAGTTAGCGACCGATTTTGCGACCGATCTTTTCTGGTTGCTATTTCACTTTTTAGCCACCGATATAGCGACTGATTTAGCGACCGAATTTTAGCGACCGAATTTAGCGACTGATTTAGCGACGGAATTTAGCAACCAATTTAGCGACAGGATTTAGTGACCTATATAGCGACGGACTTGTAGCAACTGATTTAGCGACGGAATGTAGCGACTGATTTAGAGACGGAATTTAGCGACTGATTTAGCGACAGAATTTAGCGACCTATTTAGAAACAACTTCAGCTATAATATAGCGACGGAATTAGCGACAGATTTAGAAAGTTAGTGATGACTTCAGTGACGGAAATATGTATAAAATTGACAAAAATAAACAGTTTTGTAACAGATTTTTTTAGTGTTAAAAATATGAATATAACCATAATCATCACAAAACACACAATCTTAACATATCCACCTAAATTCATCACTGAATCATTACAAAAAGTATACCAGGAACTACTTAAACCAGTCTAGTAGATTACTTTTACATTAAACATAGTCTATTACATTAAATATAGAAACAAAGCTTGACAAAGTTTTCATGGAAAACCACCAAGATCCTCCTCACTCTCTGACTCCTCAGTTTCTAACTCCTCTTGATTTGGAGTTTGCATAGGTGGTTGTTGCATCCTTTCTTCCATCATTTGTTTTACCATTCTTTGAGTCTCCTCCATAATGTTTCTCAATTGATCAAATTATGATCTTCTTACCCATTCAGTTGATGAAGAACATGAGCCATGATATTGTTTATTGATAACAGTGGACTCCAATCCCAACCCATATATTCTACCCTTTTTAACGCCAGCCACGTCACGCCACACATCTAGCTCATTTGGCGGAGGAAGATTTTGCTCAGATGCTCTTTGCGTCCTATCTTCCATTTCACGCACATATGCACCCTGTTAGCAAGAATTGGTTACAATAAAATCAACCATAAATTCTCTTTTACAATACCTAACTTACATTTACCATAATTTCAAGCACATCCTTGTATGAGCAACAAAGACAAAAACACTAAAAGATGTCACAAGAGCTCAACCAATCCATAAATATTTGTCTCATAGACTAGTTCAATGCAATTCATGTATACTAAATTAAAGAAGAGTTTAGCATATCATACATCTACATGCTCTGATTTCTTATCCTCAAATGTGCCTTCCTTGCGTTGATGTGTAGTGTGAAACAAGTCTATTGGAGAAGGGTTGAACCCATTTTTCTTCACCTAAAACAAGTACCAAAAAATTAGGACAATATCATTTATATCTAAATTAAGAGAATACACTACAAGGCAAAAATCTTAACCAAATTGTCTCTATGTTGAGATGTTGTGATAGAGCCACCAATGTGAAGGGTCCCTCCAAATCCTTCACGATCAGATGCCCGATTTGCCTTTGCTTTGACACTTTTCTCCTTAAACTTTTCAGTTTCCCAATGCTCACATAGCCCATTCCATACATGATCTCCAAGCCACCTTGGCTTCTTCTTATCTCTATGAGCCTTACTCAAACTATCTTTCATCAGTTTTTGACCTCGAGATTCAAAGTTATTTCTAGCCCATATAAAATCAGGTGGACAAACAGAGTATTTCTTCTACAATAAATACAAGTAAAGTTAGATAAAATTGCATACATAGTGATAGTAGATCAAACTTGATAATTTACATTGAAATATACCATGAACTCTCCAAACATCATAGTTCTTCTATCTTCTGGTATCTTCCTCCATGTTGGCCATGGTTCAATATAATAACATCAAAAGATATCAGTGATGGCATTAGCATGATGCGAAGGTAAGAACCTAAAAACACGACATGTAAACAATTAAAGGTATACTAAAAGTACTCAATATAACTTATACGAAATAATGCATACCCTTCGCCATCAAGGTTGAATGTAGGTTTGCAATCATTTGATGCATTTTCAGATGGTGAGACATTGGTGGAATCTTGTACATTGGTGGAAGAAGTTGATTGAGTTGGTGAGACATTGGTGCAATCTTGTACCACAATAATAGTTGGTGGGACATTGGTGAAAGGAGTTGAGTGAGTTGTTGGGACATATGTAGAAGAAGTTGATTGACTTGGTGGGACATGAGTTGTCATATGTGATGACATTGCAACATGTGTTGAAGCTGAAGTTGGAATACCATTGTGAGTTAGCCGCTTTGAATTTTTTTTAGATGAATTTCCTCTTAGAGTTTTGGATTTGCCTCGATCTTCGTCAGACATCTGCATCATTTGTAAAGGATAGAGCATTAGTATATTTAAGAAAAAATTATACGAGCTATAATATTACAATTAAAATAAGTACAATTTGTTACCTCACATAAGAAAAACATAATGTCACATTCTAATTATCATCAGCTGAAGATGTATATTCATTCTCATTCTCATTCTCATTCTCATCCTCATCCTCATCCTCATCCTCATCCACTTCTTCATATAAAGCTTCATCATCTCTCAAATGACCATCTAGCTCTTCATTTGACACCGGGTCCACATGAGTTGTTGTATCTTGAAATGCAACCTCCAATGCATACCGATCATCAACTGTACCCATTGGTTTGGTTTTAGTAACAATCCACCAATCAACCTTTTCTTTTATGCTTTTTGGGTAAGGCATGTAGTACACTTGAATCGCATTTGTTGCAAATATAAAAGGGTCATATTTTGAATACCTTCTAGAACGATGAACCTCCACAATGTCATATTCTTTATTAACCTTCATCCCACGATTGATGGCAGAATCAAACCATTCACAGTTAAATAACACTAACTGTTTGATTGGTTCACCCGGGTACTCTAGCCGCAAAATCTCTTTAAGAACACCATAATAATAGTGTTCATCCTCTTCATCATCACCCTCAATACAAACTCCAGAATTGATGGTTTACTTATTGACAGTCCACTCTTCAGTATGAAACTTAAAATCATTGACAAAGTAAATAGGCCAAGTATCAACCTTTTTCTTAGGACCCCATGCTAAGTGGTGTAATAACTGATCTACTACCATGTTATTTCTATCATTAAGCATAAACTTATTAGAGTTTATATTACACAAACATAGGTTTAACTTGCGCAATATTAACTTAAAAAAACACGACACTTACATACGAGCGAAACCAAGTTGGAAACTCAGATGCAGTAAGACCATCAATATCAGCTTGAGAGATATTTGGAAAGGTTGCTACCAAGTGTTGCTCAAAGAATCTAACAATGGTCACTATATTATTTAATGTTTCAAACATTGTGACTAAAAGAATGATCAGAATACAAATAAACTTACGTACTTTATATATGGTTTAACCTCGTCACAATTAAGTAGGATATGCAAATGGGCAGCATGTAATTCCATATCATTTAAATACAGACTCTTACGAGTTCCATGCGATCTGTCGGGATGATTGAAGATAGATAAATTTCGTTGAACTGCACCGACCTGGCCTCCATCATCATTTCTCGTTGATTGAACATGAGACTCAAAGTAGTATGAACAAAAATGAGAAGTCTCTTGGCATAGATATGCCTCACAAATAGACCCTTCTACTCGTGATTTGTTTTTAACCATTCGTTTCAACCTCCCCAAGTACCTAAAGTGACAAAATATCATTAACCAGTAATTACTAATAAAGTAATGTGTAAAATAAACGATGCAAGTAATTACCTCTCGAATGGATACATCCATCGATATTGAATGGGACCTCCTGCTATTGCTTCATAAGGAAGATGAATATGCAAATGCTCCATTGAATTAAAGAAACCAGGTGGAAAGATTCTTTCCAACTTACATGTAATAATGATAATATTTTCTCTCATCCGCCTCAAATCATTCAATTGCAATGTACTTGAGCACAAATCCTTGAAGAACTTGCTCAACTCAGCTAAAGGCCTCCAAACTTGAAGTGGTAATGCACTAAAAGCAATTGGTAACAAACGCACCATAAAGATATGACAATCATGACTTTTCATTCCAAGAAACTTCCCATCCTTCATGGTTACACATCTACTCAAATTTGAAGCATATCCATCGGGCATTTTCAACTCACTAACCCATTTACACACTGTCATGTTTTGCTCCTTCGAAAGAACAAATTTTGCTTTAAGCTTTAAAGGTTTTCCACCGAGGTTCTCTACTAATTCCAATTCCCTCCGTCTACAATACTCTTTCAAATCATTTCTTGCCTTAACATTATCTTTGGTCTTGCCTTTGATGTCCATCACTGTATTAAAGACATTATCAAAAACATTTTTCTCAATATGCATCATATCAAGATTATGCCTTATTAAGTTGTCCTTCCAATTTGGTAACTCCCAAAAGATGCTTTGTTTTGTCCAATTATGAAAGACACCATATCCAGGACAAATACAAGGTTGAGTCTCAGTTATTTTTGGCATTTCAGAAACTTCTTCCCACACTTCATCCCCTAATAGCCTTCGTGGAGCTTTGGACGTCACAATCCTATATTCATGATCTGTTGGCAAAAATTGACGATGAAAATCAAACCAAGAACATTTACCGCCATGTTTCAGATAGAAAGCCTTTGATTGATTCATGCAATATGGACAAGCTAATTTTCCTGCGGTACTCCAACCCGACAACATACCATATGCAGGAAAATCATTAACAGTCCACATTAATGCAGCTTTCATGATAAAATTCTGCTTTTTTGAAATGTCATATGTCACCTCACCTTCATTCCATAACAATTTTAACTCATCTATCAATGGCTGCAAATACACATCAATTTTCTCTTTTGGATTATCAGGCCCAGGAATAATCAATGTCAAAAACATGTAAGGAGTAGTCATGCAAAGTTCAGGAGGAAGATTATAAGGTGTAACAATTACCGGCCAACAAGAATAGGGTTTAGCTCCATTACCGAATGGCATAAAGCCATCAAAACATAATCTTAATCTCACATTTCTAGGTTCTTTTGCAAAATCAGGATGCTTACCATCAAAGTATTTCCATGATTTTCCATCTGATGGATGACACATCACTCCTAGTTGTCGTTTATTTTCATAATGTCACCTCATGTGTGGAGCAGAACTCATTGAAGCATACAATCTCTTAAGCCTGGGAATGAGGGGTAAGTAGTGCATTCTCTTCACAGGAACTTCTTTGTAATTATCCCTACCAACCTTTTTTCTATGATAACGAGGTCCGCCACAAAACTTGCATTGCTTTAACTTCATATCTTCATCAGTGTAGAAAACATACAACCTTTGTCGCAACAATCTATTTTTTTTGTTGTAAGACCAAGCTTGGACACTATCTTCTTTGCCCTATAATAATCGTCAGGAATAACATTACCTTCAGGATGTGTCTCTTTCATGAGAACCATATACTCATTGAAAGATCGTTGGCAAATGTTTCCATCTGATTTGATTGTCAATAATCTAACAGCAGTAGACAATTCTGTATGATTAGTACAACCTGGCCACAATGGCTTCTGCGCTGCATGTAGTAAATCATAAAACTCTTGAGCATCTTTATTTGGAGACTCCTCTATTTGTTGTATAGGATGCATTCTAAATTGTGGATCAAACGCATCGTAAACCATGTTTTCAAATCTATGACCCTCTTGTGCAGTGCCACTAGTACTTGAACATGTATTAAATGTTGTGCATAAAGTTGGATCATTTTCTCCATGACATGTCCAATACCAATAATCTGATATAAATCCCCACATACAAAGATGAACTTCAACCTCTTCGGGATCTAAGTACTTGAGATTTCTACATCTAGTGCAAGGACATCTAATCTCTCCACTAGTCAAGTCTGCTGCTTTTTGGCATGCAAGAGCAATAAATTCATTTAGTCCATTCAAAAATGCACTTGCATGCTCCCGTTGGCTAGGTATGATTCTATTATACATCCAACCGCGAATTTGACGGATGTCCATATTCTGTCATATAATGAAGCATGGAATATTATGTACAACATATTTACACTCCATCTAACAACCATTGATGACATTAGTTCATACAAAATTCAATCCATGACAACACAAACAAACTAGCATTACACATCCAATGTTAAGAACTTAAGTAACATACCTTAGGCAAAAGATCAAAGTATTTGACTTAAGAGCATCAACAAGTGACCATTTGCGGGAGAAATTTAAAAATCATGTAAAAGAGTTCGCAACTCATTCATACTCTCATCCACCAAAAAACCTGTAAACACAAGCATAGTTTAGAGGAAAGAGAACTCATCCCATCATTGAAGACTATATGCATGGTTCCCTATTTTTCCTTTTAACCAAACTCACTAAGTTAGTGCTTATTAAAATATTTACTTTATGTATTAGAACCAATGAGAATCTGAGATATTACAAACTTACAAAAAAGCAAGAAAATGAAATAACATGAATGTTCAATCCAAGTCCCCAACTAACTGCAAGTTTTATTTGATAAGCAAAGATGATATAATACACTTGAGCCTAAAATTAATAAACCCACCCAAACTGCATCAGTAACAAGCCCCCAAAAGTATCTGCCACCAACAGAAGCAAACATAGTCTTTGGCAGTGGCGGAACTAGACCATAACATTTGGAGGGGCAAAGTATTTTAATTTAATTTTTTGTAAATATCATTTTTACCACCACTTTTTTTTATCACTTTCATTATAGTACTACCCTTCTAAAACTCTCTAATAGCCTCTCTGTTGGAAACCAAGTTCACCTTTGCCACCACTATTATTATGTTGAGGGTGTGGCCAGTATTGACTAGTGTCAATCTTCATCTTCTGCTTCTTCTAATTCCATCATATATGATATACCAACACCATTGAAAGTTGAAACAAGAACTATACATATCTTGAAATTAAAACCCCTTCTTTATGTATGGATGAATGTATGTTGCAACTATCAAACAGAATCACAGATTAATTGGCATCGTTAATTGGGTGAAAATTTTGTGGGAAAATAAAATAATGAAATCAAGGAAGAGATGAACGAAAACTGAGTTGAAACAGGATCAAAGTTTTACCAAATAAACTCCTAAATGTTAGAGAGCCATGTGCTGATGTGCTTCCTTTTTTTTAATAAGCTAAATGTTATTGAATTAGAAGTACAAGACCTAATACACAAAGAAGGAAAAGAAGAAAAAGAAAGTAATCAGATACATAAAGGCAGTGAGTTGCTTGAAGATTAAACACTGCCATGAAAACCCAGCACCATAATGATCCCACATTTACACCCAACAAAAGAAAATCACATTACACAACAAAGCAGCAGAGAGGGTCAATTAACATTTTCAATTTATCCAATTATCCATGCCAACCAGTGACCAAGAAATAAAGCTCCAAGTAAGATATTTGACAGTTGAGACCAATATAATGAACCATTCGATAGCTCCTAGTGGATACTTAGCTAGAGTTACAGTTACAGATCAACACTTCAAGTTAATTGCCAAGCACAAGAGTGGATTTGTAAGAAATAGGATTTACTTACATCATCGAATCCCTCATCCTCATCCTCCTCGACCTTTTCCTCTTTCTATTCGTGACCTGTAAGAGAAGAGAGTGAGCGAGAGTAGGATGCGAGAGTAAAGAGAGCCAAAAAGTAAACTCATACCAAGATGAAGAGGAACCCTAACGATGGAGGTTCGCGCGGCTTCGAGAAGAGAGTGAGCGAGAGAGAGTTGCGAAGCAGAGGGTCTGATTTGGTAGATTGACAATGAGTTTTGATAAGATTAGGGTTACATTTTATTCATTAATATATATATTTAACGCAAACACAACAAAGGAAGCTAAATAGCTCAACTGGCAAGTCTTGGCTATTATAGCTGTGGATCCTGGGTTCGAATCCAAGGCATTACATTTTTTCAAAGGATACTTTGTGTATTATATTTATTATACTTTTTAGCGATGGAAACTCCGGTCGCTAATTTAGCCGTCGCTAAATCAGTCGCTAATAGCGACGGATATATCAGTCGCTAAATATTCAGTTGCTAATACCGTCGCTACTTTGTTTATTATTTTTGCTATACTTTTTAGCGACGGTAATGTCGGTCGCTAATATAACCGTTGCTAATTCAGTCGCAAATAGCGACGGATATTTCGGTCGCTAACACAATCTATCGCTAATTCAGTCGCTACATCTTTTTATTATTTTTATTCTATAAATTTAGCGACAGAAATGTCCGTCGCTAAATAATCAGTCGCTAAATCGGTCGTTAATAAGTCAAACTTGAAGTATGACCAAAATATCAAGGATTCCGTCGCAAAGTCGGTCCTATTAGTGACCGAAATATTTCGGTCGCTAAATCCGTCGCTAAACAGCGATTTTCTGGTAGTGGTGACACCCGTCACACAATCGCACACGTGATACCTGTCACACAATCAAACTCAAGTTGTACAAATTAAAACGATGACATATGCGCCGCTCATGTGACACGCGTCACGCCAAACATATTGGACTTTTTATGAACAAAGGATGAGTGTTGATCATAACAAAGTTTTTGCTATCTTTTTTATTTTCATAGTTTTTGGCGGCTTGATCTTGCCATCTTTATCATTGTAATCTTGGAGTAAAGACGCGCTTCGTCCTCATGCTTCAGACTCGACGTCTTGCGGGCATGTGGACAGGTCTCGCCCTCTACTCAGGGGATGAAGACCTTGGTGGGTCGGGACCTAGTGCTAAAGACGCGCTTCATCCTTCTGCACAAGGACTCGACGTCTTGCGGGCATGTGGACCGGACAAGCCCCATGTGGTCTTGGCGGGACCTCTGATGTATACCTCTGTGTGGGACATGACAGATAGAGATACTTGTACGTGTGTCGAGACCATAATTGTACGTGTGTCGAGATCATAACTGTACGAGTATCGAGACTATAACTATACACATGTTGAGAATATGACTACTGGACTGTTACCCTCAAGGCCCAATATACTGAGAACAAGGCCCAAATGTAATAGGTTTAAGTCAAGAGTCAAGCCCCACTATAAAAGGCTAGGCTCCTATTGAATAAAGTAGGTTCTCTCTTATACTCAACAATGGCTACCATAAACCCTAGATGAAGGTCTTCCATGTTCATGTAAGAACAATAACGATGCGGGACTTTTAGTTAGTCCTATCCACTCAGCCGTGTCATTATTTTTGTACCTGCAACTGAACCTCTCGTTCTATGAGCAGAACAATAAAAAAGGAAGTCAAATGAATAACTTCATTGGAAGCAGTTGTGGTTTTTTTATTTTTAATATTCAACATTGCTATTGCCGAAATCTATATCTTATACCTATAGTTTATTATATGTGGTAATCTTTCTCATTTTGTTTTATTAAGTTCCTGAATTTGGGATTGATACATGTTAGTATACAAGGAAATTCAAAATTATTCCATGTCCTCAGTCTACTCTGGCCAAACATCTCACTTAACTGAAAACTCTACAATATCAGCAATGTCTTCTGCTCTTCGCTTAGAGTAGTAAAAGTTTATGCACTTACTTCAATCCTATGAGCAGTATGGTATATATTTTAGAGGGGCTTCTTTGTGCATGTACACTGGGATTGGTGTGCTTTGCAAACTTAATTGGGTGTTGTTTTTTGGAGGATACCTTATACACTGTTTCTGAGCTTATTTCTTTCTCTTCTCTAATGAATCCTGTAAGGCCCGAGTTTTTAAGTTCATGCTAAGTGAATAAACTTCTTATTCACGATTAGGGTTGATGTAATGTGAAGGGAAACCTGAACGAAAGTTTATTAAATGAAATATATTTATGAAGGAGAAAGTTCAGGAAAAGTTCAAGGATTGCATTATGATCGATAAAAGTTATAGCACGATCGTTACACGCTTAAACCTAGGTCAGAAACCCTAGTATATAGCTAATTTTCACTTTTAGGCACGATGGCAGTTAATTCCAAAAATCTTCAGAGAAATGTTAGAACTTCTCTTTTTCCATATGTCACAATCGTTTCGAGGCGAAACTCTAGGATCTACGAACGTCCGATTCCAATCATCGGAAGTTTGCCGAAACCGAATCCCTGGTATTTCAAAACCCTAGAATTTCTCGACAATGAAGACTTTATCTATTCAGAGCTTCAAATGAATATTCTACACGCGTACACCCATTTCTCTTGATGATTTCAATCTTTCTTCAGAAGGAAGTTTTCCATTCCGACATTCGAGGCAAAAAGCAACTTATCGGGTAAAATAGTTTTACACCGACTTTGCACCGACTTTGCATTAGTTGCCAAAAATACAAGGAGACATCTTCTTAGCTTAGGAATTCCTTTGCCAAAACCTATCTTAGAATTCATGGAGAATGACGCCGTAAAAATCAGATTCGCGAAACTTTCATTTTCCCGCGAATTTCCACCTTCTATATATAGCAAATAAAGGAAGAAAAAACACAATTTTCCTCCATTTTCTCTCCTCTAAACCGCGGCCAAGAACAAGGAAGAAGGAAGAAGAGTTTTTCTTCATCGTTTGCTTGATCGTTGATCCGTTAGTTGCTACTTCAAGGCTTCGAGGTATAGTCGCTAATCCTTACCTCTGATCGCTTTTTCCATAGCTTTTCTGTAGAGTTTTCTGAGCGGATAGTTTATGGGTTTTTACAAAACTATCCTGAATCTTTCATTTCTGATTCTAAACCTCTTCTATGTATGCCCAAGATCACTTCTGCCGGATTAGATTTTCCGTTATGTCGCCGGAATTCCGCCGGAATCAATTTGAACCTAAAATACCCATTTTATGTAGTTTTTGAGTAAAGTTCCAACCTCTAGGCTGAAAACTATCGCCTTAGCTTAGTGCTAGTAGGATTAGTTGTCATAAACGTCGTTGGTGACGTCCATGCAAAATTTTATTTTTGGGATTTCAGTTTTGAAAATCCTAAGTTAAAAATCATGACCAAAATACCCCTGCGACAGTTTTCGATCCGATAATTTTTCCGAGTTCAGAATACCCTTAGTTACGGCTTATGAAAGCATAGGAACCAAGTTTGATCGAAGAAAAATCGAGCCCCATAATTAGCCAAAGTGGCCGAGCCCTATTAAAGGGGAGGAAGAAATTTCATTTTTCCGAAAACTTGTCTTTCGCGCTAGATTATCGTACCTTAGAGTATAGATTACTTCGAGTAACCTTAGTACGTATCGATAACTTAGTTTTCGATAGATTCTGATAGTATTTCTGTGATTTTGTTTTAAAGGAACTTTTGAGGAATTTCCCGAGGACCAACACTTTGAGTGCGAGGAAGCACTAGTTGATCATTCTGGAGAACTTTCAGGTGAGGGCTTCTCACTGAATCTCTAGTTAATGCTTAGGGTCGATGTTTTCGACATTGTTTACTGTTTATGCACTGAGATTGTGTGTGATTGAAAATGTTTTCTGAGGCTTCGGCTGACAATGTAGATGATTCATCTACTGAATGTTTTTGAAGATTGACTTACATGCTATGAGCTATGTGGGTAATCTAGGATGTGTGGTGCATGCTTTATATGCTAAGTGCTAAGTGTTAATGTTGAGATTTCTTGATATATGACATGTTGTTGATTGTGATGATTTAAATATGCTTTACACTGGAAATCTGAGATTCTGAATGGTGAGAATAGCGGGCAGGTCATGCCGATTTTATTTTGAGAGTTTTGAGAAAGTTTGATAGGACGAACGAGGTTCGGGCCTTGATTTTGTTTAGTGGATCGAGACCTCCTCTGGAAGCGACTTGGGATTGGGAGATCCTGAAAATGTATAAGACTTGCGATAAGACAAAATGGAATCTATTTTATAAAGAAAACTCATAAGACCTTAAATAACCTCTAAATCTTTAAGTAATGATAACAACCTCGAAGGAAGGCATTGGAAGTGAAATCTTAATTTTGGGAAAACGAGGAGTGTCGTCGGATCCAAGTGTTGAGTATGTTGTCATTGTGCTGTTGGAGCAGCGTTTGATGTTGTGCTGTTGGAGCAGCGTTTGATGTTGTGCTGTTGGAGCAGCGTTTGATGTTGTGCTGTTGGAGCAGCGTTTATTGTTGTGCTGTTGGAGCAGCGTGTGTTATTGTGCTGTTGGAGCAGCGTGTGTGGTGGTGCTGTTGGAGCAGCTATGTGTCGTTAGGAAGTGTGTCTTTTGGTCGCAGAATCGACTTTACCTTAGGGTAAGCTTTTAGAGACTTTAACTTCCCTAGAACACGTGGCGACGTGTCGAGTGAGGTCGGAGACGTTGTTTGACTAATCATTTTGCATACATGCAACATTAATGAGGTATTAACACAGGACGTACTCTGGACCTCGTCGGTTTCCAAAATGGTCATAAGACCCGGAATGCCGTGAAAGAGCGTTTGTAGACGTCTCTTGTAGCAGACCGAAATGGCAGACCTACGGGTTTACTGCTGATCTGACTACCCAGTGGGAGTAAGAGACATCACGGGCCGAAATGGCACCACCGTGGCTGGTGAAGGGCTGATCCGATGATGTCCATCCGTTTCCGGATTGCATATTGGTTGACTGGGTTAACCTGCATACATATCACGCAACATGCATATTGACTTAGTTGATGAGTGTGGTTGCTATTTGATAAACTTACTTGGAACATGCTAAGTGTTATTATTGTCGTTATGATTTTGTGGAACATGCAACCCTAGGAATGATATCTCTAGTTATAAGCCTAAGTGGCTATATATTATTTGTACCTATTGAGTTTATTATCTACATAGTTCTTTAGAGTTGACCCTCGCGTCTTCTGTGTGTGTTTTGGCGGACAACGCCTTTTGTCAGATGAGTATTGCGGACTGGTTCACCATGGTTCACCCTTCGGGGGAAACTAGGTTGGGATGCTGGAACAGGAGCGCGTCGCGGTAGCGAGAGGATGACGGATGGTGTACATAGACTAGGTCGTTCTGGATTTTCGAATTCGGACGACGATCATGCTAGCAAGTAGGTTTTAGTGCTGGTGTGAGCTCCTCAAGATGGGATTAGTGTAGGAGTAGAGTCTTAGCTCTGAACATCATTTGTTTCTTTTGGGACAGGGTAGCTTCCCACCTATAGCTTTTTGTGTGGTTCTTTACAGGAATCACAGAGAGTTGGTTGGACTTAGGAGGTCTTGCTTCGGGCCGATGGGCCAGATGATTCTCAGTTTTGAGGGATGGTGTTGCGGACACTTCACCTTTATTTTCAGTCTGTACATATTGCCTTCGGGCGCTACACTTTTCTTTCCGTCACTGGAGGTTTACTCGTGACGAGGTTACTACTACAGCGGGGGCTGTTTATATATTGTATATTAGTTCTGATTTTGTTATTGTTGGGTTTTATTTAATTCAGTCTTGTCTTAGTTATTATCGAAAAAAAATATTTCACGTTTTTCCGCATTAAGTTTACTTTTGGTTACTAAAGTGACGCCACCGAAATCGGGGTGTAACAAATCCTTTCCTATAAAGTGTATTTTGCCTATGTGTGGACCTGAGAGCTGACATGTACTGTGGTCTTTGACCTCTTATGAATCCAATTTCATTTGATTTTTCAAAAGAAGACAAACAGATAACTTCTAGTTTTCTACCCATACAATAGTGAAAACTCTTCACTTTCTCATGTATGGATTTTATGGATATTCAAATTTTCATGAGTTCAAACTCGAATTTATCGGTTCAATTCTCTTTTTTGTTGCTTAATTGGTCTGATTATATGAGATTGAATTTGTGGTGCTTATGTTTTGCTTGGAAAAAAGTGATAAAAATTATGCGCACCAAGTGTTTGTAAAAAGTCCCCTTTAAGATTTAGCCTTCAATAAAGGTGCTTGAAATTTTCTTACAAATTATACTCCTTTAGATCCTAGTCTCCCCTTTTTGAAATTCCTTCCTCCGCCTCTGGCGCCACCATCCCTCTTGCTTTGGTAAATTCGTTTGCTGAATCAAAATTAAGATCACTCAAAAACCTGTACAGATCCATCAAAGCTCCACATCTATCACTTTTTTTGAGAGTCCCAACAATTTGTACCACCATTTAGAGGACTATAAACACCATCCTTAGCACCATTTGTCCATCTTTTGAGGATAAGAATATTAGGGAGATCTTCAATGCTTAAATGAGACAACATACTATATGCTCACATGGTAAGCCAAGTGACTCCATCCTTAAACAGGAACATCTAAATTCATAACAGGACGGATAAAATGACACATGCCACTCATGACTACCTGCAACATTCCTACAAACTGCGTATATCATGTATGTTAATGCGTCTCTACAACGTCCAACACACATCATGTGTGCATTATTCAACACAGGACGGAACAAGAAGAAGATCGCCTTAGTAAAATTGTTAGCAGCTGACCTCTCAAGGGATTAGAGCTTGGTCTGCAAAATCTGTTCACTGTGTATTAAGGAAAAATCATCCTCTAATTCTCCTAAATGCATATGCTTAAAACACTAATGATATTGCTGCAAGAATTAGGTCAAATTGTAATGAGGGTGAACGAAGTTCCTAACTCAGAGTGCAAACCCTCACACCTAGAGGTAGTTTTGAACCCCGCCAAAATTTTGCCACGAATTTACGTTGTAGCCCACATCCACCTCTTCTCATACATCTGGTTAACTCAATCGTTGTCTTCCATTCCAAATTTTTTCACCATCTCATTCCACCTTGACCGAAATTTACCCACATCATATTCACCTAGCATGTAGTTCTTGAATTCTTAGGTAAACTCCGGTTTTGTAACATTTGAGTTGGCATTGCGGAGCAAATGCCAAGCGCATAAGCGATGATGTGCTTTTGGAAATACCCGCTAATAGCATTTTTCATAGCAAGGTCTCCATCTGTGATAATAGCATTAGACACTTTTCCTTTCATTACACTTGATAATTGTTCCAATAGCCAGACATAAGTTTCTTTAGTTTCATTGACATAAGTTTCTTTAGTTTCGTTGGAAACTATGGCAGCTGCAAAAATAGTTGAACGGTTATGTTTATTGCATTTTGATAAATAAGCATGATATAAATAAAACTATTTTCATACTATTACTACTTGATTGTGTAGCTCAATTGGTAAGGTGTGTGTTTTCTAGTAAAAGGTCTTGGGTTCTAATCCTCCCACCCATTTTCCTAAGTTCTGATTTTTATTTAATGACATGTCACGCCACGTAGGACGCTGACGTGACATTTAACGACCACATCATCCAATTTTTAACGTCAAAGTGACTTAGGGGCATTCATTGCACTTTTTAGAAATATGGAGGGTACAAACGTAGACGAAAAAAGAGTAGAGACTAGAGACGACCTTTGCACAAACTTGATACATCAGGGGTATGAAATTCTTTTAAGCCTATGATATTAGATTCATGGGTATGCTAACTAGTGTCGGGACAGAAAAGGAATGGGATCGGAATGGGAGAGCCGATTTTTAAGGAATATGAAAAGATTATGGATAATTTTATTTAAAATTAACTTTGGAATTATAATGATTTTAATAATCTTAAAAAAATTAATTTAAAAAACTAATTTCGAAAAGGTGAACATGTTCCCAATAGAAAATTTTAATTTCTGAAAAATGCATTTAAGCCTTTTGGGAGAGTCGATATTTAGGGGATTTGAAAGGATTAAAGATAATATTTTTTGGTACAAAGGATTAAAGATATTTTAAAATAACTTTGGAATTATAATGATTTTAATGATCTTTAAAAAAGTTAATTTTGAAAAATGCATTTTTTTTGTACATCGGAAAGATAAATTGCACCTGTCAAGGATTGATCACTGGACCTCCCTCACCCCACCCACAAGTCCCCTAGCTCTTACCACTTGAGCTATCATTCGAGATTTATGAGTATTGGAATATTGGAAAATTAATGTTGCATTCTTTCTCATCCTTGAATTTTGCATAAGTTATAGAGGCCTGAAATAAAACTTAATAATTATGTATAAAAATAGTTCATTTTTTATAGGTAAATGTTAGTTGTTAGTAATGTTAGTATATTAGTCATCTCAGGGTTCGAACCCTGGACCCTTCACCCTAGTTCATCATAACAGATTCGAAAATTGGGCTATGTACCAGTAAAAAAATTATTTTATGCAAATGCATTTAATCCTTTTGGGAGAACAGGTATATAGGGAATATGAAAAATATTAAAATATGACGAGGGCTCCATTTACTCCAGTCTTTTGGAGTAAGTCACTAAAACCACTCCAAATCTTAACCGTTTATTATATTAAAATCAAAAGGCTTATATTCATAACAAATTGGCCTCACGTGATCTCAAAATAACAATAAGTGGCATCGCATGAACATTGATAAGTTGCAGGGTAAATCACACAGTCGAAGGTTGAGCGATGGAGGAGGTGAATCCTATTTCTCTGGTGCCACATCCCTCTTCCCGAAAGACTATTATCTCAATTACTCCTTCTATGACTTCCCTTCCCATTGAAGAAAAAAAATTGATATTGAAAGGGTGAACACACGGTTATAAACGAATATAAATTTGCAGAAGCAATGATTTTAGTTTATGAAATTCTACAATGACATCGAATTATTTTTTCCTTTCACTTAATGCTTCGTTTGAATCACAGTCTTCCAAGTGCCCTAATCTGATTGAATGTAAGCCAACTGGATATTTTCATTCCAAGAATGGATATGGTCCAGAGCAACTCAGGTTATCCGTTTAAGTTTAAAAGATGACAATTCTCAGTGAGTTTATGTTTTGCAATGACTGAAAATAAAAGCCAGGGACAATCATTATCGCATGTTGGCCTCTTCCTTCCTCGACCAGTATTCATTCATGGGCAATTGTACGTAGCTCTCTCAAGGGTGAGGTCATGAATAAGACTAAGAATATTAATTCTAGGTGAGAATAACAATGTGGTGAGCTGCATAAAAATTGTATTTAAAGAAGTCTTTCCCAATATATGATCTTTGTAATTAATCTTGAATTATTAACAACTAGTCCTTTTACCCGTGCGATGCACGGGAGATTTTAATTCTTATTTATTGTACGAAAATTTTAAATTTGTGTTATGTTTATTTAAAAATAATTTATGAATTAAAAAGACAAAAATAATTTTGATTATAAAAAAACACGAATTTTTAATTGTTTTCAATGAAGAATGTGTTTGCTTTTATTTTGTAGAAGAACAACTATTTTATTTATTCTTGGCCTTTGTGTTTAATGTTGCACTATCTAATTTAGTTTCTTAGAGGAAAAAATTTCTTTTGTTTCCCTGCGTTGCACGGGGTATTCTTTATGTTTATTGAGTTAAAATTTAATAAAGTAATGTTATCTTTATTAGGTTTATAAAAACAAAGTTATGAATTAAAAAATTAAAATTAATTTTAGATGTAAGTTAACTTAAATGTTGTAGTGTTTTTTTGTGTGTCACATGTGTTTGTATTTGTTTTGTAGTAATGTAATAATTATACTAATTTATGTTTTTTGCGTTTATTTTAATGTTGAACTTTTTTTTTGATAAGAAAATGTTAGTTGTTAATTGTTAGTAAATTAGTTCTTTCATCAGGGTTCGCCTCTAGCCCTTCACCCTTCAATACCCATCATTTTCCTTAGCTCACCAAGTGAGCTACCCATCCCACCCCAATGTTGAACTATTTAATTTGGTCTTTTATATAACAATTTAATTTTTTATTTTAGTGAGATGAAATGTTATATGAGTTTAATGGATGTGCATTTTCAATGTTACCCAATTATTGTATGCCACGTGGGAGAAATGATTATATTTTTCATTTATTTTAATTAAATTACAATTATAGTTTCTGATGTGACAGAAAACAATTGAATGTTTGTGTAAAAAAATGTTTACACCAACGGTGTATCTTCCATTTTCTCATATTATATATGAGCTGATAAAAGAAATTGAATAAGTAATGATTATACTAATATTTTTTTGCAAATAAAATGATTACAACATTGAGAATGTAACTTGACATTTTGATTGACCCTCTGGCTTTCCCGAAATATAAGAAAAAAATAGAATAAGACAATAATTAGTATAATGGGATAAATATATTTGGATTTGTTTTATATTTATTAATTTAATTTTCTCATTCATTAACTACATGGATTAGGAAGGTTACAACTCTTTTTATTGTAACAATTTTTTTATAGATTAATAATAATATTATTATTTATTATATTCTATAATCCTAATAAAATTATAATACATATTCTATGGATTTCCGTAACTGATATTAAACATTTTAATTAGTATGTAAATAATATTAACTAAACACCAATAAAATATCTTATGAAATTCATATCAAATTTAATTTTAAAATTTCAAAATTAATTGCTAAAGAATAATATTAATATTTATTTATGTATTGTATAAGTTTGATAATAATTTTCGACGTCTTGTGAAATTCTGTAACCGATATTATAATCCTCAAGAAAATTTATCATGTCTTTTGGAATTTCTTAACTAATATTTTATTTTTATCTGATGTGTAAATAATATTAACTAAACAGTTACCAAAAAACTAAGTGTATCTTTGTCTATTCACCATGAATAACGCAATTAATATTGAATATAATTGATACATTGTAATGTTGGCTAGACAAAAATTGAGAAAGCTTAAACTTTCTGATGCAATAACATGATGTTCATAGCATACCCTTAAATTAAGTATAGCAAACAACACTTGAAAACAACATATCAAGAAAGTTGAGGAAAAAAAAAAAGTCATTTACGACACTATTGTTGTCCTACTGCTCAGAATCATCCTTTTCTTCTTCTTCCTCTTCAAACTCTTCCCCTATCTTCGTCCTCTTCAATAGGCGTTGTACCACCTGACTTAGGTCTTTCCCTTTCTCACTCTTGTTAATATATGCATTCAACAATAAAATCAACTTGTGTATTGAATGGCCACAAATAGAGAAGAAAAATAGTTAGACTTATAAGAGAGTTAGTGGAAAGTTAGTACTTGTAATTGTTGTAGTGGAAAGGGTTAGTGGAAAGTTTTTATTGGCATTGATGTCAAATTTAATGTTTAAACTGTCAACTTATTTAGGATTAATGTCTTGTATATATCCTAACTAACTAATCATGCCCTCTGGAATTCCCTAACTGACATTAATTACTAATATGTAACCACTAAATTCCTCAATAACCACATATAAATGAAAAAGATGTCACATTTGACCTTATTAGAGAGCTCTTCCAAAATGAGGGCATTGAAACTTGTAAATGTATGAGTGGCAATTCTTGGCCATAAAAAATTAAAATGAATATCTTTTTAATAGAAAGTAGAAGAGATGTTTAGTAAATAATTAGGAGAGAATCAATTGAGATAAAAGTATGAGGAGAGAATAAAATAAATTATAATATTGAGGAACTTCTTGAGCCCGGGGATACTTCATTTTTGAAATCCACTGCACCCATATGAGGAATAAAATAAAGAAGATAGCAACCTAATGTGAAAAAAATTTAATTGATGAATAAAGACTGTATCTTACTGGAGTGGAAGAGGAGAAATGAGAATAAAGAAGACAACAACCTAATGTGAAAAATAAATTGTAGAAAAATAAGTCTAATCTCTGAAGTCAAAATGCAGAAAGAAGGGGGAAAAAAAAAAGGTTCTTACCACAGTTGGAGAGAACGATCTTGCTCTTTGTGGATTTCTTCCCTCTCGCTTCGTTTTCCACAAAACAAATGGTAGAAAAATTAGAAGAATGGTTCTTACCACAGTTGGAGAGAGCGAGCTTGCCCTTCACCGTTTTCTTCCTTTTCGCTTCGTTTTCTCGAGACGGATATGTTGGGAGACAAAACCTCTGCTTCCTCCCCGCAATCAACAGCAGAAAGTAAAATAAAATTGTGCTTACCTAAAGAGTCATTTTTAGGAGACAATGAAACAATAAAAAAGTACATAAAATGCAAGAAACTTACATATATTCAAGATAGTACATTGGAAGAATGGAAACAATAGAGGCAAAATCTGAAAGAAGAACAAATTGAAACGAAATCAGTTACATGTAAAAGGAGAACAAAGGCTACAATGTATTAGATTAGATGAAAAGACAATCATTTGGTTGATTTAGTTGATAGTAAAACAATGAAAATTAAAAAGCACGAAACTTACATTAACTGAAGTAAATTAAAATGAGACGACTTTAACAGTTTATTGTTACCAATGGAAGTAAAGGAAGTTTACTTTAAAAATGGAATAGAAGAAAAGAAAATATCATAATAATGTTAATAATTCATAAAATAAGAACAAAACATGCATCAATGACAAAAGTACAGTAAAATGGGTAATTTCTACCGATTGAATTAGTGATAACAGTATGCATATTACGAATAAACACTGAATCTTATCGCAGTGGAAGATGAGGAAGGAGAAGAATAAATGGAAAAATGAAGATCAGTTGAAAGGAATGTAGCTTGAGAACGAAATGTGAAGAAGAAATGATTATGAAATCAGAATAAATAAATCAAAAGGGAGATAAAAGGAGAAAAGTGGGCTCTTACCGGATGGACGATGATGACGGAGAAGAACATTAACGCCTAAGAATTAAAAATGATGAAGAAGAAGTGGTTGATGAAGAAGAATTTTTTCTAACCTGATGGAAGATCTTCTTGCGCAGAAATGGTGCTGTTGGAGAATCTAGAGGGAGAGATTTCTTGCATATAAATAGAGGTTAGGGAGATCAAGATGGGAAAGATGAAAAGATTTTGAAAGGAAATGGAAAGACTCAAAACTTAATAAAATTTATGGGAGAAAAATGAAGAGATTCTTGCTGATATTTGTAACCACAATCAAGAGTTACAAAAGTAACAAAAAAAACCAAGAATATGAAAAGGTTACTCAAAGTGTTTCATAAGAAAATGATGCAAGGCTAGGATTAGAAGCAATCAACGGTCAAGATTGATTTCATAATTAATTACTCACAAATTTACATATATGCCCATGGAAAAATATTCACTCATGTGCATTGATTTATTGAATTCCCATCTTACCTTCAAAGTTGCAAAAACTTCACTTTTATATAGTTTATAGATAGATAGATAGATAGATGTCATTGTCATTTGTTTTTTCATATTTTCTTATATTTTTTCCTATTAAAGTAAATTTTAACTAACAACCATTTGTAAGTTCACAATTTGATAAAAACGTGAGGTTTTTAATTTTTTTTTGTAGAAATTATTTAATATGGTAGAATGAATAACACATGAAAGGGTCTCAAACTTGACACGGGTCTCAAACTAGTAATGCTTATTTAACAATAATATTTATTAATGACCCGTCCATACATGTGTCCACGTATTTAATGAAGTTGAGTTAAATTTATATGAGTTTAATTTTGATGCATCGGCGGTGTAAATTTTTTTACACCGTCAACCAATCAGATTTCAAGGATGTGAGAAAATCTCTCTTTTCATTTAATTCATTAATTGACGTGGCACTTCCTTAAAATCTGATTGGTTGACGGTGTAAAAAAACTTTACACCGTCGGGGCATCAAACTTTTTCTCAATTTATATATATTATTCTTTATTTTCTTTCAATTTCACATATTAACACAAAGCTAAAACTATATGTGAGAGCTTTTTTAGAAATGTGATGACATAAACATGCATAATAATAGTGGTTTTAAAATCGATTCCCAAAAGAATATACTAGTGAAGATGAAATGTTTGTTAGGCACCCACGGCATATTCTTACATATTCTCGCAAGTACTAGTTCTCTTGTAATAAGAAATCTGCTTGTTCGTACCTAATGAGATGATACACTTGCATGTCTCCTCTACAAAATCTCACACCTATATTCTCATTCTTACAAAATTCTAATTTGCTAATCACCAGATTCAACATAATATAAGAACTCACTGTACTATATTATGAACGAACAGATAGAAAATAGAAAGACCGCTAGCTGGTTGTTCAAACCTCGCTTATGACCGTTGGAGGAATCTAGAAAATTTCAATTGGACACGTGTCAAACACTAGACAATCCACATGTCACTATCGCGTATGTCAGACACGTTTCGTTGTTTACACTTTTCTCCAACTCGGTTAAGGTATTACGATGTCTCACGAAGTTTCTTTCAATTTCAAATTAAATATTAATATTAATATTAATTAATTAACACTTGCTATTTAACAAAAAAAACAAATAATTAATAATTAACCCGTTGCAATTCGCAAGTGGCGGGGTTCGAATATCAACTCTTGCGAATAGAAAAAACTCTATGGCCAACTCCCTACCGCTTAGTGAGATGACCAGGGCGAGAGAGATTAATCTCACGGCTGTGCGGCAGTGGAATACCTTGGTTAATAAAAAAAAATTCGCAAGTGGCAGTTTATTTATTTATGACCCCTGCATAAACAGAACAAACCGGTTCGTCAACTCTCCACGTGAACAAGCCCTAACTAATTTTCTCTCACACTTTCCTTCTCGTTTTCCCTCACTTTCTCGAGAATCTTCACCAGAGCGAAATCCGAGAAAAGAAGAAGATGTGGAATCAAGGATATGGAAAAACCGATGTGGAGAGCGGAGCGAGGCCACTGTACCCGATGATGCTCGAAAGCCCCGAACTGCGGTGGTCGTTCATCCGAAAAGTCTACGCCATCATCGCTATTCAGTTGCTCGCCACAATCGCCGTCGGCGCCGTCGTTGTCACCGTTCGCCCTATCGCCACCTTCTTCGCCACCACCGGCGCCGGCCTCGCTGTCTACATCGTCCTCGTCTTTGTCCCTTTCATCAGTGCGTTTCTTAAATCCTAATTGCTTCAGATTCTATCACTCAGTGTTGAATTCTTTGTTTGTTTTTTCTCTAACGATTCTGATTTTGGTTGCAATTTCAGCGTTGTGTCCGCTTTACTACTATTACCAGAGGCATCCCATCAATTACCTTCTTCTTTCGATTTTCACGCTTTCTCTTGCTGTTGTTGTTGGATTGAGTTGCGCCTTCACCAGCGGTATGATTCATCTCTATGTTCTTTTTTATTTCTTTACTTCAAATTTCATGCTTTTGATTGTTGTTGAGAAATTTGCCTTTCCCTGTTGTTGTGTTTGTTATTCGGTTCAAATTTTGGGGCTAATTCGTCAATGTTGATTTTTTTGAAATAGAAGATTGAGAATTTAAGGTTTAGTTGTTGAACTTGGAACTTGAGTTGGTCTGCTTGGTTGAAATTTGGACTTTGGTGCGTCAATCTACTATGACAGTGGACAAAAGAAAATTAGAAATTTAGAATTTATTACTTGATACAGAATTTAGGGTTGAGAATTGGTACTTTGATTGTGTGTGTCAATCTAATTGGGGGGAATAGAAAAAAGATAATGCAATTAGGAATTAGTAGGAATTAGGAATATTCTTGATATAGAATTTGGGATTGAAACTTGAAACTTTGATCATTGTGGGTTGTGATTGATCAAATACCAATGCTTGTGCGCTTCGGTTGCATTGCATGCTCTTTTGCTGGAGAGATTTTTGTGTTAGGGATTTTTGTTAATTTTTTGGAATAAAAGATTGATAATTTAAGGATTAGTTATTGGACTTTGAACTTGAGTTTGTCTGCTTGGTTGAAATTAGAATTTGATGTCAATCTAATTTGGGCAATGGACAAAAAAGATTAGGAATTGGGATCATTCTTATTCTTGATATATAGTTTGAGACCAAATAATACCAATGCTTATGTGCATGAGTTGGCATTCTCGGTCCTGGATTGATTTTTTATGTGAAGGTTTATTTTATTTTATTTTGGTGAGGGTCAAGTGTTATCTGCTAAACTTTTACTGTGGTTAGATTTTTAAACCTACTAGTTAGTTCCTTTCCTTTGAGAATGGAGTTGCAAGATTTGATTGTATTATGATTTGCCAGTATTTATGTAACTAATTTTGTGGAAGAGGAAATAAACCCCAGTAGAAACTGATTTGAGGTCTTACTTGTCATAAGATTGGACTTTTCTCGCTTTTAAAATTGTCTTGAGCAATTTTGTTGTCTTAAAGTTGCATTTTTCAACCAACATTACCTTCTTTTTCTCGGTCCTAATATTTTCTGATTGAATACAGAGAAAGTTATTCTGGAAGCTGTCATATTGACTGCTGTGGTGGTGATCGGTCTAACTGTCTACACATTCTGGGCTGCAAGTAGAGGCTATGATTTCAACTTTCTTGGCCCCTTCTTGTTTGGTTCTGTGCTTGTTCTTATAGTCTTTTCATTTATTCAGGTATTTAAGGTTTTTAGACATTGTTGCTTCATGTGCATTACGCCCTTGTTATCGTTTCTGTTGAATTCTTATGGCTGTGTTCATGTCTTTGTAGATTCTCTTTCCACTGGGTAAGCTCTCTGTGATGATCTATGGGTGCGTGGCATCAATTATATTTTGTGGCTACATTGTGTATGACACAGACAACCTGATCAAGAGATACTCATACGACGAATACATTTGGGCTGCTGTCTCCTTGTATCTGGACATCATCAACCTCTTCCTGGCTCTACTTAATATCTTCAGAGCCGCTGATAGTTGAAATCACTGTATATTATATATTCCTGGGCACATATTTCTTTTCTGTGGGGACGATGGTGGGGTTCAGAAAACAAATTCTTGTCAGTTAATGTAGTGTCCTGTGGATTATTGTCGAAGCTGTTAATATATATGGTTTGATTAGTGATCAAATTTTGAATTGAATTGTAAATACGCGTGCCTTCATCATGTTGCATTGTTTTTCACATCTACGTTACGACAGTTGGTTACATGAGACTGAAATGAACCTGGTAGGATTGCGTAATGGAGACAGGAACTTCTCTGTTAAAATATAAGGGCAGTTTATTTTTCCCTCGTATTGTTGGTCTGAGAGCATTAATGCCGTTCAATCAATGCGGTCGGAGCCAATGAGGCCATGTATAGCTCTTCTTAGCATGTGCCTAGATACTAGTTAGACTGTGTGCTAACCTCTATTTACAAGTTGTACACTATGTTAGTCTTTAACTCAAATCATATATTTGGAGCTAAAGCTCGATGATGTATCATGTATAGTCTCATAATATTTTAGTTCTGTCATGAATTAAGATGTCCAACATTATCATATGTTAAGAGTTTAAATATGTGATTAATTTATGAGACTAATTTGATACATGTAAAAACATAAAGGATGAAATTGAGTGTCTCCCGGAAAAAGAATCAGTTCCTGTTAACAGATGCAAAATACAACTAAGTACATATAGTTTGAACTAAGCTCAGCTGTCAGCAGTAGCTAAGAGACTCTTGTTGGAAGCTCAAATCTTTTTTCTGTTTTGCTTCTGTCTCTGGGCAACAATGGAAAGAAGTCTTGAAACACCTTGAGTCCAGATATCATATTCTCTTTGATTTCTACATTCAAACTCCACAACCCCCCATGACTCTGTCTTCAATCCGAAATACCTTCTTTTTTCACCATCATCAAAAAGATGCCTTCCTGGCCATGCTGGTAAATTTGTGCTCACATCTAACACAACATCTGGAAGTTTAACATCATAAGTTGTTAGTTCTTTTATGGGGGCTTCCATGCAACCAAAATGAAGTTACACAGCACAATGCATGTTCGAAAATCCTTCTACAATTGATTTTGAAGCTAAAATCAATTATGGGGTAGAAGCTTTTGTAAGCAGTCTAAATTTCATAATTGATTGCGAGAAGAAAAAATCTGATCCAAACATGCTAATATAATAGTTAATGGTGGGCTAAGCTTACCCTTTTTCTTTTTAGTAATGGTTCCTGCAACATGCTTGCTTTTCGTTTTCAGCATCACCTGAAATGCAAATGGTTGCAAGCATTGTGATGAATGGACATTTGTCCAATTCCATTAATGAGTAATAGAAAAGATATATTACCTGGCCTGATCGATGTATATAAACAGAAACCACTTTCCAGTGAAGATCACCTACAGTTATCACCAAAATGAAGTTTACTCTTTATGCAAAATGAGAGAAAAGATTGGGAGTTAGCTGCATTTGTAAGTGACATTACCTTTACGGGTCCGTTTGAGTAATTCACTTCCCCTGGCAAGAAGCTCAAGGTTGCAGGCACCTAGAAAATTTTCTCCATTGATAATCTCTCCACTATCACTGGTGCTAGAGTTACTGTTTTTTGCTTTACCACACACTCCAATCCCTATGCTTCTCTCTAGTGGTGTCACTGCAGTAATATTCCTCATCTCCTTCAATGCTCTTGCTTTCAAAGTTGCTGCCCCTCTTAGAGCTGCATATGTGGAGGATCACATCCATCAAGTGGCAATATAAGGAAACAAAATACAAACAGGACTATTACTACCCCCTCACAGCACATGTTCACATGAATGCTCCTTCATAGTTGATTCTTTACCATTATGCAGTGATCTCTAAAATTTGGTTAACTTAAGAGAAATAGCTTTGGAAACTCTTCTCACAAACAATTTTGGGAAATTGTTTGAGTGCATATTTGAAAATTGGTTTTAAAGTCAAAATCAATTCTTAATAGAAGCTTCTGGGAGTAATTTCTACGTATAAGTATTGAATGTAAGGAAAAACAGGTGCAAGTTTGGATCAGCGTTTGTCACAATAGTTTTTTCATAAAATTGGCTATAGACTTATAGTGAAAGTGATGTGATTTATGTTTGAATACATTTATGCAAAAGTGATTTTTATTGGTAATGTAGTGAAACTCAATTGTAAAATCTCACAATTGATTATGTTCAACGCATAATCTACTCTCTCTAGCTTCTACTAGAATTGATTTTGGGTTTGAAATCAATTCTCTCAAATATCAATAATTTCATTGGTGTGCATGTTTGAAAAGTCATTTACAACTTATCCTGAAGGCAAGGTTTAGCTTCTGTCTTTTAAAATCGATTTTGATGAAGTATAAAAGATGATTCTTATTAGTGGTATCTTCTCAATAATAATAAGAATAAAATCATTGATATATTATTGTACGACATTAGTGCTCAATGAATGCAGAAAACCTTACCTGTGGCAGCAGCAGCAGTTAGAGTTGTGATATCATCATGAGATCTAACATTCACAGCAGAGCTAATCACAGAAGCAAGGTGGTCTCTTTCAGCTCCCATTGCTTCAGCAGCTTCTACACACTGAGCAGCAACCAAAGTAGCTGCAGAAGCCACAGCCATGTCTGTATTAGCCATCTTCTCATCTTTGCTAGATGAGGCTGCTGTTGCAGCCGTGATGGCGGCAACCGCAGCCGCCACAGCAGCCACAGAAATAGCTGCGTGCAGCTGAGCATTGTGGCTCCTGTTTTCTTCCTTCTTCTTTTCTCTTCTCTCTTTCAACCATCTTCCAACTGTTTTAGGTCCAGAGCAAGGAGTGGCATTACCAGTAGTAGCAGTACTCATAATCATAGCTCGTCCACCATTGAATAAGGGGTGAATAGAATTGTTTGCTCGGAAAAACTGCAATAGATTGATGAAGCATAGCATTACTATTGGATTCTCCACCATGGTATTTATTGAACATTGTAAATTGTTCCATCACATAAAAAATAAGTAAAAATGCTGACAAGATTCTATTATCCATAAGTCAGTGGCATGTCTTTTCCTAACTATTTCAGCTGGTGTTCATTGCTCTTATTAGTTTCCAACATGTTTGATTTCATTTCATCATTTCCAACATGTTTGATTTCATTCCAAATTGAGCTTTTTCTGCCTAGCAAGAAAAAATGCCAAAATAAGAAGGTTGTTTACTTGTATGAGGAGATAAAAGTACAGTGGACTGTCAAACTCTGTATCCTGCTGTGAAGCAATCAACAAGTCAGGCAAGTTGACTGGAAACATGGCCTCTAAATTTGATCAGTAACCCTCTTTAAAACACACCAGGTCCCATCAAAAAGTTGTTTCCAAAGTTTCAAAAGGTAAAATTTTAAAATGAAAAAGTCATAGCCCTCTTCAGAAGTCTATGCTTTAGGCTATATAGCTCTTTTTTTTGAGTGTGTGGGGGAATGGTGGCATAAAGTAAAAGTGACTCCTGACTCTCATGGAAAATCCTTGAGCAGCTAGCACTAAGCATCACCATTAGTGAGTAATTTAATTTAATATATATCAACATAAACCTTTCTAGTGTCTTTCATGCAGCCATGAGAAATAAGCCATATAATTGGCGGGTAAATAAGTTAGACTCTTTCAGGTTTTTTTTCTCTTGTAAAATTTCAAACATAATTTGTTTTCCTTTTTGTGGCGGTGAATATGAAAACCCTCTTAATCCAATGCCGTCCTTATACCAATTGATTATAAATTTAAAATAAATTCTAAAATAAAACTTTTATATCATGTGTGCATCATTTTTTCTTTCATCGAAATCAGATCATAGTTACTCATAGAAGTTTCTCTCTTATACTGATTATTCAAAAGAGTTTCTAAATGTGCAACGAGTAGCTTCTCTATCTCAGTATTTACTATTAACAAAAAAAAAATTCCAAACACTTGTTTGTCATTAATAATTTAATACAATACATTTATCTGATAAGCTTTGTATATTAGAAGTGCTGACAAAAGCATAGTGTTTTCCATAACAAGAAAGTAATAGTAGTAGTTTATTACAGAAACAAAACATGTCATCGAAAAAGCAAGGTTGCTAGAGGAAGAAAACAGTGCAATACAGTTACTTCACCATCCTGCTTGTTTCTCATAGCCCCACCCCGTAAACAAAAGAAAAGGGTAAGGAGCAGAGAGATATCTACCTTAACAACATCGTCGTACTCCTCAGATGGAGAAATTGGAGGACTATCTGTTCCGGTTAAAGAACCACCACCACCGTTCACAGGTTCACTGCTGTGGGACAGTCTACCTGATGTTAATGGAGACACTTCCTGTCACATAATACACCAATCACACATGAATGAAATGGTTTTAAAAACAATAAGGATTGCTACAAAGAAAGACAATGTCTCAAGCTGGTAAACAATGAACAATGTAACACATATATAGCATGTTTGAGAGTTGAGACATACTACAATTGTGAGTACATGTTTGGATACACGGTATAAAAACACATTAAGTCAAAATCATTGTAGACATTAATACAAGTCAAAATCATTGTAGACAATACAAAAGTTAAGGAAGTTGTTTCTGGCTCCGTGATTATGGCTTATTGTGTTTTTTCAGCGTGTATCCAAATATGTATTCACTCTAAAGCTAAAATTTCTTCTGGATGGATAGACTATTAGCTTCTGGGTGCAAAAATTAGGAAAAATAAGCTTATCCAAATATGGCTATAATTTGATGGGGAAAAAAAATCATTATGAGAAACAATGTGACATGGTTATAAGCACCTCTCTTGTGGACTGTGACATGATGCGCTCAAGGACAAACTGTGAAGTAGCAGAGGAAGCAAAAGAGAACTGATTCCCACACATTGTTGAGGACTCCTCTGAATGGTAAGTAGTTTCTTCAGGAATAGAATTAGTGAGACAAGAGGAAGCATTAGAAGGCTTGGAAGCTATGCAAGAAGGTGGTGTGTGTGGTTGAGGTGGTGTCAGGGCTTTAGAGACCTCAAGAGCAGAGGCACTCCATGACCTTGACAGAAACTCCATTGGTATTCTGGGGCTTTCTGGCAATTGAGTGCCTGCACTAGTTGGAAGGAACTCATTTCGGTGACAGTTGATTGTGAGCTTTGGATCCATGTCAGTGATGAAATGAAGTATGGCCTTGAAAGTTGAATGTTTATTGCTTAGAGTGGCAGCATGGCAAAGTGAAGGTCTATATAAAGTGTTGAGAAACGAGTAGTGTATATTAATGGAAGAGTTATTATTAAAAGACCTTTTTTTTAATGTCATTTTCACATGCATTGCTTCATTCACACTCTAGTTATTTTCCACTATTATATCTATAAACATTTTTGATTATATCTTTTTTTTCTTTCTTTTCCAATCTTTCTCCTCTCCGACTCCACCTCTTTTTCATTCAAAACTAAGTCTGAACAAAATATTATGTCATTTTCAATCACATTCTCTCTCTACCCATTCACGTCATATATTTCAATTTCAATTGTACTCCTTCCCTTCTATATATCTCTTAGTGTAGTTTAATTTAGAGTTGAGTTATAATTTGTTTGCACTCAACTTCTCTTATCATTTGTTTCCACATTCTTTTTTCTCATCTTTCTCTATTACTTTATTATATCATCTATCATATTACTCATTTTTATTTCTTAGTTCCTGTATGTCTCTAAATATATGAGTGGAGAAGTAGAAATAAAACTTAGTTGTTTGTAGCATGAATTAAGCATAAGCCTAATGCTGATGTGCTGAGGGTAATGTCTGGTCAGCAAATGAAAAAGTGGGTAGAAGGGTAACAAGGAATGGTCATGGTCAAACACCATGTGATGAAGGACTTTGTCCTGAAGCTCACAATGTAGGGAAAGCAAGAAAAAGTACGTTATTTACTTTGTGCTATATTTGTTGGAGATTAGAGACTAGGCATAGCTGCATAGGGAGAATTTGGAGACAGAATCTTTGTGGCTTTAGTGGGGAATTGAGTTTGGTGCCCCACCCCTTAGGCTTTGCACCCCACTTTATTAAATACGGAATTTAAAGTTCCGTATCAATACGGAAAATAAAATTCCGTATCTGTTTTAGTATATAATGAGTGGTTGAAAATGTGACACGCATGCTTAAATACAGTACGGAATTTTAAGTTCCGTATTCAATAGGGAGAATACGGAATTTTAAATTCCGTATTTGATAAAGTGGGGTGCCAAGCCCCATAGGTGGGGTGCCAAACCCAACTCCCCTTTAGGGGTCCTCTAGCATTATTCAACTGATATCATATTCTGACATTATTTTTTTTATGTTATTTCAGTCAGTTTTCAACATTTTAAATGAGCTATTTAGTGCCTGATTGATCAATAATTACTAAGCAATGCTCATATATAGGTGACCATACTTAAAGCAATACAGCTGTCTTTGAAAATGAATTGTGAAAATACTCTAACGCCCCGTTTAGATAGAAACTACAACTTGAAACTTTAAATGAATCCATGTTTACAACCTTCCAAATGTGGTTCCATACAAATGTTAATTAAGTTAGACTCATTATTTGAACTTTGGTGCATTTCTTATTTCACGTTCAAAATTCAAATCTTTTAGAATCACTTTTCTTCTCAAAAAAATTATTAGAAACAGCTTCTTTAGAAATCACTTATTCCCTAACGTGAACACATCAGATTTGCCAGTGTTCAATTAGTTGGTGAGTGTTTCATCATGCCTGAACAATTTTTTTATAATTTTATTTTGAAATAAAACAAATATTAATTAAAAAATTAAAAAAATATAAACTTAGGAACTAAATTATACTTTTAATGTAAATGTGTTCTCGTATGCGATTAGCGTCCAACTTCCATGCACATGGATCCTAAGCACTCGAGAATGTCGATCTACACTTCTAGACATCCGCTCACGTGCATGCCCTGAAACCAGAGCTATGGGACTATGTTCCAGTACTCGATAAACATGTTGCACTCCATGCACCTGAATCCCGAACACTCATAATGCCTTACACTTACAACTCTCGGTATACATTCCCCAACATGGCATGGCTCATGGGACTGCTATTAAGGAGCCTTGAGCGAGTACTGGTTATCACCACTCAGCAAATTCAATGTCATGTATTCTGCCACCTGTCTTGAGGTCTCCATAATCTTTGAGCTTGGTATCCGACCTTGTACAACCATATCGGTTGCCACTGGAATATTTAACACCTCGACCTAAGCCGAGACACGGCCATGAGAGCCCCTAAGGCCAGCCCTAAGATGAAAGATGTGTATAATCAACGAACACCCCTCACTTGACGTTGTAACTCCTAAAGAAATCACTAGCGGACGCCCCAACTACAAATATCAATTGTCACAATGTCACTAGTCGGATTTCTCCCCACAACTGTGTCACCACAATCGTTACATGTTATCTCCACAACTGATTGCATCACCATGACTAGTTACATGGCGTCTCCACGACCGATTGTGCCTCCACGTCCAATTGCATTTCCACGACTGGTTTTGTCTCCACGACGACTACCGTTCATAATCACTCGTCTAAGGTGAGAGCGTAACTTGGCGTGCCTTCATCTATCACGTCTCATCTAAAGTCAGTAACTCTTTACTCATGGTACAAGGGCGGTGCTCAAAGATCCCACTACAGTATTCATGCTTACCACCGTCCATCAGATTAAAAGGCCCATCAGAAGATCCTACAACTCCCCATTGCCGTTGTACCTCGCTCCCATCATGACGTTCAACCTCAAATTTCCCAACCACAGATCCCTCAAAGCCCAACCCTATAAAAGGCGGGTTCGACATTGCATAAGATATACATATTTTAATCGCTCTCCTCGTGCTTCTCACTCACGTTCTAACTTAGACGTCGGAGTATCATTGCAGATCCCCCACCAGCATGGCTTGACGATAGAGAAGCTATTTCCTGAGGACCCGAAGAAGCACCTTATTGGCGATAAAAATCCCCATACTTTACCGTCGCCCCGCTCAACACCCTCCTTGAGTTATTTTATCGCTTGATCAAAATTAATTAATATCAACTTCATAATTTAACTACTATGGAACCAGATATCTATATTCTCGAATTCAAACGTATTAGGGAAATCATAATCCTAAGCTGAGTTAAAATAAAAATAAAAAGATTGTCATAGTTGAAGTGGGACAGTATGGATTGTGGCTAGGCTAGCACAACTAGCTTAGGTAAAAACCAAAGTGGAACCTACTCTATTGCTGTTTGCTATTGACCACCGAGAAGGAACTCAATTATATGATCAAGAAAGACAAAAAGAAAAGTTTTGGTTGATATTGTAATAATTGCATCACCAACCAAGCTAATGTAGTTTGAATGATGCTCAAATCATAGGTACTGGATACCAAGGTTCAATGAAACGAGCTAAGAGACACGACTTAATGAAAATCTCTGAGACACTCCAACAGGCCAAGACTGAGTAGACATAAATGAATTTCATTCCTTTTCTAGGAGAATGATGTTGTTTTTCATAACAATGTGAAACTCTGTAGCTAAATTTAGTTCCCACAATTGATAAAAAAAATTTAAAAGCTTCAATCAAATCTAGCTAGGAAGGTATAAATGAGGTTACAATAAATGAGTTATATCTAGTTCTAGATATGATCAACAGTACATTTTGGTTTCAAGGGACTATCTATAGGACCATTTGAAGAAAGGTACTGATTCTGGTGCCTGTTTGAAGGCAGAATCGAAATGTGTACAGTTCTGATATTACCACAGGAAAAAATGTCAGAGAAGCTATGGGCTATGAGGCTGAGAGCTGAGTCATGGCGTAGGAGTTGGCAATGTCCAAGGCCGACAGGTTAGGAAGTCCAAACAAGTCTTAGCATAACCAATTTTCATCAGTGTTGGACACAAAAGCTGAATCACAGAAGGGGGGGCCTGTCTGTGCTGTGATGCGCGTGCATAGAGACGTCATCTGCTGCTTTCTTAGCCATGGGCATGAAGAAATATTGCATGTTTTGGATACACACCGAAGACAAATTCACTGAGAAACAGTACTAAAAGCTAATGGAAGTTGCTTATATCTATAGAAAATAATATTAAAACTAATGAAGTTGTTTCTGTATAGTAATTTCTGCTCACCGTGGTTTTTCCGCCATCCGAACATGCACAAAGTGGATCAACCTTTGGAGAATTGATTTTGGATAGAAACGACTTTGGCAAAGTTTGTTACGGTAAAAATAAGTTAACGTAAATTAAAAATGATTTGATTTATGTTTGGATACGTTTATAAAAAGTGGTTTGTATAAGAAATATTATGAAATCCAATTATAAAATCTCAAAATTGATTATGTCATCCGCAAAAGGTACTCTCTTTAGCTTCTAGCTTAATTGACTTTGAGACTTAATTCTCTACAAATATTTATATAACAACATAAAAGTGATTCTAGTTGGTGAGAATTGATTATAAGGCTCACAAACTTTGGGGTAATGTTTCATCCACACCTCTCTTTTGAGGTGGATAGGTGGAATGGTGAAAGAGATAGGAAGAAAAGAAAAAGTAAGAGAGAGAAAATATGAGATGTGATAGATGATAAGATGAGAGATATAGAAATAAAAAGAAGTGGAAATTGAGTGTTTAAAAAATGAGGTGTGTATATATCATTACTCCAAACTTTGAACCAAATATACAGAGTCACAAACACAATCTCAGTCACCCTCTTGTAATTTTCTGATGAAAGAAGAAAAAAGGGCTGTGGTAGAAAAGCAGCCTTAACTGTTTGGTTTTGTATTTAGTTCTGCCCATCCATCAGCACTGAAAAAGATTGAAACTTTATTCCTTTTGCCTCGTTTCCGCCATGACAATTGATAATTGCTCTCTTTGGATTTCAATTGCACTTCAAATGTGCTTTCGTGTTAATTTCAGTAGAAAGATTTTCACTCCTCAAATTTACTCACTTTTCTTTACTCTTTTGGACCACTAAAGAATGAGAAAGTGAGACCTAATGCCCAAACTCGTTTGTACAAGCAAAGTACATAAGGCTTCCTTTTTCTTTTCTTTTTTCTTTCTGTCACATCTTTATAAAAAAATAAGGGAAAAATTTCACAAGTCCTTTCTTTTTGCTTTATTTATCAAAGAATAAAGATGACCTCTTGATCAAAACTGCCATACTCACATTAGTTTATGGGTGAGTTGCATGAATTTGTGCTTATTGATATGCTCAAAGGCTCACAAGGTTGCTGGTTAGGTTGCATATTGGATTTGTGAACCAAATTCAATTTGGTAGCCGGTGTTTAATAGGAAAGGATCTGTGTGTTGAACAATTTATACCTCTGCTAACAACTTAACCCTTTGACATGGTGTCTTGTCATATCATTTGATAGAATAGAATAACATTCCCAAAGGGTTGCATAGATGTGTGTTGGGTTTGTAATCTCCATTCAACCTGGTAACACATGATAGTAGCAACAGTTCTTGTTCATATCACTTACCCAAAGTGAAAAATAGTAGTAACATCAAGAGACATTTATATGGTTATATGGGTTATGCAGCAAAAATGCTTGTAAGCAAAGGCGTCATCCAGAGACGAAACTTCCCTGCCAGATATCTCCTGACACTATCAAATGTAAGCCAGGAAAAGGCTGAAAGTGTAAAGGCATAAAATTCACGTCTACTCTATACTGGTAAGCAGCTGGAAGATAAAGCATTTTGTCAAATTGCATTGCATGAGAAGTTCCTTTATTTCCGCTGTTTTTCTTTTATTTTATTTCTATGTAGAGGCTATAGAGCCTATAGGAACAAAGTTGAAGATTGGTTTCACATGTAGAACCACTATGAATCAATCTTAGTAGAGTATAAACAAAGGTTAGGAAGGGGGAGACAAAAAGGAAAAGGCAAATATAGCTCTCCGGTGTCAAGCACTCTAGCAGGCCCTCAAATTCATTACCATTGTCAATTGTCTAACTTTTTTGCAAATATAAAATAATTCAGTTTGGGGGGAAAGTAGTGGTCAGCAACATTGAAGAGCAGGGTCAGCAACATTGAAGAGCAAAGAACATAAACGTGAATGAGTTTTAATTTGGTGGAAAGATGATGATATGAACACATAAGTATGAAACTTTTTTCACAATTGAGGCAAAACCAAGCAACGTAGAAGAGAGGGGTAAATACATGGGGTTATGGAGGGAGTTACAAAGGGGTAAAAGAGTATTTTAATAATTTTATTAGACATCAGTTTTTTGCTCCATCCCATTCCACCCAAATTTGGGAGGAACAAAAGTGGGGGAGAGTAGTGGTATCTGATGGAATGTGTGCCACTAGGATTCATCCCTTTCCATCCATTTTTAATTAATCCAAACAAGGGACATCGTGCTCCATCCCCTCCACTCCATTCTACTCCATCACCTTCCCCCAATCCAAACAAAGTCTAAGTTACCAAAATACATAATCACAAAGGTTAACCTCTAAAAATCTATTACTTTGGATGAAAGTATACATTGAAACTGGACCAGCCAGAAACAGAAATTAGTCATCTATTTGATTGCAAACCACTACCACCATAATACTGCTTTGTTGTTTCACGTGAGAACTCAGCAAAAGTCATCCCATCTCTCAACCGCGATGAAAGTGGGGGAACAATTTTCTGAATCTCGTGACTTAGTTCATTCTCGTCCTTCTCAAACTGTTGTCCATCATCAGAGGCAACTAAACACCGAGGATAATCCGATACGGAGAATGTTTTAGTCCATGCAGGCTGCAGAAACACAACAAAAGTTTCTCTGCTCAAATTCTCAAACTTGGAAGGTCTATAAACAGAGTGCAGGGTTGATCTAAGCTTCCCTTTCGAGATTATATCAGCAGATTCCCCAACTTGAATGATAAAACTTTCAGGAGGGGCTCTAACCCTAAATACCCTTTTCTTATTCGGATCGTATATCTGCAAACATGTATGCCCAGTTGGCGACGGACATTGCTCCCAACACAATGAACCTTCCGCACTACTTGTCTCTAAACAAGACGGCGTTAGAAACAAGGGAGCAGTCAGAACAGTGAATATACCATAATCATAATGCCACTGCTGCCACAAATTAGCATCATTGGCAATTGACTTGCATTCTGACCCAAGTAATGGTTTCATACTCTTCACCCCTCTTTTGCTACTTGTCTTGCTCCTCTCATTAAGGAGGATTGCATCTAAATGCGAATGATAATGAATAAGACGACCCTTCGCAGCACAAGATTCTAACAAGCTCTGCTCTAAATCATTTCCACCAATAGCCTTATCACACACACGCGCAAGGCAAAGCCCCAGCTCCATCATGCAAAACCCTAACTCCCGGAAAGCGCTTCCAAGATTCTCAAATGAGTCAAATTTCGCACCGGAATCGCAATGTGAATTGGAATACTTCAGTTGCGCAGCGAAGGAGGACACACTCCTATCAGGGTTTCTCAGAGGAACATCACTACCCAAATTGTGCTCCTAGAAAAGCAAAACTGAATAATGCAATTGGAATCGCGTTCATACAAAACTGAATTAACAACTGTAAAACCCTAAACCCTGATGATGCTAATTGGCAGTGATTGTGAATTACCTTGAGGATGCGTTTACGGGTTTCGTGGTCGAGAAGAGCGAGTTTGCGAGCGAGTGGGAGGAGGTAAGAGCGGCAGAGGTTGGGGACGCCGGTAATGGCGAGGAGGCCGGGACCGGTGGCTCCGAGGGCTTCCATGATGGAATCGACTTTGGTTGAAGTTGAAGAGGATAAGTCTGAATAGTGAAGCTCGAATAGGTCTATGATCTCACCTTCTTCTATCTCCATTTCTTGCACTGTGCTATCGTTCTCGATTGAACTCGGTGGTGTTGCAGAGAGGAAAACGACTTTTTTTTTTATGGTCAACAGTCAGTGAAGGACGACGACTTCAACGACGACGACGAAGACGATTGCTATGGGCTTGGACTGTTGGGTTTCATTTTTGTTTTTGGTCAATGCTGTTGGGTTTCGTTGAACTCCAATCTTTGACCAAAACCAAAATTTCAGTTCAATCTTTATTTTAAACTTTAGACTATAAAGGTTTTAAATGCATAATTGTATTTTTGAGGAGCGCTAGCAATGAATTTTAACCAATCAATAAAAGAGTGTTGAAAAGAGAGTAGTCCTTTGTCGAGCTCATGCGTCAGTTTCTGCTGGAAGGACGGTGCAGACATTGACATGGTCTAGGAGATGCCTTATGCTTTATGGGAGGCCAGGAATAAAGCTCTTTTTGAGGACAAAAAGGTGACTATTGCTGCTGTGATTGCCCGGGCCTTATCCATTCGAGCTCCTCTGACGCTGGAAGTGACGACGCGAGCTGCTGGTAGCAGCACGGTGGTGCGGACCAGGCGCTAGAGTTTTCAAGGTGAACGTTGATGCTTCACTCGGCAGCGACAAGTTGGCTGGTTTCGGGTTGGTGGCGAGGAACAAAGATGGAGAGGTGCTCGCGGCTGCTTCTTTCTACCCTATGGTGGCTCCAACTCCGACTTTCGCGGAAGCACTTTGCCTTCGGTGGCCACTCGGCATCTAGGCTTTTGCAAGGTACAATTTGAGACGGATTGTTTGTATCTCTATCAAGCTTGGAAGAGGGAAGATGGCAGCTCTTATTTATATGCTCTAGTTCATGACTGTTTTGAGTTTCGTTCTTTGTTTGAATATGTTGATCTTTCTTTTGTTCGTAGACAAGGCAACTCTTGTACCGATTTTATGGATCGAAAGACTTTTTCCTCCCTATCAAATGTTGTTTGGATAGAGAAGGGACCTCTGGGACTATCCGATCTTTTGGTTGTTGACCGTGTGGCTTCGATGTCGGTTTGAGTTTCTCAATAATATGACCTATGTTAAAAACAAAAACACTTTTCTTAGTTTTGTTTTGTTAACATGGCTTACCCCATTAATTCTTTTTATATTTACATAAGATGAATTGTAATTTTTTTGTATTTTAATGCTATTTAGATATTTTAATCAAATTAATTACTTCTAATGGCAAGAAAATGTCAACCTTTTTTTATTAGAAACAATGGCATACAACCTCTAATTATATTTTCCATACATATCCCAGGACAGCAGATTGCTTGGCTAAGATGGGTTTTGCGCTCCAGTGCCCTTTCACTTGATAGGCCACCTTTTTTTTAGTTTTATAGTTTCTATTTTAAACCTTCCGATATAAAAACACAGTCAAAATAATAAATAGTAGAAGTTTAGTGATTATTTATGATAAAATGAAAATTCATGCACCTATTGCAAAGGACACAGTTTTGGAGGGTTGTTTGCCTTTTCCTCTATTTTAATAATTATTCGTATCAAATGTTGAATGTAAAAAAGCATAAACTAAAACATTTCACTATTAATACTAATTTAATATCCCATGTATTATCATTTTATTTATCAAACTTCTTAGATAATGTGTATCCTAAAAAAAACTTCGATAATGTGAAAATACATCACAAAATGGAAGGATAAACTTTTTTCATACTGACATTGCCTACATTACAAACTAAATTAGAGTTTCTTTTCCCGCAAACAGAAGAATTTGAACATCTATACTGATATTTTGATGAGAAAGTCATTAACATTAAACTTGAAAGTTGAAACTGTCTAAGAAATGCCTACCTACGGAGTCAACTAGAATTATAAGATTAGAAGCTAAGTTACCCTTCAAATTCTAGCTACATATAAAGTACTACTGTCTACTGCTACATTGATTTACACTGTTGTTAGTGATCACAAAAGTGCATGTGCATCAGAAAGCCTCATACCACAGTTTCTTTGAAGCTCTTAGTCAACCAAATAGCTGTTTCCCTTGGAGAAACCTTCTCTTGCCCGAACGGCTTCAGCAACACGCCAAGCTCTTCAAACCTCTGCTGTTGCAGGAGCCGTGCGCTGAACTCAAGCAACCCCTCCAATGCCTCCGCTCGCTGCTGGTAAGACGAGGTGTCAAACCTGCGCTGGCAAGACTCAGCAGAGGAGGAATGGCTACGGCTTGAAACAGCAGTTGCTACATGTTCAGAGCACTCGTTGCTATGTGAAACTGCAGCACCACCATCACTGCCACTGGTAGGGACACTGGCTTTGTCCACAACCTGGATTGTGCATTTGTCCTTTGTGATTGTGCAGTCAATAATGCTCCTTGGGGAACCAGAAGAGCACTGAGCTGATGTTGATGAAGCTCTACGAGCAGGGAAGAGAGGAATATTCTCACCGGAGGCCAGAGGGAATTCAGCCATCTTGTCGATTCGTGGCGCATTAACAGAAATATTAGGAGAATCCACACTACGAAGAAAACCGACACTGGTTCTATAAGGGGTAGTAGTGGCCATGGTTGTTGTAGGCAGTGGAAGGGAAGCTCTGCGAGTTGGTGGGGTAAGTTTACCAGCTGGAGTATAAGATGCTGGAAGCTGAAATGATGATAAGCAAACAAATAAATCGATGCACAGAATCTTCAGTAACACACACACACACACACACTATTAATTCAACAAAGAAACCCAGACAAGTTAAGCTCTATTGAAAATTAATATGGATAAGAGAATCTGCGTATAAGAGTAACTAAACTCGAGTTAGGAAATATAGGTGATATGTAATTAGAAAACTCCGTAATTAGCACTATATTATCAAATGAATACAAATGGAGCTGCTGTGTTGTTAGTGTGCTTAAACTTACTGAATCATATTTGGAACTAATTCGGGGTATCTTCGATGGTATTGTGTGTCGTCTGGGGGTGGCAGATTCCTTAGCTGTTCTCATTCTTGGCATATTGCATTCTTCACTGACACAGCCAACAGATTGTTCATAATGTTTGTCTTTTGAACAAGCAGAGAATCCTTGTGCTCTTTGAGTAGAACACAGAGAACCTTGTTCAGTTCCAGAAATACTAGGATTCAAGGCCCTGTCATTACTGAATGACAATCGTTTACCTCTGTCGGAGACAGAAAGAGTGGAAAAAGATGCTGGCTCTACAAACCGTGTTCTCCTTGCATAGTTTGAGTCAGCCCATTGGAAAGGAAAAGTACTTCTTCTGGGGCTATTTAGTTTTATGTGAACTTTAAGAATATAAGGTTGAAGATGTGGATGATTGAGTAACTCTGCTGCCTGCGAAAACAAATTGCGCTTAACTCATTTTGAATAAATCTACCAAAACAAAGTAACCAAGCAGAATAAGCACAAACACATTATATGATGATGGAAAAAGAGCAAATTACACGCTGACAAACAATTTAAGAGAGAGAGAGAGAGAGAGAGAGAGAGAGAGAGAGAGAGCATAACAATTGGCTCATATTCTGCTTCTAAACATATTCTGCTGTTAGGACATCTGACTCATCTTTATAACTCAAGATATGCATTACACTTACTTTGTATAGACCAGTTTTTCCTAAGTTAATCTACATATAGAAAAATATAAAAGAAATTCTCGAGAGAAAACATACACTTGGCCTAAGCTCTGGATTTTTCCGTAGCATACTCTTCACAAGGCCTCGACTGAAAGAAGAAAACAATATACATCAAGTTACATAAAGTCATTTAATGGGTCAATGGAATAAACAGCAACAAATAACAAGTACAAAGACTGAGAATGAGTCAATAAGATATATCCACATCTGGGAGTGTATTAGGATTTGTTTCAAGGTTGATTGCTGCTAAACCAGCAGGTTATCATTGCACAATGTAAATTGGTAAACCAAACCCCATACTGTACATGTTTCTGACACAAAGAATGCTAATACTAAGTGAATTGAAAGATAAGGTGTAGATGTTTTCAAAATGATGACATAAACACTTCATGGATGCAAGATCACTTAAATTTCCAATTCGCAACAACTTTGGGTCCATTAGAAAATGTAAGACAAAATCTAATGGAGGTCTCCGTCTGACAAACTAATGGATGCATTTTTTTCAGGATCAGCAATATATGCATATCCCAATAAACCAGGCACAGACATCACTCAAATGCTGCAGGTATGGGAACTAACATAACCGCTTCATAAAATGGGGAAAATACAGATAAAGATTAACATAAGATTCTTAGTAAATAGAGTACTCACAAAGAACCAGAATACATTGTTGGTAGTGGAGCCACTAAAGACTTGTTTATTTTGTTAATCAATGCTTGCATATCCTGCTCGAATAGAAGACAACAAAAAGTCATTGATTTGATGTTGTTCTCCATAATGAAATAACTCAGACATCACCATGGACATGAATGATGAAGTAACGTAAATATTTTGTTCAACATTTCAAATGAATTATTTGACCCCCCACCAGGTTCCCCTTATGATAAAAAAGTTCTGCAAATAATGGTTCATTAAAATAGAAGTGAACAACTGGCAGTCATAGTAACTTACAAGAGCTTTAAAAGCTGGCTTGTGAGCAGCCATTTCATATACACAGCATCCTGACACAATGTTTATGTTATACCCAATTTCAATTGCAATTGACAGAAAATTGTAACAGGGAAAGGGGAAGGGTTTTTATGCCCACAGGATCTTGAGAGTACAAATAGTACTATCTTACCCAAAGACCAGATATCTGACTTAGAGCCATAGGGTATATCAGCCAGGAGCTCTGGGCACATATAACTTGGTGTTCCCACAACCTGAAGTGTAAAGCAAGTCAAGAACACAGTAAGAGATAAAGTAAAAGTGATCAAAAGAATATTTTGACCAAAACACGTACCGAGGAAGCAAGATCATCACATGTTAACATTTTGGCAAGACCAAAGTCACCTGCATCCATGCATAAGAATAGGTTACCAAAACAAGGCACAAATTAGAGATGTTTACACTTTGAACACATTCATGAAGTCTGAGTGAGGCTAAAGGATAGAATGAAGAAAGTCATTACCTAGACGTATATCTTGATCTCTTGTCAAAAAGATATTTGAACACTGAAATTGATGTGGATAAACATCAGTATAAAGTAGGTTCTCGAAGGTTTCAGATAGCCAGCTACATAACCCCATCGGTTATTGAATTTAGAGAAATCATTCACCTTGACATCACGATGAAGAATATGATTTGCATGCAAGTAATCAAGTGCCATCAGCAGTTGAACAAGCCATTTACAAAGCCTCTGCGTACAAAAGTTTATAGATATCAATTAGTTAAAAGCACCAACAGGTTTTCACATAGGAATGAAAATTATTCAGAAGTAAAAGAAGCTGCTGCAAGAGTGACAAACCTCTTCCGAAAAATGAACACAATTGGCCTTTTTAATAGCTTCAGCCCTGTGCAGCATATAAATTATAGAGGGAATGTATTATTAGCAAAGGAAAGATAAAATGTCTCCATAAATATTCTGAGTTCCTCAAATGCTTGAATTCAATGTGAACCATGACTTACATATCTCCTCCTTCACAGTAGCCAATGACAATACATACAAAACAACCCTGGAGGTGAAGGTACCAGATTGCAAATTTCAGAATCAAAATTAATAAAATAGTATAAAACCATATACCGTGTTACATTAGGATGTTCCACCATCAACTAAAAGTATCAGCATTTATGAAGAAACAAGTGAATATTATTCACTTTTGTCAACTTAAACTAAAATGGGGGGTCTCCTGAAAATCTTAGTAAATCAAATTAACCAGAACACAACAGAACAAGAAAAAGCAACAATATTTTACAAAAAAAAATTATTGATTTTTTTAAATGTCTGACCTTTTCTACCCATGAATCTTTATACTCTACAATAAATGGATTTCTCACTTTAGAGATGAGCTCCATCTGCAAAACCAGAGTCCAACAAAGCATATAAGAATAGCAAGCATCCAGTATCACATTTTAGAATGTAACCCAATAATTAGAAAGAACTGCATTGTAACTATTATACGTTATGGACTAAAAATCAATTATAAAACTTAGGCTAAAACATCTCAAGCTGCCAAAAAAATTAAACTTCAACTAAAAAAAAAGGAAAAAAAACAAGGAGCATTATTACTACTACTACCTCCTGGTGTGCAGATCTACGTGTTCTGTCAGTCTGGCGGGCAAGGCGAATCTTCTTAAGAACATACCTGAATACATAAAAATTAACATAGGAGCTTAGTATAACCAAACATGATAAATAAAACATTTGAAGTAAAATAACCTAGTTGAATCAAACATAGATTACTGAGTTAGAACTTAGAAGAAATGAGAGTAGAATGGGGTGGTTACTTTTTGTTTTCGTGCTTGTGCCTGACAAGCAGAGCAGAAGCAAAGGAACCCTTGCCAATCTGTTCTAGAACTTCATACTGCTCCATTTTTTCAGCTGAAAATCAAACCCACTTCACTTCACTTCATTCAGAGAGAAAGAGTGAAACTAAAAAAATAATCACCAAGTTGAAAATGGTGATTTGAAGTAAATGTGGAGTGGAAGAGAAGCGTGAGGACCCCCTAGCTAGTGTCCTTACATCAGTGTTCCCGTGCTCTGCTCTCTCTTTAATTTATTTCTTTCTCTCTCTTTTTGTTGCTTGCGTCCTTTTCCCGGAATACACACACTTTTGAAGACTTTGACCTGCTCCTATTTCTATGTGATGTGTTTGTTGAACCATTTCTGGCTCTGTCTTTTTCTTTTTCAGTTTGCTTGCATTACTTCTTTTTCCAATTCTCTTTTCATTTGCCGCCCTCTCACTCACAAATAGTCACAATACCTATCCACATCTCATTTCAAAATAAGAACAACAGCTCAGGTGATTAGATTAACCATTAAGAAGGATGATTGATGAAAGATACCATTATCTATAAATTTATACATTGTTTTATCATTAATAAACAAAGTCCTAAAAAATCTCACCTTGTTAGTCAATGTGGAAATGGGCTCTATTTCTGGCCCGCGGGTTGGCCTATGTACCCACCCGCAATTTGTGGGTTATGACTAGGCAAAATACAGGCTCATTTAAATGTGAGTCTTTGTCCGTTAATATGTTTAACCTTTGAGTAAATGATTTAACTTGTGGGTAAACAGGTTGTGGCACGCAAGTTCAATAGTCGGTTCGTTAGTCATTTCTATGTATAATTTACATTTTGCTCTAAGCAAACTCTTTTAGCTAATACGACTTTCATATTGATTTGGTTAGTTTTAAATTTTTTATATCTATAAAGAAATTCATAAATACGGTTATACGATAAAGGTCTCTTTTGGAATAGCGTATTTGAATTTATCTTACCGTATAAGCCTATAATCACTTATGCAAGTGTTTGTGAGAATTTATGTAAATAGCTAATGGTATATCTATAAGCTATTTTGAGCTTATTTTCATAATAGTTTATAGAAAAGAACTCATACTCGTAACATATTTTCGACCGATTTTAGAAAAAAAAAATCTTAAAACGGCTTATGGATAAGCGCTTATAGTTATAACTAAGTGCTTAGTTAAATTGTTTCCCAAACCCACCCTACGTTGCCAAACTATTAAGAGTTCAAGTGTGAGTTGGAGTCTCATATTTGTTGAATAGGTGAAGATTATATAAGTAATGTGACTCATATACCCAATTCTTAAGATTTTGGGTAAAAGATGTGGCTTTGGGTTCCCTTTGTGTCTTATTTCCTAGGCTCATGTGCTCCTCCTGTCACCCAACAAGTGGTATATGAGACGATGATTGGTGACAGCTCCTTATATCTAAAGTCTTTCCGCCAGTGTGCCTATCATATACCTATTGTCTTAAATTTTGTGTAAAAGATGTGGTGTCAGGTCATATGATTTCTTGGGCTTCTATTTCTTAAATTTTAAGAAATACACTGTTATTTGTTAATTTAAGAAATACATTGTAACTTGGGGCCAGCTCGTCAGCATGCATGTCATTCCATTAGCATGTGGACTGGACACAAATTAAACCAAGTGTCAGTCCATTTATGAAGCGTACTTTTCCGACGCAGTCTGTTAGCTCGTGTGCCTAAACAAATTGATCTTATAGGGTTCAAGTTGGCCGTTACCCAACTCTAGCTCAAATGGAAAAAATGCATCAACTTGTTTTTTTAGAATGAATTATGTCGTAAGTTAATCATACAATTTTTTTCTCATAATTGATTTTAGTTTTTGAATCAATTTGTAAAGGTTTTTCCAAAAATGATTACTCAAGGAAACTTTACAACTAATGTGCACAGTCAGATTTCTGAAATTACAACTCGAAAGAAGATAATCTCAAGAAGAGTAGGCAATCTTAATTCCAAAAAAGTAGCGAAGTGTACCCAAATCTTTCATTTTTAATTGTCTAGCTAATTGGAGTTTGTAATCTCATCAACTTCATCCCCATAATAGTCATGACATCAATAGAGAGAGCAAAATACGACCCTGAGGAGTGCACCTGATAAACAAGGCGGATTCATGGGAGTTTGAGTTGAAATCAAGAGATTCAATTACAAGGAGAACTTTTTAAACCTAGCACAAGGAATTTGTTTAAGCTGGTAGAAAGTTTCTTCGATTTACAAATATAAATTTTAAGAAAACTACTAAATAACACGACTCGTGGGTGCACGACTCACCACGACCAAGTGTATTAGAGCAAGTGATGATAGTTGAAAAAGATAACAGATTTATTTACCAGTAACATGTGTATTTGAATTTCCGTTGAACTCAACGTGAATCCACGTTAAAATCAACATGTCAAAATCTTATTTTTCCTCCATGTTAAACTCAATATGATAAATTCTAACTTCGTCATTAATATATTAAGATGTGTAATCATGTTGCCGTTAGCTTCAACGTCAAACTAAACATGCACGTCGTGGTAGTAGTGCTAAATGATTGTCATGAACTTGAGCATTTCCTAAATTTTAATATTACTGCTGTCTGCTGGTTCATATGAGATAGGATGCACTACCTTAAACCATAATTAACCTTTTACTCTTGGGTATCAATTAAGGACACGAAACGATTATTTTCAGTCGCTTTTACCAAAGTACAGCAACAAATTAAATGGCTAGTTTGGACTTGGATTGTCACACTTGGAACTAGATGTCATTATTATGTCATACAGAAAAAAACAGCATTGTAATTGGGTGAGACGAATATTGTTTCAGAGATTGCAGAGTTGCAGTTGATGCCTCTTTCAGAAAATCCAAATGGGATGTTTCTTATACATGTTTGGACCACTTTTCAACTCAAATTGAATTTGCTGTGGATTTGAATCATTCCATCACTTTTGATTATTGTTAGCCACAAGTGGTGGTGGGTCATAGTTTAGTACAATGTGACTAGTGACAATAAACTTGGAAACGTTGCTAGGTGACTAGTTTAGAGCATCTCCAATGGATTCTTTATTTTTGGACCTTAAAATAAAATCCGGATCTTATTAGATCCTACCATTGGAGCTATTCTACATGGCATGAGATCTTAGCAAAAGCTAAGATCCGTGTCTTAGCTCAAGTACTCTCAAATGTGGGATCTTAAATAAAATAATATTTTTTTCTCTCTCTTTCAATACCATAATCAAAGTGAAAATTAGGGAAGAAAATAAATAATATAAATATATTGAGTACTGTGGGCCCAGACAAAAGTAAAATAAGATCTCAACCACTAGAGTGAAATGTGTATGAAGACCTTATGAGTGTCTTAAATCCTATGTGGCAATTTGGGCCCACAAGAATTAAGTTAAGTCCCAAAATAAATTCCTACCATTGGAGATGCTCTTATAACTAATGGCCAGGAGAATTAAAATAAATTGAAGAAAGTATAAAGGTGTTTCTATCGCCTATCATACATTTGATGTCTCTCTATATTGAATCTTCCCTATCATAAAGAAACAAAAGAATAATGAGCAACAAAGGGAATGGAGATTTTGATGAAAAATGCAGGACATGAAATTGTAGATAAATAATACATGTGTAGACTTTGATGTATACATTTTTATGGTGTGGTTGCTAATTAATAGTATATCCTTTCAGGTGTTGGCTTCGGTGGTACAGTCAAAAACTGTCACACTGTGGTGCAGTTTAAAAATAGCCATTGGATATATTAATTTTAAATTGAACAGCTGAGATTGATTGAGATTCAATTGTTAAATTACAAAATTATCCAATACACATATTACCCATTCACCCTCACCATTCACAGCTGAGGCTGTCTCCTCCTACCTCAGTCACTAGTGTGCTGCAAAATCATTTCCTCCCGGCAACCACATCCAGTGGCAGAGCTTCAGGTAAATATTTGAAGGGGCCAAATTAGAACTTGAATCAAACGCTAAAAGGGATGAGGCAGCAAGACATTAGAACAAGAACAGGATTGGGTCAAATTAACACTTGAATCAATCTAATGATGAACATGTTCTTGAGGTCCTTCCTCTTCTTATATGCTTTGCCTGGGTTCCTCTATTTTTTGTGGGTTTCTTTCATAAACAAAACCGTACTCCAACCGTTGTTATTCTGTGGTCAGTGCTTCTGGCCTCTGTCTTCTCCCTTGTTTGGGTTGAGATCGACCCATTTGTGAGTAAAGTTGACAGTGCAGCCATCTCTGGAACTTGCAGATCTGAGATTTTCTTCACTCAATTGTAATTTTTTTGGGGTTTCTTTCATAAACTTATTCTTATTTTGGGAAAAAAATTCTCAATTTTGAAGGGGTTGTGTGAGTGAAGAAGATGACGGTAGTAAATTTTTGTAGGAGCTGTGTGGGTGAAGAAAATCCCAGGTCTGCTCAGGTGTAGCACAATACCAGAGAGTGCTAGTGAGGCGGTGGAGAAAATGAGAGGATATTATTGTCCAGAAAAAAATAAGTTAAGGACAATATTGTCATTACAGTCCAAAATTTTAAGTGTACCACGGTGAGTCAGTATTTAATTGACCCACTGAAGACGTCGCCATCCTTTCACCTTTTCCAGAACTTTCCTACCTTATTGCAAATCAATAATGAATATATAGCTCTTTCTTAGATCCTGTTACGTTATGCTTTCTTTCTAAACCCTTATGGGTCATCCTATTGGTGTATTGGTGTGTAGGTAAAAAGTAGAATCATCAGCCACTATTACTTCAGATTATGATATCTTCATTTCATATCATTTTTTCACGCCAGTTGTTGTACGAAATTAACTTAAGTGCTTCTGGTTTATGAAAACTGGCTAAACTACAATTTAAAATGGATGAAAAAATATCATAAATATAAGTACAGATTCTTATCTTTTTTTTTTCCTTCCAAATTTAAACTCGTGGGATCAAAACTTCCACTTTTATCATTACTTTAACGATGTCATGATCTTCAACCTCATAAATCTCCTTTTCAACTGTAAGATCAAGCTTTAATTTAAGATGCACCTACACAGGAAAAACAGCTATTAAAGCGCATAATTTAAAGCCAGTAGACGCGCATTAAAGGACTACTAGTAACAAATCCAGATTTAGTCATAGCACTGGATATCACAATGAGTCTTAGACCCAATGGGTATCAGTAAAAAATACTCATAATGAGTAAGGTAAAAATTCGCTAAATGGATATGAGGTTGGATATAGAATTACACACAAAGATCGAATAGTGTGTATACCGGGTGAGCGCGTATGTGTACTATAATATTCAACCCGCTCAATAGGCGCTCCTACTTGCACACATATTACACACACATAATTTGTAGTATATTAATAAATTTAAAGTATAACTTTTTAACTTCTATTAAAAAATGAGTAAGTGAAATCTTAATATTTTTGAGAGTTAATGCGTCATATATTAGGATGATAAAACCGCATCTACAAATTAAATAGAGCGTTTGCTACATCAGAAGGGGCATCCCACCACAAATTACAAGGGAAATTAACCGCAATAGATGCTAAAAGATATGCAACATTATTAGTGTGGAACTTGACATACAAGAACTCTGTCTCCTTAAAATGTGAAGTCAAAGCTTTACAGTCCTGGATAATGATTGTTATTTCTGAGGGGCAAAGAGAGCTCGTCATTGCTTGAAGCCTTGAACCACCTGTGTTGTATTTGTCTAAAAAATTACCTCTTCCATCTCCAACTCCAGAGCAGCCGAGAGTCTCCAACGAAGCGCCATTGCTTCAGCCACCAAAGAAGTTTTGCGCTATACTTTAAGAAGAGAACCCACTACCAATAGCTCAGCTCGCGATGATCTGGCCACAAAACCAAATCCAGTGTGTGTTGCCTCCGTCTAGCCAGCATCGATGTTATCCTTAATCTTCCTGATGAGACAGTAGGAAGTCTTAGTATTAAATATATGAATTTTTATTTATTCTAACTTATTTAAAAACAAGTTAGTAACCTATAACTTTAAGAGTTTGTTAACAAATATAAAACTATAAATTTAAAACTTAACTTTCTCGCTTATCCTTTTTTTTTTAAATTATACTTATTCGAATTATTTTACTTGTTAAATACTTGTATCGTTTTTTGTATTTTTAAGTATTAATTTTTATTTTATAATAGCAGTTATATTTTGGTTTTCCATTGAAAAAACCATTGAAGTTAAATTTTGCATAATTAAAAATTGTGAGTAACAAACACGAGTACACAGGCATAAAAGTTTGAGAGGGTACGAGGTCAAGTACAAGTATTTAGGTTGATACATGCGCAGGTATAGGAACGAGTACATGTATTTTTTAAAAATGTGAGTATGACAGTATGAGGATGGGTACCATACCCATTATCATTCCTACATAGCACAACAAAACCTAGCTAGCATAGAAGTTTTCAACATTACTTGATACTATATTTTATAACGCTTTTTGTTAAAGCACTTTGATAGGCCTTCGTGTATCTTTTTAATTCACTTCTACTAACAAGCGCTCTAGGGCGCACATGCTAACTTGAGTTAAATTGTAAAGTTGAATGAAATAAGGGTTAATCCTCAAATTAGTCTCTGTCTTTGTCTTGACGTCTGATCTAAGTCCCTTACCGGAAAAATTTGTGGAAAACGTCCTCATCAATGCAAAACGTTTGGAGCAGGTCCTCGCCGGAGCCCAAAGCTCCGGCGAGTAATGAAGTGGCACGCTGACTGTGTTAATAATGCTTACGTGGAATTTTTAAAAAATTAAAAATAAATAACACATCATAAATTTTCATTTAATTAAAAAAATAAAACAAATTAACAAATCTAATCCTAAATTAATTAATAAATCAAATTCCCCCCAAATTAAAAAAATTAATCCACCATCATCTCTTCTAATTTTCCTCTACATCTTCATCTTCATCATCATCATCTTCTCTTCTTCTAAAAACTCAACCCAAAATCACAAAATCTATATTCTCCATTTATCTTCTCTACCATCTTTATGAATGAGAACCCAATATGGTTACACCACCGTAACAGGTTCTAATGCCAATCACTCCCTTTCACTCTCTTCACATTCAATTCCAATACCTTCAATTTCAATCTCTATATGCGCATATTTCCAATATCCAAGTGTGTAGTCCTCTTGAATGTAACATTTTTTTTTGTTAAATCATATACCCATCACAGCAATAACACTATTGGCTGTTTACAGGAAATACCCATTCTGCATTATAGCAGAACCCATTACAAGCCCAGCACCTTCCTTTCAAAACTCTGGAATGTAACATGAACATATTTGAAATTGGGGAAGATTTCCAGTTTGAATGCGCCAATTTCTTTTGTTGAAACTTGTTAGTGTAGAGTAATGTCATACCTTAAGCATGCTACATTAACATTTAACACCCCAGCCCCACCCCAACCTGCAACCCAGAACACAAACACCAACCCTAAACCCAGTGACATCAACACCCCAGCCCCCCACCCGCAACGTCAACCCGACCCCCACCAGATCGAGAGAGATCGCCTCTGTTCCTCGTTTACCAGATCTGGGTTCATCACCATCCAAACCCAGCCGCGAACGTCATTCAACCTCCAGCCACCACGCCTAGCCACCACCCAAACCCAGCCACCGAGCGACCACCGCCACCACCCAAACCCAGCCATCGAGCCACCACCACCCAAAAACTTGCAATTGGAGCCAGAAAGAAAAAAAAAGGAGGAAAGAGAGATCCGCAGAGAAGGTGTGTGGAGGAAGAAAGGAAGAGACAGAGGTTGAAGGGATGAAGATGATGAGATGGAGAAGATGAAGATGATGAAGAAGGAGATGTGGATTTGGGTTTTTCAACTTCACCGTGTTTTTGTTTGGATTTAGGTTTTTAATTTAATTTAATTTCTGTTAATTAAATTATGGTTAGTTTTGTTAATTAAATTAAAAATTCTGATGAGTTATATATTTTTTATTTTTAATTTTTTTTAAAAATCCACGTAAGTATCATTAACATAGTCAGCGTGCCACTTCATCACTCGCCGGAGCTCCGGGCTCCGGCAAGGACCTGCTCCAAACGTTTTGCATTGATGAGGACGTTTTCCACAATTTTTTCCGGTGAGGGACTTAGATCAGACGGCGAGACAAAGACAATGACTAAATTGAGGATTAAAAGTGGGTGAAGTTTATTGAAAACTCGACCGCTTTCATGAATTGGTAGAACATGCATGTTAGTTATTGTAAATACGGTTCTCGCACAGGACAGATGTCGAACGCGATGCTGGGACAACCGGTTCGACAACTGACTAACAGTAACAAAACCAGAAAAATAATAAAGTAGAACACAGAAGATTGGTGGACTGGGCGGGATATAAGTATCCCTTATTCCTGCCTAAATCGAGCATTTAGATGAACGAAAGCAGCCATGGCGGGGTTATGGAACAACGTCGAAACCCGCCCGTCTTCTGGATGGGTCCACGCGCCAGCTGAAAGATTCCTTTAGTTTTGTCTTATATGTATAGAGGCTTGGGCCCCGGTTGTCAGGCCCAAGTACAGTGACAGTCCATGTTATGATCATTCCCTCTATAAAAGGAGAGGTCAACCCCTTGTAAAAAGTACCTTTCAAACATTTAATGAGAATATTCCTTTTGTGATATTTTTAGCACTCTGCTAGGGTTTACTTTCTGTCAGTTTCCGACGTCAGAACTCCCTAGTACGGAACATTGGCGCCGTCTGTGGGTCTTACTTCGATCTACTACTTGACATAGAAGGTGCGTTTTAAGATCCATGGAAACTCGTTCGTGTGGTGTGGGCCGCCGCGATCATCGCCGGAGGGGTGGTCGTCACGGCGGCCGCGGCGGTGGACGGTACAACAACCGCGAAGTACCTCAAGAGCCGGAGCAGGAGGCTTCTTCGGCGGGGGTTCACTCGGTGGCGCAGTCACCGGTCTCGTTGGTGAATGCAGCTCCAGGAAGACCTTCAGATCTGATAGCTAGATCAGATCCAGGAGTCAGGCGACGATCAGCGCCGCCTGAGTATGTAAATCTGGATGACCTCAAAACCAGCGTTCCGAGAAAAGCGCCAGAGGTGGTGACGGGAATCACTCCGGCGGCCTTGCAACAAATGTTGGACACTTTGCAAAAAGTACAAAGCCAGAACGAGCAGTTGCAAGCCCAGGTGCAGTACTTAACTCAGCGACAAGACTATAAGCAAGAACAACGGCTCGAGGCCGAAGACGTTGTTGAATTCCAGCCTTTTGTTCCCGCCATCACACGGGTGGGCATACCAAAGCATCTGCAAACGATGGCGTTGGACGCCTTTTCAGGCGACTCAGACCCCATGGAACACTTGCGTTATTTTAACACGAAAATGGTTATTGGAGGAGCAACAGATGAGGTGAAGTGTAGGTTGTTAACATCAACATTCAAGGGAATGGCGATGCAATGGTTCATCCGTCAACCGCCCTTCTCCATTGACAATTTTACTGATTTGTCCACAAAGTTCTTAACTCAATTCTCCGCCAATAAAACTACCAAGGCAACCATGTTTGATCTTATCAGCATACATCAACAGCCAGGGGAGAAGCTCAAGAACTACATGGCGCGATTTAGTAAAATGGCGGTTCAACTGGAGGAGGGCAATCCGGATGTTTGCCTTGCGTCTTTCAAAAATGGTCTTCGGGCGGGTGACTTGAATCGGGACTTGACGAGGCGACCAGCAAAAGACATGATGGACCTTCGTGCTCGTGTTCAGGAATTCATATTAATTGAGCAGGATGATCAGAAAAAACAAGAAAGAGAGGAAGGACGCAAGCAAGCCCATTCCGGCGGGGTTTCGCAGGATAAACCTAAGGCAGGGAAGGAAACCAGGGTAGCACAAACCCCCCGTGTACCAAGACCGGGACCATATCAAAACTCCAAACCAGGATTTCAAAATACATGGCACCGTAATTCTCAAGGTCCTGCTGCAGCCACAACTGGTCAGCATGGTACTACGCCAGCTCCAGTTCCACTTACAAAGTTAAATGCGCCCTTAAGCACCATTTTAAGGGCCGTTGGGCAAACGAATGTTGTGCAGTACCCGCCACCCCCGCGGCGACCGCCAGCTAATGTAGATACCAATAGGTGGTGCGAGTACCACAAAGCGTTGGGGCATACGACGGATAATTGTTGGAATTTGAGGCGGGAAATTGATCGATTGATTAAGGCTGGTCATCTGGCAAACTTCGTTAAAGACACAGCAACGCCAGAAGTCGCTAGGATCACCCAAGGAGACAAAGGCAAAGGCAAGGAGATAGTGGAAGAGTTGGGCGATCCTGTTGGGGAATGTTCATCTATTGCAGGAGGATTTGGCGGGGGTGCAATTTCAAGTAAGGCTAGAAAGCACTATGTGGCGGCAGTACACTCAGTACATGAGGCAAGCGAAAGCGAGTGTTGGGTGAATCACTCCCCTATCATATTCACTCCTCAGGATTTTGCGCACGTGATTCCCCATGACAACGACCCAATTGTGGTAACAATCAGGGTTAACAATTATGTCACGAAGAAAGTATTTTTAGACCAGGGGTCTTCGGCGGATATCATTTATGGAGATGCCTTTGATCGCCTGGGGCTAAAAGAGTCAGACTTGAGGCCGTATAAAGGAACCTTGGTAGGGTTTACAGGGGACCGTGTCACTGTTCGAGGATATGTGGAAATACCAACTGCTTTTGGCGAAGGAGAGTTTGTAAAGAAATTTCAAGTGAAGTACTTAGTCCTGGCGTGCAGAGCCAACTACAATGTACTCTTGGGACGAGACACCCTCAACAAGCTATGTGCGGTCGTTTCAACAGCTCATTTGACTGTTAAATATCCAGCCTGCAATGGAAAGGTTGGGGTATTACATGTGGACCAAAATGCAGCAAGAGAATGTTATCTAAGAAGTGTGGCGCTTTATGGGCGTAAGGCCGCCAAAGAAAGTCACAGAATCACAGAAATCTTTCCGCAAGAGGGATTCAGTTTGGATCCAAGAGACGATGCTGATGATTTCCGCCCACAACCTCTGGAAGAAACCAAGCAAGTGCAAATTAAGGATAAAATTTTAAAGATTGGCAGCAGTTTGACAAAGGAACAAGAGGAAAGGTTGATCACGCTGCTGGGTGATAATTTGGATCTCTTTGCATGGACCATCAATGATGTACCAGGGATTGACCCCAATGTGATCACTCACAAATTGGCTATTCGACCAGGGGCGACCCCAGTCATCCAGCCAAGGCGGAGAATGAGTGATGAAAAGAATAAGGCAGTACAATTAGAGACTGAGAAACTAATCAAGGCTCGCTTCATCCGTGAGGTGCAGTACCCGACATGGCTCGCCAATGTTGTGATGGTCAAAAAATCCAATGGGAAGTGGCGAATGTGCACGGACTACACAAGCTTGAACAAAGTGTGTCCTAAAGATTCATATCCACTTCCCAATGTCGATAAGCTTGTGGATGGAGCGTCGGGGAATGAACTTTTAAGTCTCATGGATGCTTACTCGGGCTACAATCAAATCATGATGCATCCATCGGATGAAGAAAGTACAGCATTTATGACCAATCAGGCGAATTACTGTTACAAGACAATGCCTTTTGGATTGAAGAATGCAGGAGCTACGTACCAATGGCTCATGGATAAAATCTTTTCAAAACAAGTGGGCAGGAATATGGAGGTATATGTGGACGACATGATCGTAAAGTCCGCCAGGGCTAGTGATCATGGCGGCGATCTTAAGGAAGCGTTTACTCAATTAAGAACATATCAAATGAAATTGAACCCTGAGAAGTGTTCTTTTGGGATCCAGGGAGGAAAGTTCTTGGGATTCATGTTGACATCGAGAGGAATAGAAGTGAATCCTGATAAGGGAAGGGCGATCTTTGAGATGAAAAGCCCAACAAGTGTCAAAGAAGTTCAGCGTTTGACAGGACGAATGGCCGCCTTGTCACGTTTCTTGCCAATGGCGGGTGACAAAGCGGCCCCATTCTTCACATGCTTAAAAAAGAATTCAAAGTTTCAGTGGACAGAGGAATGCGAACAAGCTTTTACCAAATTAAAGGAATCATTGGCCACATTGCCAGTACTTTCCAAGCCAACACCAGGCTTTCCATTAGTGCTCTATCTAGCAGTTACTGACAAGGCGGTGAGTACAGTGTTGCTCCAGGAAGAGGGAAAAAAGCAGAAAGTTATATATTTCGTGAGCCATACTTTACAGGGGGCAGAGTTGCGGTACCAAAAAATTGAAAAGGCTGCATTGGCGATTTTGAAAACTGCGCGGCGCCTTAGGCCTTATTTCCAAAGTTTCCAAGTTAAAGTTAAAACTGATGTCCCCTTAAGACAAGTACTTCAGAAGCCCGATTTGTCAGGCGATTGGTTAGCTGGTCAGTGGAATTGTCAGAATATGATATACAATACGAGCCAAGGGGCCAAGTCACAGTTCAAAGTTTGATCGACTTCGTGGCGGAATTAACACCCACGGAAGGCGAGAAGACTCGAGGAGAATGGGTCCTATCTGTGGATGGATCCTCTAATAAGACTGGAAGTGGGGCTGGGATAACAATTGAAAGTCCAGACAAAATGATCATTGAACAGTCTCTAAAGTTCGAGTTCAAGGCGAGCAACAATCAATCTGAGTATGAGGCTTTGATCGCCGGCTTAAGGCTAGCCATTGAGCTGGGGGTCCAAAAGTTATTTATCAAGGGAGATTCGCAGTTAGTGGTTAAACAGGTGAAAGGCGAGTACCAAGTAAAGGATCCGCAACTTTCCAAATACTTGGAAGTGATACACAGATTGATGATGGAGGTCAAAGAAATTAAGATAGAACATGTCCCGAGGGGCCAAAATGAGAGGGCAGATGTGTTAGCAAAATTGGCGAGCACAGGGAGATTGGGCAGTTACCAAACAGTCATTCAGGAAACCCTGCCTCGCCCGAGCATTGATTTAGTAGAAATAAAGTTGAAAGCAGTCAAGTCAGTAATTGAAGGCGAGCCTTCTTGGATGGAGTCAATCAAGATCTTCCTAGAAAACCCTCCAAAGGATGACGATGTGAACACAAGAGCGAAACGAAGGGAAGCCAGTTTTTACACAGTAGTGGATGGTGAGTTGTATCGGCGGGGAATTATGTCCCCTATGCTCAAATGCGTTGACACCAAGAACGCCCATGGAATAATGGCGGAAGTCCATGAAGGTGTTTGTTCAAGCCATATAGGCGGGAAATCCTTGGCGGTGAAAATCGTGAGAGCTGGATTTTATTGGCCGACAATGAAGAAGGACTGTCTTGAGTATGTTAAGAAATGTGAAAAATGCCAAGTCTTCTCTGACTTGCACAAGGCTCCGCCAGAAGAGTTAACAACCATGATGGCGCCTTGGCCATTTGCTATGTGGGGGGTTGACATTTTGGGACCATTCCCAGTAGCGAAGGCACAAATGAAGTATATCATCGTGGCGGTTGATTACTTCACTAAATGGATAGAAGCCGAGGCGGTGGCAACTATCACGGCTGCCAAGGTCAGGAGCTTCTTGTGGCGAAGGATTGTTTGTAGATTTGGGGTCCCCAGGGCGTTAGTAATGGATAATGGAACACAATTTACAAGTAATGTTACCCGGGAATTTTGTACAGAAATGGGAATCGAGATGCGATTTGCCTCTGTAGAACATCCACAAACCAATGGGCAGGCTGAATCGGCTAACAAGGTTATCCTGAAAGGTTTAAAGAAGAAACTGGATGAAGCAAAAGGGCTTTGGGCGGAGGAACTACCAGGCGTTCTTTGGGCATACAACACCACTGAACAGTCAAGCACAAAGGAAACCCCGTATCGTTTAACTTATGGGACTGACGTCATGCTCCCAGTTGAAATTGAAAACCAAAATTGGCGAGTGGTTCGGTTTAATGAGAATGACAACGAGGAAAATTTAATAGCAAATCTAATCATGCTGCCCGAGGAACAACGTGAGGCTCACATAAGGAATGAGGCGGGAAAAGTGAAGGTTGCAAGAAAATTCTCAACGAAAGTAGTGCCTAGAAAAATGAGGGTAGGAGACTTAGTGCTCCGAAAAAATACAATACCCGATAAACACAACAAACTTTCACCCAACTGGGGCGGGCCTTACAGGATTATAGGCGATGTTGGAGGAGGAGCTTATAAGTTGGAACAACTAAATGGTCAAAAGGTTCCACGAACATGGAACGTCTCTCATCTAAAGCAGTATTTTAGTTAATAGAAACAACCAAATGTGAATGAAGTCGCACTCTTTTTTCCTTTCTTTGGAGAGGTTTTTAATGAGGCGGCATGTAAAAAGAATGGGACAATTGTTCTCATGTGAAAGAAAATTAATGAAAAGGTTATTTCAACAAAATTGCCTGTATTTTTTAATTCAATATAATTTATATTACGAGTTCATGCAATGCAAATCGTATCAAAGTATGCAATACTGCGAGTAAACCTTTCGGAATAAGAAAGTGTCGCCATCAAATGTTAAAAGCCTTGGCAATTCTAGTGGCCACTAGAAACCAAGCCTCGTCGAAAAATCGGCTAAGGTATGCAAACCAAAGTAACAACAAAAGTTAGTAACAACTCAAGGTAACAACGAATGAACTTAAAATGGTATCCAATAAAAGTAAGGCAAAGGGGGCGACGCCCGTACATGATTTGGAATGATGATAAAAGACAGGGCAATGCCCAAAGCAAAATTTTAACTTCATGAAATAAAAGAAGAAATTCAAGCCAGGTTCTCATTGTTGGCGTTGTTGCCCTGGCTTGTCCCAGCTTGAGGGTCTTCCTTCTCGTGATCCTCATTCTTGTGCTGCTCATTCCCATCCTCGCCATCTTCTTCAGGCTCACTTTCATCATCGAATTGGGGAAGGAGGTCGAGGCTAATGTCATCATCACCAACTACTTGACCATCCTTGATCTCCTTCAGCCACCCAATACGGGAAAGATCAAAGCCCGGCTCAACCACACTAATCTGCTCTTTGGCCGCCAGAAAGCCTTGAGCAAACTGGAGAGAAGCACGCCCCAAGATGGAAGCATTTAGGCGTTCGTACTTCTTTTCCAGTTTTTGGCACTTGGCCTGAACAACAGTGTGTTTGTCGTTGATAGTTTCTTTCAGAGATTTGGTCTTTTGAAGAAGCAAGTCAGAAGCCGCCAAGTCATCAGTTAACTTAGCACACCTCTCCTCAGCAGCCTTCAGGTTTTTGTTGGCGGTCTCAGAATCGGCTTTTGCTTGCTCATAGGCAGTCTTATAGTCAGCCGCCTTCTTTTCATAACGGTTCTTGGTTGCTATCAACTCCTTCACGCACTGAGCCATTCCCGCCACAGTACTGGCGGCAGAGAGCGCATGATGGATCGCCACAGAAGCAATGTTGGGAGGGCCTTGACCGAAAACATCCTTGTGAATCCGGTTGTCAAAGGTACGATTCATAAAATCCAATCCGTTGAAGCGAGGATCAGATAGGTTCAGCAAAGGGGGAAGAGCCTCGCCACCAATAGCTGAGCTAGGGCCAGCTTGGGTGAATGGAGTTGAAGGGCGGTTGATCAGTGCGCCTGAATCCGGTTGATGTGGCGGGACATTGTCATGCCCCTTCTTTTTCTCAGTCGGACGACCTTTTGGATCAAGAGTTGATTGGTGAAGAGGTTTAACACCAGCAGCGCTCGAAGTTTTTTGGCGCTTTGGGTCCCTGACGTTATCAGAGCCCGAAGTACCTTCATTCTTTTTCTTTTGCTCAGTCTCGGCGGCCCTTTTCTTCGCCGCCGCAGCAGACTGGGCGAGGTATTCCTTCATCTTGATGGGGTTGGCATCAACCTTGCTTTTTCCCATCGTGGCTGCATGGAAAACATCAATTAGGCGAGGTACATAAACAAAAAGAAAAACAAGTTGTGCAAAAATTATAAACTTACTAAAAAATTGACTTAAAGTGCCGGATTTCGACGCTTCAATCAAGTCATGACCAGAGATTACTGGTAATGTGCGGAGGTAATCGGCGATGGCTTGCTCGGATTCATCCAAGGCGTCGTATGAAACGGATATTTTTCGGCGAGGGTTTTTTGTCCAGTAAAAGGGGAAGAGAGGGTGGTTATTGGAATCTCGAAACAAGTTATTCATTTCAGGCGACTCCATGACTTTGAAATATTTTTTCTGCCACACTTTGTAATGGCTTTTAAGGGCGGTGAATCGGCTCATGTTCTTGCGAGCCAAAAGGGGAACCCACTTGACAGATGTAGGTTTTGTGGTGACTGTCTTATAAAAAAGGAAAAACAAGGGATAGGTGGGAGTGCAACTCAAATGTTCACAGAGAATTTCAAAGCAGCGTATGAAACCCCAGGCGTTGGGCTGGAGTTGACAAGGCGCCACGTTCAAAAAGGTAAGAACGTGGCATATGAAGGGCGAGAAAGGGAGTTTGATATTCAAATCCAAGAAAAAATAACCGTAAACAAAAAAGAAATCGGGCGATTCATCAGTGGGTTCCTTGCGAAAAAGAACGCAATCGTCCTCGCCACATGGAAGAACATTTAACAGGTGATCTTCGTTATTTGAGGTGGCGGGATTTATCTTTGTAAACCCTTGAGAAGATATTCGAAGCGAACTGATGCTCCCAAGGCTACCCCAGATGGAGCGCCAAAGACACTTATCTTCAACTAAATGCGCATTGGAACGCCATTCGGGCGAAGACAAATCTCCATTAGAGGAGAGAATAGAATCAACGGAGCCGGCGGGACCGGAATCCTCGTGAGTGGAGGGCGAGGATTGTATTTCGATAACGGTGGGGGCAGAAACTTCCCCCTCTGTAGAAGGGGAAGTGAGCTCTAAGGAGGAAATGCTAAAATTTTGTGTCGACATGCTGGGTAATTTCATAAAAATAAAAAAGAAGATGAACAGGTCCAAACACAAAGAAAGAAGAAGACACAGTGTCAAGAAAAGAGAAAGGGGAAGGACTCACCGGAGGAAGAAGCGGAGGATTGAGTAAAAAGAACGTCAGCGATGGGGGAGCACCGCGCAATGACGACGGCCGGAGTGAGCAAGGTTCACCGGAGAACAAAGAAGAGAGGGAAAGCTGCGATGAAAAAGTTTTCACAGCAAAGGTTTTCAGAAAAGTGAAAAGTGAAAGGTAAAAAGGGTATTTATAGAAGAAAAAGGAAGAGAGAGAATGAGTGAGAAAGACTGCGAAGGATCGTGAGATCGTGGGATTTGAAATTTGAAAAGGTATGAAACGAAAAGACATAACTCCTCGAGACGAACAACTGCATTTATGGCAAATGATGGTAAAATCCCGGAAAAGAAGGATACGTGCGTCAGTTGAAAAGACGTGTTTGACAGGTGTGATAACGGCGAGATATCGACAAAGATAAAAAATGGCGACATATAAAGGAGCATGAAAATGGCGAGAATTCATAAGCAAGAATGTGACGACAGGCCCATGACTACAAAGAATGGCGATAAACTGTAAAGACGTCTCGACTCAAGGAACCTAAATCTCATGTCTTGGGGGCATGTGGACTGGGCGGGACACCTACACAAATGAAAGAACGGCGACACAATTATCAGAAGAACGAAGTAAATGATAAAGGTAGGCGACAAAGCAACGTATAAAGACATTTCGACTCAACTTACTTAAGCCTCATGTCTTGGGGGCATGTGGACTAGGCGGGATATAAGTATCCCTTATTCCCGCCCAAATCGAGCATTTAGATGAACGAAAGCAGCCATGGCGGGGTTATGGAACAACGTCGAAGCCCGCCCGTCTTCTGGATGGGTCCACGCGCCAGCTGGAAGATTCCTTTAGTTTTGTCTTATATGTATAGAGGCTTGGGCCCCGGTTGTCAGGCCCAAGTACAGTGACAGTCCATGTTATGATCATTCCCTCTATAAAAGGAGAGGTCAACCCCTTGTAAAAAGTACCTTTCAAACATTTAATGAGAATATTCCTTTTGTGATATTTTTAGCACTCTGCTAGGGTTTACTTTCTGTCAGTTTCCGACGTCAGAACTCCCTAGTACGGAACAATTGGTAACCCAGTTCGGTGAAACTTCACCTACGTCTGGAGGGTTTGCACCCAAAGAAAGGAAATCCACTATCTCAAGATTCAGGAATTACAGACACTCATGAACACCACAGTTCATAGTTCACTTCCTAATCTACCCAAGTGTATTTCTACTTAGTATCTCAACCTAAGTATGAGAGCATCTCTCCCTTTCTCTCAATCACTGCCACAGTGATTGGTAACAAACAATCAACAATCAGAATTTGAAGAATTAAAGAACACAGAACACAACTTTGCTTTATAGAATCAGGGAGCAAAGTTTGTTCACAAGAAACAAGGATAAAGAACAACGAACAACCCTAAAACACTTGATCTCTCTCTATTAGCTTCAGTGGTCTTCAAGCTTTAGGTCTTCATCCTTTTTATAGACTTCAGCAGCAGCAGGTAGGCACTAGGGTTTGCTTGGGCTGAAGTAACAGATTGCAACAACAAATCTAAACTGAATCTCCAATATATTGTTGCAAAATTCAAACGTAAAGATAGAAACCAATCTTTTAATAAAGATTGTTTCAACAAATAACAACCCACAAATCAAAACCCTTCTGGAACAGCTACTTGATCCTCAAGTAACTATAAAAACATATCTTCATAAAATCTTCAAGGGCCCACAAAATCAAACTTAAGCAAAGGACTAATGTCCTACCTTCACGAAATCAGATGCCACGGCATCTGCTTCGACAATCAGTTGTTTTTTACAAAATGCATGACAAAATGTACCAACAATCTCCCCCTTTGTCAAATTTTGTCTAAAACAACTCACAATCAGAGAGGATAAAAACTAGAGAATCAATTCTCCCCCTTAGCAGCAGAACTCCCCCTCAAATGATGCATCCATACCAACAACTTGCATAGTTGGGATATAGAACATAGCAGCACAACATACTAACTATCCAACAAGTGTAAACTAGTAAACCAGTAGCAACTTGAACAGTAGCAGCTTGAACATAAACCAGTTACTTGCCTTGTCTTGAAAGAGTCTTCAACTTATTACAGACCAAAGCTAACACTTGCAAATCACACATAGTCTTCACAGCAACAGAAACAACACAGATTCTTCACCAAACTTCTCCCTCTTTTTAACACAAATTTGGCAAAGGTAGCACAGCATAAACAAACCATCACTTCTAAGACCAGAATGACAACAATTCATGAACACTTTCAATAACTGACTTCTTACAAACGGTAGATGGTTCAGAACCCAAGGCAGATTGATGGATTTGGAGATCAAGTTCAGATGTGTCAACAATGGGGTTTGGATTTCCAGTAGAGGGTTCCATATTCACATCTGAAGTAGTCTCAACTAATGTCTCAACATGAGGTTCAACATTGGGAACATAAATAGATTCAACTGATATCTCATGAATCACATTAGGCACAATAACATTAGGATCTGCACTTACAGATTCACCTATGCTTGCATGAACAGTTGCTGGTGCATTTGAGACTTCAAGAGAACTTGCAGCAACAAATTTCTTCCTCCATTCCTTCATAACATCTACACCAGAACTCTGAGATTTAAGAAGAGCAACATCCTTTGAATATGATCTATTCACCCTAGATGGCTGTGGAGACATCTCTTCCTCGCCGAAGAACTTGACTATAACTCCTTCTTTAGGTTTCCACTCTTTCCTTGATGAAGCTACTTGTGGATTAGTCCTTGGTTGATCATGAGACTGAGGATATCCATATAGCTTGTAACAGTAGGGCCTTATATGACCAAGTTTGCCACAATGATGACATCTCCAAGTAGATTTCTTGGATTTTCTGAACTGAGGGTACACATGTCGTACAGAATGATGCGACATTGGGTCTGACATTGGTTGCTTAGTTTGCTTTTCAGATGAAGCAGACTTATTTGCACTCTTGTAGCTGAAGCCTATCCCCTCCATATCTCCAACTGTTTTCCCAACTTCCAGAATCTCCTCTAACACATTAGTACTTTTATTCATCATACGAATAGACTTTTTCATACCTTCAAGCTTTGAGTTCAGTAATGTTACCTCCTCCTGTAGTTTTGCATTAGTGATCTGAAGTTTCTCATTCTCCTCACGCAACTTGCTGATGGTCTTTACTTCTTCTTGCAAACTGGAGTTATTACTCTGAAGTTGCTTCTTCTCAGCAATCAAATCCTTGACTTCTTTTCTCATTTTCTCACCATACGTACATGATTCCTCCCACTTAGCCAGCAACAATTTGTAGGTTTCAACTAGTTCTTCCTCATCACCATCACTTGACTCAGCATCAGAATAGCACTTCCCAATGAGAGCCTTTACATGAATAGCCTTGGTTGTATCATTCTCATGTTTGTCTTTGAGTTGAAATTCAGTATTCTTCACATTGTCCGACACATTGTCCAAGACATTTGTATTTGACATTCTGCCCAAACTCTTCAACGCTTTGTTAAGTAATGATACAACTTCTGCAATGTTTGCATCAGTACCCTTCTCCCTCTGATCTTCATCTTCTTCAGTGTTGGACACAAAAGTTATACTCTTCGCCTTCTTCTCAGATCTACCATTAAGACACATCTCAAAGGTTTGCAAGGAACCAATGAGTTCATCAACCTTGATGTTACTGATGTCTTGGGCTTCTTCAATGGCAGTTACCTTCATATCAAACCTCTTGGGGAGAGACCTGAGAATCTTTCTTGCTAACTTTTCTTCAGACATGGGTTCCCTTAGGGCAAAAGAAGAGTTGTCTAGTTCCCTTATACGCATGTGAAACTCATATATGGATTCATCCTCATTCATCTTCATAGTCTCAAACTGAGTTGTAAGAAGCTGAAGCTTTGACATACGAACTCTTGATGTTCCTTCATGGGCAGTCTTGAGAATCTCCCATGCTTCTTTAGCCACAGTACATGTGTTGATTAACCTGAACATATTTTTGTCAACTCCATTAAAAATAGCATTCAAGGCTTTGGAGTTTCCAAGAGCTTCGTCATCTTCTTTCTTTGTCCACTTATCTTCAGGCTTCAATTCAGTTGTGGATGCTATCACAGGATGTTTCCACCCTTTGACTATTGCCTTCCATGTTATACTGTCCATAGATTTGAGAAAAACCACCATTCGAGCCTTCCAGTAGTCATAATTGGTACCATCCAAAATTGGTGGCATATAGATTGATCTTCTTACATCCATAATGTTGTCCTTGAGAACAGTATATATTCCCTGGAGCTCACCCAACAGAATAGGGTGCCTGCTCTGATGCCAATTGTAAATACGGTTCTCGCACAGGACAGATGTCGAACGCGATGCTGGGACAACCGGTTCGACAACTGACTAACAGTAACAAAACCAGAAAAATAATAAAGTAGAACACAGAAGATTGGTAACCCAGTTCGGTGAAACTTCACCTACGTCTGGAGGGTTTGCACCCAAAGAAAGGAAATCCACTATCTCAAGATTCAGGAATTACAGACACTCATGAACACCACAGTTCATAGTTCACTTCCTAATCTACCCAAGTGTATTTCTACTTAGTATCTCAACCTAAGTATGAGAGCCTCTCTCCCTTTCTCTCAATCACTGCCACAGTGATTGGTAACAAACAATCAACAATCAGAATTTGAAGAATTAAAGAACACAGAACACAACTTTGCTTTATAGAATCAGGGAGCAAAGTTTGTTCACAAGAAACAAGGATAAAGAACAACGAACAACCCTAAAACACTTGATCTCTCTCTATTAGCTTCAGTGGTCTTCAAGCTTTAGGTCTTCATCCTTTTTATAGACTTCAGCAGCAGCAGGTAGGCACTAGGGTTTGCTTGGGCTGAAGTAACAGATTGCAACAACAAATCTAAACTGAATCTCCAAGATATTGTTGCAAAATTCAAACGTAAAGATAGAAACCAATCTTTTAATAAACATTGTTTCAACAAATAACAACCCACAAATCAAAACCCTTCTGGAACAGCTACTTGATCCTCAAGTAACTATAAAAACATATCTTCATAAAATCTTCAAGGGCCCACAAAATCAAACTTAAGCAAAGGACTAATGTCCTACCTTCACGAAATCAGATGCCACGGCATCTGCTTCGACAATCAGTTGTTTTTGACAAAATGCATGACAAAATGTACCAACAGTTATGTTAAACCCTCACTAAGTCTTCATAACTCTTAGGTTTAATACATCAGAAGGCCCCTAAAATTGTAAAGGGAATCAGTTCTAGGGCCTGAAAAAATTTCGCATCAAATTGGGTCCCTAAGAATTTTTTTTTTAATTCAATTAAGGCCAAATGCCGCCAGACCTCAATTTTGTCCTAGTCATCAATTACACGTGGCTTTTATAATTTTTTTTAATTAAAAAAATATTTTTTCATTCCAACTCATCTCATTTATTTAAGGAGAAAAATAAAAAATAAAAAAATTACAATTTATTTAACTTTGATCCTAATTATATCCTTAATCCTTATATCCTTCCATCTCCATGGAATCAACAACAACAAATTCAGAAAGAAAAAATACTCAGAATCAACAACAAATCTAACATGAACCACCATCTTCATCTTCATCCTCAAACCACCAAAAACCTATTCCATTTACCAAGAAATCAACCCCACAAAAAACAACTAAAAAAATCCAGAAATAAACCCAAAAACAACCACAAATTCAACATCACCCAACATCAACACATCCAATGCAGAGCCTATTGTGAAGTGAGATATCACTGGTTAACTCATCCAATGCCTCAAAAAAACTGTGTCCTCAAGGTTCCTTTGCAGATCCCAGGCTCATACCAGCTATAGGAGGGATATGAAAATTGAAGGGTGGAGCTGCCATTCATACATTGAACACTGAAACCCTTTCATCTTTTCCTTTAACCAACACCATGCTCTAGATCCACACGGCCCACATCCCGTTCCTCTGATTCTTGGTCCAGCAAGAAAGAATATGTTGGAGAAAAGGCATTTTGCATCCTCTGGTATTGCAATTGACACTCCCAGCCATTGATAAATTGCCATCCAGATGTGCCACGCAAAGGAGCAGGAGAAAAACAGGTGAGTACCCGATTCCTCTGCTTGAGAACAAAGGGGACAGACGCTATCCTCCACAGACCTGATCACCTGTCTTTTGAACAGATTCATTTGCGTTTGGACTCGATCTCGCTACAAAAACCTCCCAGCTCTCCAACCTCCACCGAACCACCGAGCTTCTCCAGCACTTCGTTCGCGCCCTCCGCCTCTCCAAGAAGCTCCAAGACCTCATGGTAGCCGCCGATTCGGATAAGCTCGACCTCGCCAAGGCCGCGCAGTTCCACTCCGAGATCCTGAGCCTCTGCGACGAGTACAACCTCGCCGGCATCGGCGCCGTAGACGAGGAGCTCCGGTGGGTGAGGGAGAGCGGCGACGGGTTGAGGAGCGAAGCAATGAAGGTTCTGGAGAGGGGAATGGAAGGGTTGAACCCGGTAGAGGTTGGAACTGGGTTGTAGGTTTTACAATTTGGGTGAATTGAAGGGTAATTAGATTTAGGTTTTATTTTTTAGGAAATGAGAAATAAAATAAAATGAAAATATTAATTGGTATTTAAAAAAAATTATAAAATCCATGTGGAAAAAAAATTAAGACACATCAGCGGCTGGCACACTTTGACCTTAATTGAATTAAAAAAAAATTCTTAAAGACCCAATTTGATGCAAAAATTTTACAGGTCTTGGAACTGATTCCCTTTACAATTTCAGGGGTCTTCTGATGTATTAAAAGTAACTCTTATTTATAGCATAAACTAAAAGACCTAAATCCCAATACTTGACCGCTACGCACACTAAGCCTAACAACTTCCCAAGTTATATATGACGTGTAACTTGAAACTACATAATGAAAACATGCTAGACATTCAAATCCTAACTAAAGATTTATACAAGACTTGGCATGTTGGATCATGCCTCTCTTTCAAACTGTGTCAAAGGAAGTCACAATCTGGTAAGATCTGGTTATTAGAATTAGGGAGACCTAACTCAAACCAAAAGCTAGTTCAAGAGTTGAGGTTTGCACTACCATTTATAAATGCTTGATTAGCCACATCTCTATAGCCAATGTGAGACTCTAACACTGGTAACCGTTTGATAATGTCGAAGCGGTTTATGCCGAAAAGGGTTGCCTTAAGCATCCGTACTTAGGATTTTTATGAAAACCCAAGTCTTATCCTCACGCCACTCATTGATGTTGGGACTAAAAACTATGATATTTTGTTGAAGGGACTAATCTAATTCACCCCTAAGACTAAAAAACATATTTAGCCCAATTTTATTTGAGAAAAAAGTTGATGCATTGTTAATAATAATTTTTTTTTACATGAGTATTCAATTTTTTGGTTTTTCGTTACATCATAAATTTATTTTTCTTTTAATTAAAATTAAAAGGGATGAAATAAAACCACTTAATCCTATGATTAGTTGTCTATGTAAGTATTTCAAAAGAAAAAGTTGTCTATGTAAGACCTGTTTGCACGAGTGATATTAACCCACATATCTATTAAACTCATAATTTTAATAAAAAAATCATATTAATAGATATCCGCACAATAAATATATAATTTAATTTTCTTATAAGACAAAATGCAAACAAGTTGATCATTGGTCAATGCTCGATTGCTCGCAATCTTGTTGTTCAATAGCCACAAAAATGTGAATATCCCAACTGCTACAAGCCTACAACCATGGGAGCCATATATGATTTAGTATCATTCACAGATAATATCATATGCCATCACTCATCAGGTAGATCATTAGTCAATGCTCGATCATAATCTAGCCACGCAAATTCATGTTCCTAAGAGATCCACTATTTATGTTGATACCAGGCATATTATTACACATGAAGTCAATCAATAATGTAGATAAAGTCAACTCAAACCCCCCACTACGTACGTACTGTATACCCCCAAATGATGCTTCATTAGTTCTGTTTTCGTTTTATTAGACAAATAATTCATCGATAAAGGAAATTTGGATATGAAAATTTTGAATGTGACAGATGAGTGGAATGCCTAGAGAAACATATGTGGAAAATATTACTTTTAGAAGCAGTTTAATTTCTAAAAAAGTAAAAATGATGAAAATATGTGTGCATGTGAAGACTTTGGAGATGAGGCATACACTATGGAAGGTTTTTTTTTTAACACTATGGAAGGTTAAAAAAACTGATTAAATTAAAAAAATAGTAACAGTTATTTCTTTTAGATTTTAGATTATTTTTTTCTTTTTACAAAATCACAAAATCACATTTTATATACTAGAAAAAAAAGGAACTCCTTAAAGGGACACATATCGCTTTTTTAAAAAACTCTCCTCCACTTAATTCACTAAAAAACCAACTCTAAACACAACTCACACCCCTTAACAGTTATCTCATTTTCTTAAATAAATATATATATTTTTATTTATCAAGTGCATCATTATTTTTTTAAAATATAAAAGTTCGCAAATATTTATTGATTTTCCTTGTTGGCTTTTTCTATTTTATTCATTGGAATTTATTTATCCTTATCCTTTTAATAAAATTCCATTTTAAAATATAAAAGGGGTTTTGAAGGTATGAAAAACACTAGAAAGAGGGTTTGAATAGTAGGGTTTTGAAGTAAAAATGGTTTCTTTTAAGGTTCACTTAAACTCTCGGATTCAAAGGTAGAAAAGTAAAGAGTAAAGAGAGACACACACAAAGATTTTATCCTGGTTCACTTGAACAAATCCTCAAGCTAATTCAGTCCACCCGTTAAGGTGATTTCTTCCTTCGTCGAATGAAGGTAATCCACTAATCAAAGGTTACAACTGCACTAGCACAACTTGTTCATCAGTGACTAACAATCCTAAGAACTAGCAAACACCAAGACACACAAGTCTTAGTCTTCTCAAAACTACTGACCTAACCGGTCCCTTAAGGAAATACAATCAAGAGTTTGTTTGGGTTTACAAAGATTTGCTTCTAAACAAGAAGAGAGTAAACAAGTTATGAACAATGAAGAAAAAGATTACTAAGATTTTCGCTTGAATGAGAGTTGTATTGTAATGCAGTGTCTTAGTCTTTTTCTTCCTTTCTCAGCCTTTAAATACTCCAAGCAAGAGGTGATATTTTCGTTGTGAGATTCTATCTGTTGGAGGGTACTTCTGGAAATTCCAGAACGTACAAGGCCGATCCTCGTAGGTAAACTGGTGACCTTTTGTCCTTTACAGTTGACTTCTGATCTTCAGAGGCGCGCTTCAATTGTGAACTTGTGAAGCTTCTAGTCAGAATCACGAGGATGCTTGGATCTTCAGAACTTCAAATCTTCAGCTTCTGGATCGTTCCCTTCAGAACATCTAGTCTTCAGAATAGAATCACTTGGTCTTCTGAGCCAGCTTTCTTGGGTCTTCAGAATCTTCAAGTCTTTAGAGTCTTTGATCGTTTACTTCAGAACTTCTGGTCTTCAGAGTCTTTAGCACTTGATTCTTCAGAGCCCACATCAGAGTTTTAATCTGCAGAACATCTGAAGCAGTAAATTAAACTACAGTTCATTTGAACGTAGTGAGTGCAGAAGCGGTTTGGTGGTCAACACTTTGGTCTTTGACTTCTGATGAAAAATCTCTTTCAATCAGAATCAGAACCTGTTTGTCAAATACACAAAAGACAAACGTTAGAGTACCAAAATTATTCATACTCAAAATATATACATGTTATTATCAAAACCTAGAGATGTACACAGAACCAAATCTTGATCTCACAGGTTTATTATGTTATCTAAAGAGTAGTAGAGACAAAAAATTATATGTTTAATAAAATAAACTATAACATTTCTAAGGTAAAAAATTAAATTATAATGTGGGAACAAGTATTTTGAAATGTATATTTCAAAAAAATATTATAGCATTTTAAAATTTTTGGTAAATAATAATAATAATATTATAATGTGTGGGCAAGTAAAATAGAAACAAGAAGGAGTTGATGAACCTTGGACCTCTAAGAAAGTTTGCATATGTATTTACCACTAATACAGCTCAAATTGCATGCATTACTTTTTGTGCACCAAGTTTATACTCCATCCGGTACTTTTCATAAGAAACACTCTTATTAAATTATGTAAAATAATCAATTTCATTGCAAAGAGATATATTCCCCATGCAAAAATTTGGAGGGAAATTGCAAGCACCCAATAGGTATTGTCAACATTTGTGGTAATTAACATGATTTTTCTTGTGAAAAAGGAAAATACATCATTGGAATTAAACATAATAGTTTATTTTATATAAAAACTATTAGTTTCCTTGATTTGTGTGATTTTCTCAAAGAGTTTCTTATAAAAAGATTAGAGGGAGTATTATACAGTTTGCTGAAATTAATGCTTGCATGTGCGGTCATCTTACTCAATTCGCGTAAAACATGTGAATTTTGTAATTTGCAAAAAGGCATGCGAATTATGCCTTCCCAAGACTACATTACCATCCATGTGGCCAAAACTACCCCATTTCTCTAAAAAAAAATTATATATACCTTCTTTTTCAGATTTTAATTTTTTTTCTTCATACAGTAGAAACTGTTTAAATTAATAATGTCAGGACCGGAGAAATTTATTAATTTAGAGAGTTATTAATTTATCGATAAATTAATAATTATTAATTTAAAGAGTTTTTAAGTAATTATACTGTACATACAAAACAAAAAGGCAACTTTATGATACAATACAAAAAATACAACACCTGAGCTATTGGATGCAATAAGAAAAGTTAGAGATGAGCTCCAATAGACTTGAACTTTAAAGGAAAACAGACAACTATTGAATCATATTTCAAAGAGTGTCATATTTTTTTTTCAGTTTCTATGAATTATTAATTTATGATTTTCTTGGGACCGAAAATTATAAAGGGATCTCCCGAAAAATTATTATCTTATTATTTTATCGAGTTTTTCAATTTTTTATATTTGCCCAAATCGGGACCGGACAAATTTATTATTTTAGAGAGTTTATTAATTTACCAAGTATTATTTTAAAGAGTTTCTACTGTATTATTAAAAAAAACGTACTTTTACTTATGTAAAACAACAATGATATGTTCACACCTCATATTTTTATACACTTCATTTCCACTTATTTTTATTTTTATCTCTCTTCTCTTATCATCTATCACATCTTATACTTTCTCTCTCTTACTTTTTCTTTTCTTTCTATATATTTCTCTCCTTCTCCACCTCTTTCCACCTCAATATGAGGTGTGTACTAATAATTATTCTTCAAGAAGCCTTATGTATAGTTCCACCCCACCTTAAAATTAAATACAATAAACATTTTGTATCATTCCAAACACTACCTAAACCAGCTAGAGAATGGACACGTAAGTGCTTTAATTTCATAATAATTAAAGAAAAACAAACCATTCTAAACAAATAAGCTACTATAGTGTCTAAATATCGCTAGCTTGAGTTTACACAATTAGTCATATGTTTCAAGTTTAACTATCATTTCCTTAAAGGTGAGTTAAAATTTCAGTTGATTGACCCTAAAGAAAATCTCGCTCTTACTCAGGAGTAGGCCTTTGCTGATCTCAATCCGCACTGGTCGAGAGACGTTTTCTCTCCATTTTACGTAAGTATAAAAATTGGGATTTTATAATGTTTGGCATTTATAAAAAATAATGTCTAAATATTTTCAACTCATCATATATGTTTGAAATGATTACAATATTATAAGATAAACTTAATTAAAAGTTTTCAAGAACTTTCAAAGAAAGTCTATTTCTCTATTTAGATAAGCTAAATCGAGCAACATTAGGGAGTAAACAAAAAAGATGCAAGGGAAAGAAATCCTGGTCCTCCAAGAAGTTGCACCACATAAAATGGAGGTGAGGCCACTAAGCTGAATTGGAATGATAACCACCGACCCCGCCCATACTCAATTATTCAAATCGTGCATATCCAAAGCAGGACCATTTGTGGATGGCAGAAGAGTAACCACACATCAAAAGACGTGGTTTTTAACCCAAAAACCATTCAACCAAAAAGTGCACTAAAGTCCCAGAAGAATGTGAGACAGTGATAGACCATATTTTGTTGGAAAAAAATGAATATATAGTTGTTATTTTTGAAACTGAACATAACGATATTCTCAATCTCGAATGATGGTGCACGATTTTAAATGAATCTTTCGACAAAATGGTACAATGTTTGACATAGTAGGAGATGTACAATGCAAAGACACTAAAATCAATATAGGGAAAAACTGAAAATCTTAGAAGTACAATGAGATAGTAAAATAAGTAATGTTTATAGAGGAGGGATATACTCACTCCAGGAGTAAGTCACCGAAGTCACTCCAAATCTTTAACCGTTAATTATATTACAATCTAAAGGCTCATATTCATCACTAATTCCCTCACGTGATTTCACAAAACCTGGCACAGGGAAAAACGTCGATAAAATTTTCTCATCCTTGCAGCGCTAAACCAAGCTGTCGAGAGGGTTGATCGATGGCGGAGGTGAATCCTATTTCTCTGCTGCCGCAACCTCCTTCGCCAAGGACTACTATCTCAATCACTCATTCTATGGCTTCAGGTTCCGTTGATGAAACAAAGGTATTCTTATGTAATTTTGGGAAATTGGTATCATTACGTTGATAAATCATCTCTCAAGAATTGTCCTATCATCTTGTTTGATTCTCCTTGGCTGGGCACCATTGTGCAGCGTTACATATCAATATCGTTTTGGGTGTCATGCATTAGGATTTCTCCTTGGCTGGTTTTCGTGTTTTATATCTGTACTGGGAGGGAGATGGTGTTTTGTTGCTAAACATATACTATTTCTAGCCACCACTACTATTTCCAAACTCAAACTAATATTTGTTTTTCTTTTAAATTCAGGGACAACAACTAATGGATGATAATGGTATTGGTTCATCTAGTAAGGATTTTACAACTAGTATACTGGATACTTCAGATATAGGTGGGGAATTGAATAGCAAACCTGAAATTGGGATGGAATTTGAGTCCATTGAAAAGGTTAGAGAATTTTATAATTCTTTTGCTAAGAAGAATGGTTTTGGAGTACGTGTTCGTTCAAGTAAACCAAAGAGAGCAGTTTTGGTATGTTGCAATGAAGGTCAACATAAAGTGAAGATCTCAAGAACTGAAGAAATTCAAGATAGCACTAATCAAACTAAAAGAAAGTGCTCAACTATCCGAAGTGGTTGTGAGGCTTCACTTATTGTTTCAAGAGGCACAACCAAAAGTAAGTGGATGATAAAGTCTTTTAACAATGATCATAATCATGTCATGGTTAGTCCCAAAAGTGTGTCCTATATGAGGTGCCATAAAAAGATGAGTGTAGCAGCAAAGAGTCTTGTTGAAAAATTTGAAGAAGAAGGCATACCGACTGGAAAGGTTGCTGCAATTTTTAATGATGGTGACTCAACTTTCACTAATAGGGATTGTTGGAATTACATTAGAAATGTTCGGAGAAAGAATTTAGATGTTGGAGATGCTCAAGCTGTTTTCGATTATTGTAAACGGAAACAAGTAGAAAATTCTAACTTTTTCTATGCAATCCAATGTGATGAAGATTCTCGGATGGTGAACTTGTTTTGGGTGGATGCTAGATCACGATTATCTTACCAACTCTTTGGGGATGTCATCACTTTTGATACCACTTATAAAACTAATAAGTATAGTATGCCGTTTGCTCCATTTGTTGGGTTGAATAATCACTCTCAGTCTATTTTATATGGTTGTGCTTTACTACAAGATGAATCAGAGGCTTCTTTTGTGTGGTTGTTTAAAACATGGCTTCAAGCAATGGGTGGAAAAAAACCTATATCTATCATAACTGATCAAGATTTAGCTATGAAAGCTGCTTTGGCAAAAGTCTTTCCAGAAAGCCGTCACCGCCTGTGTTTGTGGCATATTATAAAGAAGTTTCCTGAGAAGTTAGCTCACATATATCACAAACAATCTATTTTCAAGCGAGATATGAAAAGATGCATTCGAGTTCACATAGCATTCAAAGTTTTGAAGAAGAATGGATGCGCATAATGGTCGAGTATAACTTGAAGGAAAATGAATGGCTTCAAGGGTTATATAAGATTAGAGAATCTTGGATACCAATTTATAACAGGAGTACATTCTTTGCTGGAATGAATACTACTCAAAGAAGTGAAAGTATTAATGCTTTCTTTGATTCTTTTGTTGATGCATCAACAACATTACAAGAATTTGTGTTGAAGTTTGAGAAAGCTGTTGAAAGTCGCTTAGAGGCAGAACGAAAGGAAAATTATGAATCAAGGCATAAGTCTCGTATTTTGAGTACCGGGTCAAAACTTGAGGAACATGCGGCATCTATATACACCAGAAATATTTTTGCTAAATTTAAAGGTGAGCTAGAGAAAATCAACCGATTCACTAGACATAAGATTAGAAGAGATGGGCCTAAATATGTGTATCAGGTGTCCAATTGCTATGATGCTCGAGATACTTTCACTGTTGATATAGACTTAGACTCACAGATTGCTAAATGTGGCTGTGAACTATATGAATTTATGGGGATATTGTGCCGACACATACTAGTAATTTTCCAAGCAAAGGGAGTTGTTCAGATTCCTAGTCATTTTATTATGGAACGATGGACTAAGGATGCTAACAGAGGTCTTGAAGACACTTATAATGATAATGATTTGGGTGAAAAATCTGATACATTAAAGATTTTAAGAAGGGTGCATGTACAACGAGAAGCAAGTTTTTTAGCTGATCTAGCAGAAGAGTCTGAGGAAGCATACAATTTCATTATTTCAGAAATGAAGCAAACTCATAAGTCAGCTGCTGCAATGAAAACAAGTGAAGGAGTAGCACTTTTGGAGTCAAGCGAGAAGAATGTAAATCAAGTTTGCTCATCTGAGCAAGTGAGTGAACCACCACAACTGACTATTGGAAACCCGCATGTATCACAAACAAAGGGGAGAAAGAAGGATGGAGGAAAAATGACTCAAAATGGCAGATTTAAGAGTGGACTTGAAGTGTCACTTAATAAATCAGTTGTCAAAAGGAAAGCATGTCATGAATGCGGGGAGCACGGTCACAATAGCAGAACTTGCAAGAAAAGAAATCAAAATGATTAATGGATACATGTAAGTATTCTCACTTTTAAATATTTTCCCTGAACTTATAGTTAAACTTACAGTTATCATAACAAACTAATATTGCATTTGTGACTATGCAGAACTGTTGGAGGATTTTGGCTATCTGTTTTGTCTTTGACAGACAAGTAAAAACCAGCAAGTTTCTTTTTTGGCAAAACCTTGCAACGAGAAGTGCTGCGTGGATCTGTTTAGTTGGCTCTTAGTGAGCATTTGAAGTGTAGTGTGCTGTTTTTTGTGCTCTCTTTCAGAGGGATGGAGGGTTGGATTAGAATTATGTATTAGGCTTCACTCTGTAGCAGTTAATTATGTTACTATGTTAGAATTATGGCAAATTGCAATGAATAATTAGCAGGCTGTGTTCCTTATCTTGTAAACTCTTACTATATCGTGTTTGTCAGTTTGGTACTTTTCTTTTGGCAAGTGGTAATGAACATGCTGTTTTGGCTCTTTTAGTACTAGTAACTTGTACAATTGTTCAATCAAATGACAATTAAAGAAATAGTTGTCGTATAATATTAATAATGTAAAAATCTCTTACAATGCAAAAAATAAAACAGATTCAATTTTTTTATGAACTAATTCTCTAGCTAAATACAAAAATAGTAGCAAAATACAAAAGTGTTGCTGTCATTAGCTTTCACAATGCAGCACTGTTTCACACATCTAAGTACATAAGCATTGAATTTCTTATGGTCTCTTAATGTCAGTTTGTTGTCTTAATGGAAGTTCTACTCTTTCCTTGCTGGTTCTTCAAGTGGGATTTACTTATTTTGTAATTGATAGCAGCAAATCCAGCAACTTTGCTTCTGTGTTTTAAGCTAAGTCGGTCTCAGCTTCTGTGTTTTATCCTGCACATTCAAAACACAAGAATGAGAGTGTGAATAACTTGTGTATAACTTGATTTATCAATATCATGCAGACTGGAATTTGGGTAAAATTTCAGCTTCAACAGTAACTAATATGTGGAGATACAAAGTACAAACCATCCAATTCCTGAAATGCATGATGGAATTAGAGCTGCTTCCAGACTAATCAGTTTTGAAACAGCAGCCCTGCAATGATTTTTTTGGTACTAATAACTACAATTTCTCATTATTCCCCTTTAAAGTGAACTCCTCATCCGAGAGGAATCAAGTCCAAAAAGTGCTGCACAGTTAATCTAGAGTAATGCATTCAAGTACTTGATAAGAAAAATGTTGTATTAAACTCTAATGAAGTGTTTTGATACATGTTATCCTGCAAGTAAGATAATGGTCTCAACCAGAGAAATAAACATAGAAAGAAAGATACCCTCCCAACAGATGCCCAAATGACAGCCACTCTCCCAATTTGATTCCAGATATATAAGCTCTTAATGGTACCCTTAAGGAATGTGTCCCACCCAATTCAATGTTGCAGAATCTGTACCAGCACCTGATAAAACCGTGAGGGAAAAAGCCAGACACACAATTCAGCATATTGCCTTGAGTGGGTGAAGAATTGAAACCCTTAAAATGGATCCGGCAGCGAGAAAGCCTGCATAGTCCTTTCTATTTCCAATTCACCAAACAGAAGCAATTAGATCTGGCTCTGATGACACCCATGAGAGAAATTGACCTCAAAGGGATAATCGGAATCGTTGAAGACACAGAAGCAACGAGAGACAGGGAAGCCCTTATGTGGGGGAAAGGAGTAGCTGCAACCGTCGGTGTCGGTGTCGGTGGGGAACCCTTTCACCTCTTCCTCTGTCAGTCTCTCATGCCGGCAAAGGAGAGCACCGCTGCAACGATGAGAAAATTTTATCGTTTCTCCCTTTGCTAGTTTTTTTGAAATCACGTGAGGGAATTAGGGATGAATATGAGCCTTTAGATTGTAATATAATTAACGGTTAAAGATTTGGAGTGACTTGGGTGACTTACTCCTGGAGTGAGTATATCCCTCCTCATGTTTATATCATCAAATGATCAAACATATACTTATAGAGTACGTTGTGAATTGCAATTGTGGCGTTGAGTCTTAGTGAAGACTTTGTGGATGACTTTCGAGAGCATCCTTATGTTACTAAATGTTGTGTTGACTTTGTTTTTCTCGGCTAGTTGTTGAACGAGATAAATCTTACTTTTATCGTCTTGGACGATTAAATATGTCGTTCACTTGGTTGTGGTTCATTTGAGTCGTCTAGGACGATATTGGGCTTGATGGCCATTTGGACCGTCTAGAACAAGGTGTTGTGCTTCAATTAAAATGGAAAAGGGGTTCAGATCAGAGAAACCTCAAGGTTGCGAAAGTAATCGAATCAGATCCCCGAATTTATATATTCTACCTATACTTCCTACAAAAGTCAACTAAAACTTACACTACTAGAAAAATGAGATTTAGCAATAGAATTTAGAGAAGGAAAAAAATATATCACAAAAGGAGACAAATTGGTTATTTTACAACGTAATTATTATTTTCTAAATTAACGACAAAGTACCTAATTCCTTCTCTAATAATATGTCATTAATTTCGTCTCTTAACTTTGTGACAAATTTGTTCCATCTCTGATTTTTCGTCTCACAAGTTGTTAAATGAGGGATTTAGAGAGGGATCATCGTTAATCAGAGAGGAAATATATTTTCATGAATACTTCATCTCTATTTGAGAAGATATATTTCCGTCTGAATTACTCTGATCAGTTATTTGTTTATTATATATAAATTTTTATAAAAATATGTATCATATATCCTATTCTATCATATATACTATATACTAATTTCGAAATCGAAAAGTGACAACTCCGACACGTGTCACCCCCACAGTCTATGCCTCTCTTGGTCACTTTTCATTCTAATACTATTTTTAGTAGCAAGGTGATACCATATTTGAATTTTTATATTTTTAAGTAATTTAAATAATCAATGATAATTAATTGTTTAACAACTCATGCATTTGTGACTTTTCTACTATAATTTTATACATTACAGTCAAGATCTTTATATCAAAATATCCTTACAAATGAAATAGTGTATTCCGAAAAAAGTCACATTTTTTACTGTTCAAACTATTATTTTTTAAATTTTTAATATTGAAATTAGAATGTATATTAAAACTTTTAAATAAAAATCATATTTTTTTGACTTTTCACACTCTTTTTTTTACGCCTTGGTTTTTTTTTTTACTTCTTAAATTGTTTTTTGAGTTTAATGGATATGCACTGACAGTGTAAAATACTTTTACACAGACATCCAATTGAATTCCGTCAAATCAGAAAATATCTTATTCTTTTAATTAAAATTAAAGTCAAATGTAATTATCTCTCCTATGTGACATGCTTTGATTGGATGACTGTGTAAAACTATTTTACACTGTCAGTGCATATCCATTAAACTCTTGTTTTTTTATATTAAAAGTAATTTTTTTATATATTGGCTAGAAGTTAAATAACATTTTTTACTTTCATACTCTTATTTTTTATATTAAGATTAAAATCAATTTCCCCTTTACTATTTGTTTTTTTTTAGTCATGACCTGAGCATTAATTTCGTCATTAATGTATGGAAATTAAATCAATTTTCCCTTTTACTCTTATTTTTTAAATTTCGAATATCAATACATATATTAAAACAGAATCATTCTAAGAAGTTGTTAGCTGATGTGTCAGCTCCACAAATTTTTGACAATATTTTATTCCCCCCACCTGAATAAACTGTAATATTTTATTCACTCACCCATTATTTTAATACAATTTATTCCCCCTTCTCTTATTTTATTATATTTTATTCCATACACCCTCTCTCTTCTCTCCCACTAACTTCTCCCTTTTGTTTTCTCTCTCCCACTACTCCTCTCATAAAACCCGCCACCTATACTGCCCAATTATTTGTGTGCATTCCCACTCCCCCTCTTGAAAATCCATCAACCGCCCACCTCTCCCACTCAGTGAAAATCCTTCCTCAACAAGCTCCTTGATTCACTCATCTACTCAAATTTCAAATTTCAAATTTGAAAAAACTCAGATTTCCCAATGCAACTCCTCACATACTCATAAGCAAATTCTCTCGCTCTCTTTAATGCAAGCACTATATTTTAGAAAATTTTAATCCAGTTCTCTCCCCCAGGGACGGATCTATGTTCAAGCATATGAGGGCAAGTGCACACAAATAATTTGAGTAGTAAAAATATGTGGTTTTTTATGCTTTCTTTGGTAAAAAATGCCCTCACTTGTATCCCACATTGTTAAATGCCCACTTGAGCAGTAAAAGTATGGTTTTTGATGACCCATTTAGTAAAAAATGCTTTCACTTGTGTCCGCTTTAGTAAAAAATTCCACAACCTCTAATAGTATATGTTAATTTTTTTTGTTACAAATTTATATGTATATATTGCCCTCACAACATTAAATTTCTGGATCCGTCACTGCTCTCCCCTAATCTCCATATAAGAACCCTCCCCCCATGTATCCAGGATCAGAACCCTTCTCCCCAAGCCGTCTTCTTCCTCGAGAGCCACTTCTTAGACCTCGCCGTTGACGTCGTTTCTCCCTTCGAACCCCAATCGATCTCCGATCCCACAGGTCCCTCCGCAAGAAATTATCCTCCTCTTCCTTCAACAGAACCCAGACATGCATCTTCTTTTCTCTCAACCTTTGTTTTTTTGTTTTTCATGATCTTTTATGCGACCCGATTGAACAACGTTTTGATTTTTTATTTCTATTTCTTTTGGGTTCTTTCAGATTCAGAATACATTGGTTGTTTGAGCTACCACTTCAGATAACGAGAGGGAGAAGAAACTCGATTCTCTTTCTATACTGGTGCAATTTTAGGGATTTTGTTTTTCAAGAATAGATTTTTGGATTATTTTTCTCTTCTTCATGAATTTATTTTGTTCTTCAACTAATTGAAATATATCATTTATGCTTTCCCATCCCTGAAAGCTTTTTCAATCGTAGCGCAAGAAGACGATGTCGGCTCAATTGGTGAAGAGGATTCTGAACGAGCAACAGCACCTTCCCCATCAACTCAGCGAAAAAGAAGAAGAAGATGATGATGATGATGGTAATGAAAACAGCTCCACTTTTGTCATTACTATTTATTATAAGAGAACTTTTAGGTGTTATGTTAATTTTACTAGAAATGTTTCTTGGGTGTTTAGCTTAAAATCGATGCTTGGATTCTTGGGTGTCATATTTTAAGGGGTTTATTGGAAATTTTCTGCAAAAGCTGGATTCTAAAATTATTTATCTCATTTTTTTTCATTTCTCTCTGCAGGGAAGAGGTTTGTATAGTCATCCAATGTTACAAGGAAATGAGATACTGAACTTTCAGGATTTTTCAGTTCAGACTTGGTAAATTTCATGATTATATTTTAGTTTTTATTTTATATTTATTTTAATGTTATATTTAAAGCATAAGCCCCATAAGTTTTATCTCTTCCATTTTGTTTTGATGCATGTTTTATATCAACACGGTTTTGGCTATATCAAGTGGTTAAATTATCTTTTTAAAGTGATTTATAGTGTTTGGATGAGTCAAACACTTGATTACTTGACAGAAATGTGTGGGATCTCAATTCCATCACTGATCATTATGGTTACTTCGAGACTCGCATTATATCACTCAGGTCATTGCAACAATCTGTCTGGCTACAACTGATTTTGACTTGATTGGCTTTCTCTGTTATTCTAATTTGCAAGAAACACTTACTTTGTTTCCGTATGATTATTCCTAGCATTTTTCTATCCAACTTATTTTGGCTTGATTGCCTTTCTCTATCTAACTGACTTTCTTGGACCTTTTTTTCTGGACTCTTTTTGCACTGACCTTGGTATTTGAAGTATATAAATGCTACAGATTTTGGGACAAGGTGGTGGTTCATAAATGAATTTGATGGATTTTGACCGGTTTAATTGTCCATTTAGACCTTAATGGTGAAGTTACTATTAATCCATTTTGATTGTCCATTTAGTCCATGTTAGGGGAAATCTTTTTAGTTCTTAACTTTTTATCTTAACTTTTTATAATTAATCATTGTTCTACTATAGTACAATTAGTCACGTTGGTTCTGAACATCTGTTGGATGTGGCTCTTTCATAAAAGCTGATTGCTCTCTGTATTTGCCATGTTGGTATTTTTGTTTTGAAATTCAATTCAGCGCAGAATCCAGAAGCTGCGGTTGATTTTGAGACGGTTGCCAATGTGAAGCAGCAACATGAAGTTAACATTGGTAAAATTCTAAGTCAGTGGGAATTATTCTTGGAAGAACATCCATGCTGGAAAGTTCTAAATCGCATTTAGACATAGCTATAATCTCTTTAATTTTGCTCTACTATCTAATTAGTTGAAGCTTTTTTTAATTAGTTCATGGGTTTAACTTTCTTTAAGTACTATTATTGGATATTGTCTTTACTATGCTCAGCATATGCTGTAATGTGTTTTACAATTTTTTCTTTCTCTGTTTTTATTTGGATTGTGTATTGTGTATTGGCTTAGTTTATAATAACATGGGCATTTGGAAGAGCTTACAGCTTAGTATTAGTTTTTGGCAAGTTCATTTTCTTATCTATTTCAGATTCTAATTCTCTCCTCGCTCAACATAAAATGTGTTTAAGTGTTTGTATTATAGATAGTTAGAAAGATTTGAATAAGCATGTGATCTATTTCTATGACTGTAGTTGCTTGTTCCGGTATGGAACTATCGAGCAAGGGCTAACCAGTTTGAGAGCGATAGAGAATGAACGAAACTAGAAAAATGCCTGAAAAATTAGATCCCCCACCGCTTGGGTGGTATCTGATATTTATAGATTGAGTTTCGGTCCGCCCGGACCATGGGTTGCATGACCCATATTTACATTAGGCTGATAAGCCCAACTAATCAATAAGCCCATATCAGACCACAAGCCCACAAGACACCGAGTCTTAAAAGCTTTAAGACGAAGTGTGTCTTTTTTTTTGAGCCCACAAGTAATCAACTCACCCAACACTACACAAAAACTAACAAGTAATTGACACGCCCAAAATGTGCAAAGGAAATAATGGGCACACAGGCTCCGAAATCAAAATTTAAAAGGCATAAAAGCTAAGTAGTCATTCCTTTGTCATTTCAACTTTTGCTGTTACTTCTTGATCTTTGTGTAGCGTGTGCAAGTTGACCCAAATCGTCTCTTCGCATCAATCACAGCCTCACTGTCATTATCATGATTAATTTTCTCTTCCCCTAAACCATGATCACAACCTGCTCTCATAATACCACAAGTAATAATGCACAATAATTTGAAACTTGGACAAAATAAAAGTTAAAGACTTAAATGTAAATCAATAATATGGAACACACTTACTTCACATCGCTTGCACATTCATCTATGCTCAGTGTAGTGCATCCTTTGTAAGATGAACCTTATCATAAAAAACGATATTGTTTAATATCGCCCAACTAAAGAGTTCGAATACGACTTTTCATCAGAATCATCCCGCCTTTCTTTACTGTATATAGTAAAATAACTGTGAAGCAAATCTCATAGATTTTGTAGAGTTTTATCTCAATCAACTACTTTGGAATCATAAGGCCTTTGTGTATATAACTTAGTCAAAATTTCTCATTTCTTGACTTAGTTACTCATGGAAATCAAAGTCACAATATTTGATTTCATTAGTATGCTCGCGTGGAGACTTGTGCTTATTTTGGACAAGCTTAAATCCAATTTAAGGCTGTGCTTATGAATTCGTGGTCAAATGCTCTTGTTTTAAGAGACTTACTCTTTCTCAATTGTCTGACGTCGCCCAATTGATAGACCTTAGTTGATATGTTTCCGCCATGGGAACAAATAAAATGTTACGCCCTTGAACATTTTTAAAAAGGTTATACCTCGTTTAAAACTCTCCCGCCTGGGGTAGAGAAAAGAGTGCATACGCTCTTGAACATTTTTAAAAGGTTATGCCTCGTTAAAAACTCTCCCGCCTGGGGTAGAGAAAAGAGTGCATACGCCCTTGAACATTTTTAAGAAGTTATGCCTCGTTAAAAACTCTCCCGCCTGGGGTAGAGAAAAGAGTGCATACGCCCTTGAACATTTTTAAAAGGTTATACCTCGTTAAAAACTCTCCCGCCTGGGGTAGAGAAAAGAGTGCATACCTGTTGCTCCTTTCTTTTTCTGTACTTAATGTTTTATGCTTTGACTGTTTTTAGTCAACTCATCACCTGTCAACTCATCACCTTGTTAGCATGAGATAAAATATAATATAACATTGACAATATCAAAATATGTAAGAAGCGCACAAACATGCAAATTGTACAGGAACAATATTCAAAATCCAAAACCTTAAAGAAATGAGTTTTCTCAGTATTATGAATGAGTCTTCTCAATTACTAAACTAAGCAGCAAAAACACAATGGAACACTTCTTATGATCAGCCTAAGCTAGTTTATCTAAATCAGAATCATTCCACCATCAATTCAATGAACATTCATCCAAGGTTCAAAGCTTCAAGCTTCACAAAACCAAAACCAAAATCCATGTTGCTTTAAGCAAAAATCATGACAGGATAACTAAAAAGTGAAATCTTATATAGATACAATGAGGCAAAAAAAAAGTGAAATCTTATCATATTTGTTAGCCAATACTCAATTTCTGGTACCCTTGAACCTATTAAGCACATAAAATTTGATAGTTATAGATACTTCACAAGACATATGATGAAGACTCTTCCAAAATGTATATGCAAGCCTATTAACCATACTGCACTCTGACTTTAAAAGAAAAACCTTAATTCCATTTAAGAATCATGTAATAACCAAATGCTTATTTTCTATGAAAATAGTATGATTAAAGTTCCACATCATTACATACATATAGTCTGGTAAGCAAGCAAATTATCATCAAAACAGCGTTTAATTGTAGGAGAAATTTTATAGCTTATGATAACTCAAGCACACAACACCCAAACCTAAGGTTTTCTAAGTAAAATGGCAGTTTAAAATGAAAGTTGGCCAAATAATATAAGGCATAGCATCAGAAACACTTGATAACCAACACAAAGTCAAGAACTCAGGGTAACTTTTTTCCAAACAGCAACGTTATACTTTCTTGAACTTCTTTTGAACTCACATAGAGAATTTATCAAATATATGGTAGGCATTTGGAGATCTCTTCAAAGTACAAATTGAAACTCATGGACCCCAAAATGCAATCAGATCCAACATCAATGTGGAAGTAACCGAGTATAGATTGATTTTCAACATAAATTTCAATCTCTTGCATCACAAGTTCAAGTAATCAAGCTTTCAGGATTAGCAGGCAAAATCTCAATTTGAAGGACCAATTCTTCATGTTTAATTCAAGAATATAGCAGAGCAACTCACAACAAAGACAAATTGATACTTAATAACATAGAAAGCATTAACTTTAGAATCAACTTTGAATTCAAGTAAAGAGCATCCATTCATCAAAATTAAAGCTCATTATTTTATAGCTCAAACAGTTCAAATTCATATAGTGATATAAAACATCCACTGCAATTAGACACTTTCCAAAGGTACTTCTTATTAAAGCTAGGAGACTGTTTCTCAAATAATCAATTAAGGATTTACCATCAAAACAAATTAAGAATTAACTATGCAAGGGTATATTCCACTGGAGTTCGAATAATTATCAAAGAAAATCACTATTCTTTGTGCAGGCAGCATGCAGATTATGCAGATAGGATATTAAATAGAATTAAAAGAAAGGTTTGTCAAACCAGGATTTTGTCTCAGTTCCAGATTCTGTGTTATTCAAGACCAGCCATTTTTGTTGGCATACCCTCTCCTAGGATGCATTTTCATCATCCTCCATTCCATCAAGTATGGTCCACCATATGCCATGAGAAAAATGGAGATATCAGTCTTAAAGCAAAAACAATCAAAGGAGAGTAGGAAACAAAACACAAAGAAATAATCCAAAAAGCCAGAATCTTCTTTGGGCGGTCCTGAACAATATGCTTGAATTTTCTTGGTTTCCCGCATCCTGTTCGCCACCGCCATGGACTAGGTTCACGTTCAAAAGGATCCTTTCGCCAATCTGAACCATAGGTGACATTTGCTCGCCGAATTTGAACACCGGCGACAACTTGCTCGCCACTGAACTTCAACGTCGGCGACCCTTGCTCGCCAAGCTTCAACCGCCAAAAGCAAAAACTTGTTCGCCGTAATAACGTCCCCGCAGCAAACGTGTTCGCCATAACTCCATCGCCGCAGGAAACGTGTTGAGATTGCCTCATATGCAAAGTTGAAGTGCCGAAATCGTTCACCGATTTCATCGAACAGTTGGCGTGCCATTCTGATTCTCCACTACTTCTTCTTGATCTGATCAGTTTCTCCATCTGATTTACGGACACAAAAGAGAGTAACGAAATTAATTTCGAACTACTGGTAATCAGAGTACAAAACTAATGGAAACAAAACCGAAACAGAAAGTAGAAGAAAATTCCGAAGGAACAAGGATCTGTTTGAATGATCCTCTATCAATTTGGTTTGATTGAACTCATGGGCGAACATGGACGATTTCGACCCAGAGTGGCGGTTGAGAAAGCATGAGCGGTTGCAAACTCCCCTTGCAGTTGAGACAAAATGAGCATTTAAATTCTGGGCGTGACAGTTGAAATTGAATGGACGGTTGCAACTCAAAATGATGGCTTCAATCTTCTACGTGGCGGTTGTGCATTTCCAAAATCGTATGAATTGGGATTTGTTGACGGTTTTGAATCAGGTCCGGAACAGGGGCGTTCTCCATCTTGATTTTCAAGCCCAAATTGTGATCCTCCAACCTTCAATCCACTTGACCTCTGTCCTTTGTGAAGTTTGGGAACTGCAACATTGAAAAAGGATTGAAAGAAAAAGAGCATGGACGATGACAAAGGCGAGCCACTGCGTTCAACCCTTCCACCGCCCACAAAACGCATCGCCCCGAGCACCATGGAGTTCCATGACCTCCGTTCACGTCCTGGCATCGATCCGAAACTTTTCTCCCTTGTCGCCGTTTTCTCTTCTCTGCTTCTTCACGTTTCCTCAATCTGTTTCTGATGTTCTATGCAACCATCTTTTGAAACTGACATTTTGACATAAATTGATTGCATGGCTTCCCCTTCAATTTCGTTCGCCCTCCTCTCCCAGAAGTAGAAATTACATAGCCTCTTGTTCGTGGTAGTGGGGATTTGTTTTTTACGGGCCCCACGGTGGGCGCCAATGTTCCGGTATGGAACTATCGAGCAAGGGCTAACCAGTTTGAGAGCGATAGAGAATGAACGAAACTAGAAAAATGCCTGAAAAATTAGATCCCCCACCGCTTGGGTGGTATCTGATATTTATAGATTGAGTTTCGGTCCGCCCGGACCATGGGTTGCATGACCCATATTTACATTAGGCTGATAAGCCCAACTAATCAATAAGCCCATATCAGACCATTGCTGTAACAGGAATCCATAAGATTGTTTATAATTACTAATTTCTTTTTTTTTTGCTAATATTTTGTCAGTGTTGGATTGATTGATTGCTTTAAAGAAGACAATTTCTGAGACCGAGCATGCAAGGGAGTCAATTTCTGTTTGTGGAGAAAAAGATAGGCTATTTATGAATCTATACATTCCTACTGCCTTCTCTCCTCCCCAGGTGACATTATAGCCTTTTACTTCATAATCAAAATGCACCCCTTCCAATTCTAGCTGCTTATTGTTTTTCTAAGTATTGCTTTCAAGTTCAAATTTATTTGCACTCTTACCCACTCTCCCCTGTTACCCACTTCCACTAAAAAGTATTCAAACTTATAATTAAAGAAGAGAAACCCTTTAGTTTATGATTCAGACTCACTTTTTTTTTTTGCATCTTCTATCTGCAGGGTTCCTCTCTACATGGCTGTTTCTGAATACTTAAGAATTCACCATCTAACTGCATATTGCAGCTTATCTTTTGTAGACTTATTGAGTAAAATAGAATCAAAATTATATCCAGCTTATCTTTTATTAACAACTGTTGTTAATAAAGCTTGGGGAATTTCTTAAATGAATTTCATATATTAGAGATTCCTTTCGTTATTGATTTTCCTCTTTTTTTGACTTTCTAATTAGACTTGAGTTTCCTTAATATATATCTCTGATAGTGTTGTATGTATAAGATATTGTTTTGTTTTAAGATTTTTTTTCACCATGTAGCATGAGAATTTAGTATCGAAAATTCTTAGGTGGCAGGCAGAATTTCAAAGGCTTCAAACCATAGTTAGGAATTATATCCCAAATAGGAGAACATGAATATGGGTACAAACTATGAATTAAATTAGTTTATTTTATTAGGATTCAAAATTTCTATGAATATTAGTAATATCTAAATTTGGCCCTTACTTTTTTTGAAAAAATCATTTTAGTCCTCAAATGACACGTATATAAGAAATCATAGTCTTTTTTTTTTTAAATTACTGGAAAACAAAATTCACGGGAAATAATATTTTATCATGAAAATGCTTTCGAACCAAATCAAAATACATGCCTAAATAATAAGGGCAAAATCCAGTGCACGGGTAAGAACATTCTACTTGAAACACTTGCATGTTATAGCCAGTGGAAAAATTCATTTCCAAATAATTTAAGTGCACTGTTCATAATTTTAAAATAAATTTAGGAGTAATAATATATATCTTGGTAAAATAATCAAGCCAACAAAAAGTCGGCAAAACACAACTCATAAAACCCAAACTTATGAATCTACATCTTTGTTATGATTGTTCTTTCATTTTTAGTATCTTAAATGATCAATAATCAAAGTATTTATTGGTATATTAAACATAACAGTAAACTTCGTCGTGCAGCGCACGGGTAAAAACACTAGTTAAAATTAGAAGCCGAAATCAATTTTATCTTTGTTATTTGTTCAAAAAAGTCATAACCTAAGTTTTTTTTTTTAACTCCATAACCTAAGTATTTAATTGGTCATTAATGTTTAGAAATTAAACGGCTGAGAAGGGGGTCATTAATTAATTAACAAAAGTCATAGTTTTCAATATGAATAAATCAGGGCATTGGTCATTATACTCCCTCCGTTTCTAGATGTACGTAAGAACCAAACTAATGCACACCCCTTAAGAAAGTTGGGTAATCTAGTTTTTTACATTAAATTTGTTCTAAAATTTAATTGAATTTCCACAACTGCCCTTCACATATTTTTTTTTAATCTCTTTCTATCATTAATGTATTTTCAGTTTTCCACAAGTCTTTATTTATGTTTTTTTGGATACCACATCTCTTTATTTCAATACAATACCTATGCATTTTTTTTAATGAATTGGGAAACAATCCGAGGGATTTATACCACTAGAAGATGAAATGCTTATCAAAGAAAAAATAGAAGATGAAATGTTTGTTGATTGTATTCAGCAGTAGAAGAATTGAGAGTATCTTAAAAAAATTGGAATTCAAATTTGGCGGAAAAAAAATTTCATATGGCATATTCAATGAAATATTTTGGCGCACAATAATTGCCTATGAAAAGGCAAATCAGAGTTCTTCTTCTAATGAGTTACTCCCTCCGTTCCTGATCTTTTGTTGTTTAAGGTTATGCACATTGTTTAAGAGTGTAATTATAGATATATTTGTTGACATAAACACCCTTATTTAATGTTGAGTTAGAATGAAGAGAGAGAATGATAGTTATTGGTTAAAAAACTTGTTATGGTTTTAATTGGTGAAAATAAAAGGTGATAGGTGAGAGGTATAATATTAAATGAGGGTATACATGGAATAAATTGAGAAAAAATGCATTGGGTTTGTAAAACAACAAAAGTTTTGAAATTTTGACCAAAAGCTAAAATAACAAAAAGATCAGGAACGGAGGGAGTAATAAATGAATATTGAAAATGCAAATCTGAGTCAATTGTAACTATGTGTAGTGTATATCAAGTTCTTGAAGAGTGGGAAAGAGAGAGATTACAATTTATGTGATGCATTTATAATACAAAATTAAATAAGGGTAAAATTGTGAAAAAATAATTAATAAGGTACAAAATTCTATATGGTTCTTATAAAAATGACCAAACATCACCCCATACTTGATTCTTACATATCGGAAGGGAGGGAGTATAAGGTATGGAACATTTATTTTGCAAACAGACCGAGAATATTGAATTGACCAAGATTTTGCATTGTTTTGGCCAAGAAATAGATTTTTTGCATTGTTTTACACGGAACTTTAAATAAATTAAGAGAAATCAATTTTTTTACATTTCATACTCTAATCATCCCTTTTACTCTTATTTTTAATATTTTTATATTAAAACTAGTAGACAAAATCAATTTTTCCTTTACTATTTTTTTTTAAAGAAAGTCATAATAAGTACCTAATATGTAACGGCTGAGAATTAAATGGGTCATTAACGTATGCAAAATTTAATTTTTGCTGAGATTCTTTAGACTTTTCTGACTTTTTTTTGACATATGCTTTATGATGTTTAGTATAAATACTCAATACACTAGGGTAGTTAGGCAACAAGTCTTATATATACTTCTCTCTGTTTCAAAACTATTGTGGTTTTAGTTTTTTTATTTTGTTCCAAAATTATTGTAGTTTTTTACATATCCAAAACACTTTATATCATTCTCTTCCATCCATGCCCTTATTTAATATTGCATCTCTCAAGTACTACTTCTTATTTCCACCAATCACATTTCTCACAAATTAGTTGACCAATAATTTTCATTTTCTCTCTTTCATATAACTCATATTAAATAAGAGTGTTTCAAACAAATTATAGCAACAATTAATAAACTTTTAAACTTTGTGCACACACCTAAAAACTATAGTAATAGTTTTGGAACGGAGGGAGTAGGTAGATGATGTGCACAAAGTTTGGCTTAAAGTGGCAACTCCAACATATAAGTGTCACCGCCTCATTCTACGTATTTTTTTTATAAGCTTTCTTTCTTGTACTATAATTAGTAGGTAGATGATGTCATATTAATATTTTTTAATTTTTTAGTATATTATATATTTAATAATTTCATATTTTCAAAAATAATTATTGTATTATTATTGCACATTAAAACAATTAACAAAAATTAATTGTTACTTTTTTCGAAAATTTCTACTGTATTATGACATTTAATTATTTTTAATGACATTAGAATAATTTTTTTAACCTATGATATTAGAATAATTAATAAAAGTCAATGGTGACTTTTTAATCATTAAGATGCATGCTGACAAAGTCTTTTTTTAATGATTATGAAAAAAATTTTTATAAAAAATTTGAAAGAAATATCTTACGTTTAAAATAATATCAAACATGTCATAAAAAAATTGATATCAAATAGTTTTAAAGGATTGATTTAGAAATTAACTCAAAAAATTTGTATTTTATATTTTCAAATATACATGTAGATATTAAAATGATTTTGGTATATCGATTCAAAACATAACAAATTAGGAAAAAAGTTAATTAAAATGTAATTATGATTAGAAAAAAAACTTAAATATGCGACATATGTATTTAAAAAAGAAAAATGAGAGGAAATATGAAAATGTATGATATATGCTGATAAAATACTCTTATTCGATCCGTGCATGGCGTGAGATCAATACTAGTATTTAAATAATAGTAAAAGTGTCCCTAATGAAAATTATTCAACCATGGCTTGGACCTTGGACGCATCTTGTTGTATCCCAGTGGCTGATAACAAATGCTCGAAATAGCTCACGTAGATATGCTAATAAACTCACACTTAACCAACTTAGCATAAAATTGATTCTAAAGCAATAATTCTACGATAGTGTGCAAATGGTCTATGAAATATCAAAATTAGGACTGTAAATTAGGATATCATTAAAGAAGATTAAGACAAACCTGCGTAAAAATGGACACAGTAGGTCATTCATTGTAGATTGAAAGGTAGAGGAAGAATTAGTGAGCTCAAAAAGTCATAACTAAAAATTCGTAATTACCATCAATTGTGCTAAAGATTTGTCTTGTAGGAGAGAACTGGCTCTCGAACACCAGTACTTCCATAATTATTCTGTAATAAATTCTGTTCTTATCAATTTGGTATCAGAGCACCATCCAGGTGCTGTGGTGCAATTGAATCGTGAAGAAATGGAGAAGAAGACAGCAATTAAGAAGAGGGAAGGTAACGCGTTTCCAACCTTTGATGGTAAAGAGGCTTACTGGTGGTTGATCAAAGTGGAGCAGCACTCTGAGGCCATGGAAATGGCTGAAGAGAAGAAGTTCTCGGAGGCTGAGATGGCTTTGACCGGAGATGCTTTCTTCTGGTGGTATTTTTGGAAAAGAAGCAAACAGAATGCAAAATGGTGGGATTTTGTGAAGGCTTTACTGAAGAAATTCCAACCAGAAATGGATCCTGACATACCAGTGTATGTTCAAGATTCTGAGGAAGAAGAAAGCCCGAGAACGTATGCAGTTTTGAGGAATGGAAGAGAGGGTCATTCGATGGAAGAAAATCCAGAGATAAAAGTTGATTCTGTTAATTCAATGGATAAAGGTTTTCTTTCAAAGGTGAATCCAAAGGAACCAGGAAAGAAGGACTTCGGGGTTCCTTTTCTTGGTGAAACAGAGGTACCATTGATGGTGAATTGGTGGCCAGAGAAGAGTGATGCCCTACAATTGCAGAAAACTTGGAACACTTCAATGGTGGAGAAAAACTTAGCCCTTGAGATGCAGAGGATCAAACTTGAAACAATACTTGCAAGAAGTGCGAGGCTAAATAACAGAGTTCGACGGACGCAACCAACCAAGGTGCTGGTCAGGTGGCCACCGCCAAAGCCACCAGATTCAAGTTTCCTTTGTGTAAGAACAGTTGTGAATCTGTGGGCAGAGTGCAAGAAGCTTTTCCTGCGACCCCCGCCAAAGCCACCAGATAAAGGCTTCCTTCGTGTGAGAATAATTGGGAAAAATGTGGCCATAGTGCAAGAAACTTTTCCGGATTATCACCTTGGGGACAAGGTGGATCTTTAGGGCGGGGTATTGATAGGATGAACAGTGCTCGTGAACAGTAGCAGTTAGAAAGTTATTATTTAATTATTTGTTGGGTTAGTTATTATTAGTTATTTACATCAGTTTATGCTAGTTATGTTCTATCAAAACTGCCTAGAGGTGGTTATTAAATTTCTGGTAGTTAATCTTCCGGGGCAACTCGAATTTAATGGAAACCGGATCATGATAGTTGCTCCTCCCAACTCATCCAACAATTCATTAGTCTTTGGTATAGGAAATCAGTTTCTCATTGTTAGAGTTAATACCACTGTAGCCGACATAAAAATGTTATAAACCATCTTTCTCGCAATTCGCAAATAAGTAAGACAGGGAAGAAAATGGACTGATACTCAGTATGCCAATATAAATATATATATATATATAGGGGAATGCTAACTTACTCCCACTTGTTTTTTAGAAAGAGTAAGTTAGCAATGAACACCTTTTTATTTAGACAAAATTGTCTCTCACTTTTATTCCTTAAAAAAAATTAACCGGTGGGTTTCTTGTAATTTTGCTTAATTTAAAAACTGAAGATATTCTCTCTCCTCATTTATAATATTGTTCCCCTTTCTCTCTTTTTCTATAAACAGCCTCTGCCATTCACGCAATGTCTCAAAGTTCTCCACCACGGTACCACCTCTGCAGATTTGCTAAAATTGCTCTTGTTAAGTGATTACAAATAAAACCTTGTTTATTTCAATAAACCCATTCAGGAAAAATACACACATGCACTGAACTGTTTCAATAAACCAGAGCGGATCCGAAATGACTGTGAATGTAGAAGTCAAGAAAACACAAATTTATTCAGAAACGAAGGTTTTGATTTTGATTTTGATTTCTTGAGAAGGTGAATCTCGTTGTTCTCTGAGGAACAGGGTGGTGGTAATCAATGGCGAGGTTTAGAGAGAGAAGGAAGGAGAGAGGGATGAGAGAACCATTTCAGGAAAAAAAAATCGTTTGAACTCAAGAAGCCATTTTCATGTATCGAGAAAGGTCTAGTTCAACGAGTTCAGGCTGGATTGAATGAACCCTCGTCGATTTGGTTTTGGGGGAAAAAAATTTATGTCAGAAAGAGTTGCTAAGTACACATGAACGGTGTCAATGGAGTGAGAAAGCATAGGAAAAGAGGAGAGAAAGGGGAAGAATGTTGTAAATGAGGAGAGAGAAAATTCTGATTTTTCAATTAAATAAAAGTTTTTGCAAGCAAAATTACAACAAACCCACCAATTAACTTTTTTTAAAAGAATAAAAGTGAGGGACAATTTTGTCTAAATGAAAAGGTGTTGATTGCTAATTTACTGTTTCTAAAAAACAAGTGGGAGTAAGTTAGCATTTCCCATATATATATATTCTGAAGGCACATGATTGTTTTCTTAAATGTTCTAATCTTGGCCATTAATTTTTAAGATTTATTGTATTGATTTTTGCTTACAGTGATTCTGTAAGACCCTGAATTAAATAATTAGATTATTTATTTATTTTCGTTATATTTATTAATTGAGTTGTTATATTCTATTGTTTTTATGTTATTTTTTTTTACTCGAATCCTATTACAAGTCATGAAAACTAGTTATATGATAACTAAGTTCAGATTATGTTTAAGGATGACACTATAGTCATTTTGAGTGATAGCACGAGCCGTGTTCGCACCCGACTAAGGTCGAGAGTGTCCGAAAAAGGCTATATCCGCTCCTAGAGCACTGTTTAAGAGAATTTTAGAATTGAAGGGAGAATAAGAACCTCTAGGTATTTTTCTCATGACTAGTGTTTCGATACGAAACTCTGAACTGTACGCACGTTAGGTTTTGCTTCCCGGAAGTCCGTCGAAGCTAAACTTTAACTTCTCGGGGACTTTGTGATATTTCTTCAGAAGGAAGTTTCTTCATCCGACATCGACTACAAAAGTAGTCTTTCGACGTAAATCGACCCACACTATCTTTGAGACGTTTTCCTCAATTAAATGAACCTCGATTTGAGTTTCGACATTATGTCGCTGAATACTCAATTTTTATCAGCAGATGAAAATACCAAAATGACCGGAACCGCGAAATCTCAACTTTCCGGATTTTCCACTCACCTATAAAAAGGGGGAAAAAATGAGATTTCTCTCATTTTCCCCATTCATGGCCGAGAGTGAGTTTAGAGAGAGAGAGAGAGAGAGAGAGAGAGAGAGAGAGAGAGAGAGAGAGAGAGAGAGAGAGAGGAGAGCTTTTCTTCGTTCCTTGCCCGATCGTCATGATTTCAGTTGCTATGGATCGGCACCGAGGTAACCTTCATCATTCTTACTTTTGTTTCTTCTTTCTGTTGAGTTTTTTTCATGTCTTTCTGTGCTCAATTGGAGCTAAATGTCAAAATGTCTGATAGCTTCGATTTTTCTTTTCAACTATCTACCCTACTAACCTAACATGCTTTAATCGATGTCGGTTTGTTCGGATTTTCATCGAGTCGTCGTAGATCTGAGTTTTAAAGCTCGAAACCCATTTTCTCTGTGAGTTTACTTTTTGAATCAAAAAATCTTGATCTTGCTTAGTGCCTTTCAGATTAGTTGTTACTAAAGGTCTTGTTTATCGTTATTCAAAATTTGTTTCGAAAAATATCGACTTTGAGTTTTCGGGCAATTTTATTAGACCAAAAAGCCCATATTCTAGTTTTAGCCCCCGTAATTATTCCGAGTGTTTCCTTGTCCTAGATATTGCCTAAGAATACCTAGAAATTAAATTAGATCGAAGAAAAAGTTCGGAAAACCCTATTTTTGTAATGGCCGAAACTTATTTGGAGCTGTATCGTGTCCAAAAATAATTTTTGGGTTTGTATGGCCTGAGCCATAGCGTAGCCCTCTCTGTTGTCGAAATTTAGGCTTTGGTTTCGTGTCATTCCAAGTTATGTAGCTCGAGTAATGCATATTTTAGCGAAAACATGTCTTATTGTCCATTCGTGCCTAAATGTCGAACTCTAAAGCTTCGAAAGCTTCTTTTGGGGTTTGTTTAGTGTTAATAGTTTATATTGCTTCTTAGTGACTAAGCAATGATACTTTCCTTAAGGTTTGGAACGAGTTGAGCCGAGATGAGAGATTTTAGAGCAAGCGATGAGGTTTCACGATGGAGGAGCACACCCCAGAGAACTTGCTGAGTTCGGGAATTGTCTTTGGGATCGAATTGTGATATCAATCTTGGATCGAGAAATAAAATGTTAGGGTAACTCAGTTTCAGAGCGTCTTTGAGTCTTGCCTGCTTTAATCGCACTACATGCGTTTGAGATGAATGTGTTTAAGTTGATTGACAATTGATTGATATGTTGGCATGTTTTGATATGTTGTATACTTGCTTATGTTGATTGTTCTGAGGCTTGTGCCAAATGTTTTCTGAGGGTTCGGCCATTGTTAAACAATAGAGATGTGCGTCTCCGTTTTCTGGGGCTTCAGTAATTGATTATTATTGATACATTGATTGTCGTTATGTTGAAATATTGAAATGAGTTGGTATGCATTTGATTTGATTTATGCTTGATTATTGGATTTGAAATTGTTGATGCTATGTTGACTTGCTTTAAGTGGCAGTGTAGTGGTTTCATTCCACATGAATGTCCCGTCTTTCATGGGCGTTATTAAGTGGCATTCAGGGGAGTCTGTTCTCCGTCTGTCCCGTCTTTCATATGCGTTTTTAAGTGGCAGTGTAGTGGTTTTCGTTCCATCTGATTGTCCCGACTTTCATGGGCGTTATTAAGTGACATTCAGGGGAGTCTGTTCTCCGTCTGTCCCGTCTTTCATGGGGCTATTATGTGGCAGTTCAGGGAAGTCCGTTTTTCGTCTGTCCCGTCTTGCGAGACATTATTGATCGATCTATTTTGGTGGCAACATATAGTTGCATTATAGGGCAATAATATTTGCTTCTGTTGATTTGGTTGATATCTGGGTTAATCTATGTTGTTAAGTTGTTGATATATGAGTTGGTCTATATTGTTGAAGTTACTGTCATATGATTTAATTATCTGTTGTTGATTCTGTTTATATATGATTTAAATATATGTTATTGATCATGTTTCTATCTGATTTAATTATATGTTGTTGATCTTGTTTATATATGATTTAAATATATGTTATTGATCCTGTTTATATATAATTTAATTATATGTTGTTGATCTTGTTTATGTCTGATTTAATTATATGTTATTGATTCTGTTTATATATGATTTAATTATATCTTGTTGATCTTGTTTATTTCTGATTTAATTATATGTTATTGATTCTGTTTATATATAATTTAATTATATGTTGTTGATCTTGTTTATGTCCGATTTAATTATATGTTGTTGATTCTGTTTATATATGATTTAATTTCATGTTGCTGATTTCGTTGATATCTATATTGGATTGTATTGTTAGTTTGTCTATCGAAATGTTGTGTATAACCTTAAGTGGCGATGAGGTGGGTTTGTCCCACATGATTGTCCCGTCCTTTGAGACGCTAAAGTTGCGATAAGGTGGGTTTGTCCCACGTGATGGTCCCGTCTTGCGAGACGTTATTGTTTGATGTTATATTGTTAAGGTCGTTGATATTTGATTTGATGTTATACTGTTGAGGTTGTCGATATCTGATTTGATGATATATTTTTGAGGTTGTTGATATTAGCTTTTATGAATCCAATTTGGAAATCATTGCATATTTACTTTACCAGGTTACTATGGTGACCCCCGAAAGTCGGGGCGTCACAGATTCAGAGGCACTCTAGGGGATGTTGTACTTTTTTTCCTTCCCTAGGTTTTTATCCCAATGGGTTTTCCCTAAGAAGGTTTTAACGAGGCACGTTCTCTAGGTGTGGTCTTTGGGGGGTTTTTGTTAGGTTGAGTTTGTTGATCTATCTTATTTGTAAGAGAGTTGTTCTCATAAATTTTACCTCTCTAATAATAGATATCTTTTTTCCTTCCCTAAATTTTTATCCTAATGGATTTTTCCAAGGAAGGTTTTAACGAGACACGTTCTCTAGGTGTGGTCTTTGGGGGGGGGGGGGGTTGTTAGATTGGGTTTGTTGATCAATCTTATTTGTGAGAGGGTTGTTCTCATGAATTTTACCTCTCTAATAATTGATATCTTTTGCTTTAATTTTTATTTTAAATCCAAGAGTTGAAAACCTATCCTCTCACTTTCACATAAGAAACCCCCATCACTTGATACACCATCTATCTATCTATCTATATATATTTGAGTTCAAGAGGAAGACGATATGCTAATATTTTGTTATATTCTCATTGACTCATATTTTAAAAAAAATCAAAACAAATTCCTTAAAAACCTTACATTATGTTATATTCTATTTTTAAAATAATAAAAGTTCTACTAATATACACTAGGGGATATAAGTTAAGTCAAGCTAGGTTTTGCATGGTTCAAGCCTGTCCTGCATTCTCTTTTTGTGGCTCAAGCCTGATCTGTAGTTTTCCAACAAGCAGAATATTAAGGCATGGTTTGGCCTGTTACAAGGTCTAACCTGACCAAAAGCCTACTTAAAAAGCCTATTTAACATACAATTTTAAATAAAGAAGACCAATAGGTCGACAGGCCACGAGTGTAAGACCCGGATTTGCAGAACTAGTTACTTTTCCGACTCACGCGTAGATTCAGTGAAAGCGTGACAGGAGTTCGCCGTTTGAGAAAGATTAATGAAGAAGGAAGTTCAGGAATTGTTTGAGGAATGTTTCATAGTCGTTTTAGGAGTTAGTGCGAGTCGTCTGCACACCTGCCTTATGGCGAGAGTGTACAGAATAGGCTAATTTCGCTCTTAAAACAACGTTTAAGTGAGATTTCAAATCCTTGGGAAAATAAGAAGTTCTCTTTATTTTTCCTTCGACCAGTGTTTCATTTCGGAACCCTGGACTGTACGCACGATAGGTTTCAATTCTCGGAAGTCCGACGACGCTAATTTCTTTGCTTCAAAAACCTAAATTCAAGCACTGAATGAAGACTTTTTCTATTCAGAGCTTTTAACAAAGTTTCCATCCGCGCTGCCAGATTTGTTTCGATGTTTCCAATCTTTCTTCAGAACTAAGTTTTGTCGTCCGACCTTCACAGCAAAAAGTAGTTTTTCGGGACAGATTTAACTTACACCGCTTTTGAGTTCTTGAGATCGTTTTTCCCTAATTCTAGAGATTTGTTTTGAGTTCTGGAATTCTGTTGCCAGAATCTCGCTTAGAATTCACCGATGAACATGCTGCAAAAATCAGAATCGCGAAATTTTCATTTTCCCGCGATTTCACCTTCCTATAAATAGTAAAAAAATCAAAATTACTCCCATAACTTCCCTTTGAAGCCGCGAGCAAGGAGGAGAAAGGAGGAAGGAAGATTTTTGCCGAAACTTGACCGATCTTCGAGCTGTTTGTCCCTACTTCAAGGTATCGAGGTAACTAGCTTGATTCTTACCTCTGATCATTGTTTCTACTGCGTTTCTATATCTCTTTCTGTGCTCAAAGTTTTGAGCTTTTCGTAAAACTATCCGTTTTTCTTGATTTTTCGCTTGGGATATCTTCTGTACTTACCCAACAACCTAGAACACTCGCCGTTATTCGCCGATTTTGATCGAGTTGTCAAGGATCTGAAAAACTGCTTAGAAAACCCTTTTGTGCACATATCGAAACTTTAATGTCGAAAAGTCGCAATCCGACTTCGTGCCTTTAGGATTAGTTGCTACAAATGTCGTTAGGAACATCGCTATCAAATTTGTTTTCCGAAGTTTTAACTTTGAGTTTTTAAGCTTTTATTTTGGACCAAAACGCCCCTGAATAGCCGTATTTTGACCCGGTTGTCCGAAAATTTTTCCGACAGTTTCTTTACCTTAGTTTTACCCTAAAACTACCTTGTAATTAAATTAGATCGAAGAAAAAGAACCGGAACCTTTTTCCTCTTGTGGCCGAGACCCGAGAGCATGTTTGTGGGGGGGGGGGGGGGGGGTTCGTTTGCGAAAACTTGTCCTTTCGTACTCGATTGTTGTATTCTGAAGCTTCAATGCTTTGTCTATCGTTAATGAGTTGTATTGTGATCGAGCTAATCGATTTTGTTTGGATTTCTGCTTTGTTTTCTCCGAGGTTCAGTTGAAGGAACTTTGGGTTTCTCAGAGCAATTGTGTGAAGGAAACCTAGACCACGAGACTGGAGCAACTCGAGGTTAGGGCAACTTACTTATTAGCTAAGACTGCATGATAGGCGTCGATAAATTCGACTTATGCTTTACTTTGATATTGATTATGATGATGAATCAATGTTATGATGTTTTCCATAACTTATGATATTGAGATGTTATTGAATTGTGCGTTTTGACGCGACTTCGGAGTGGGAAAATCATTGAACTGGTTACTTTTGATATTTCGGGTTGGGGAAACAACCCTAGGCGAGTCCAAACAGGGGGTTTGAGACTTAGCCATTCGTTTGTATACTTAGACTTTCCCCGGGATTTATATTTGGTGGGTTTTTGGAAAACTTAGAAAGAAAATAGAATTTTGAAAACTAGAGACTTTAGGAAACTTAGACTTCGAGAAATAAACTCATAACCTGACTAATTCAATTCGAAACGTTTTCATTAACGAATAAACCATAGGGAATCTCGATGGGAAAATGATTGCGAAAGACGGGGAAAAGTCGACCTTGTCGTGGGTTTTGGAGAATTGGTGGACATCACGGGGGTGGGCCACGGTGATGAGTGAAAGTCACCGAGTACTTGGGTACTCTTGTTGTGAGAGTTTATGTTGTATTGACCGACATTAAACTCTTGGGTTTTGAAATTGGGTTTTGAGCTAAACACTTGCGTTGTGAGGACGAATCGATGTTTGGCTAATCATACTGCATCATGCATCATTCGAGGTTTGTACGATCGAAAGATTGGGCCTCGGTGAAGAACGGGAATGCTTCACGAAGGTTGGGGAATTGCCTTCATCGAATAACACCTGGGTGTATCTTCGGCATAGCGGGCAGAGTGGCACGACCATTGATGGTTGGGGCTGATCCGACTATGCATGGGTTTGTAAGCGACACCCGAGCAGAGTTGGCGACACTAGGCCTGTGTCGTGCGGTCTCGTGGTGCCCATCCCAAACAACTATCCGGATCATATTGAATTGCATTTCACGCATACATTCACTCTGACTGGAATTGTATGCTGTTTGAATTATTGAAGCATTGTTAGAGCCAATAACATGCTAGGATTATTAATATATATACAAACATATATATATATCTATACCCCAATCACATGTTGAGTGTATAATTACTTTATTCCGTGAGTTGACCCTAGCGCCTTGGCTTTGGTTTCATGTTTGTGTTTGGGCGGTCGGCCTGCTGCCAGATGTCGATGGCGGAGTGGTTTTCGATGGTCTCTCCCTCGGAGGGGATCAGGTTTGAGTTGGTGGACCGTCATGCCCCCACCGCTTGGGTGATCGATGCTGTGGATCATCGAGCGACGTACCGGGGAAGGGTCATGGAGGACCGGACAGACGAGCGTGGACGTTTGACGAGGGGAGTGCTACGACGCATGGAGCTGAGCTTTGACTTGCCGCCTTCAGTTCGCTGTGGACCAGGTACTGGTCGAGGACCACCTGCACCACCTCCGACTTCATCTTCTTCCGATGACGAGGACCCATCCGAGATCGAGGTTGATGTTGTTGCACCTGTTGCGCCACCTCCTGCTACTGCTATCGATCCTACCGACGTGGCGTCGTCCTCGAGGCTCGTGGAGCCGAAGAGGGAGTCTGTTGTTCCATCTGCCTCACGTCGTTTTCCTTTTACTCCACCGCGCGGCTACCGTGTGGAACCCCTGGTTCGGGTGGTGGAGGAGGATGTTCTTACTGGAGAGGTGGATGTTGAGACGGGCTTGACTAGGACAGTGCGCAGGACAGTCAGGAGGGAGGTCGTGGACTTGGATACCGAGATGATTACGGTGGATTCCGACTCTGACTCCGACAGCGATGGGGACAGCTACTCGCCGAGCGACGAGGGAGAGGAGGAGGAGCTATGAGCGGTACTGGGAGGGTAGGTTAGGCAGCGTCATATTTTGTGTAGAGCTCTGATTCGTCTTACTTTTGGGACAGGGTAGGTTCCCGATGCATGGCTTTTTGTGTGGTTCTCTTGATGGGGAATCACAGAGAGTCTGTCGGACTATAGGGGTCTTTTGTTTAGGCCATTTTGGGAGCCGACTTTCTCTTGGATGACTGTACTTATGATCTTTTACTTACATTACTGGTTCTGTACATATTTGCCTACGGGCACACTACTTTGGGGTCACTGCGAGTGCGCGTGACGGTGACGTGCAGCTGAGGCTGTACCTGTTTATATATATGTTGTATATCGGTTAGGTTAGTTGCTGGGTTATGTCTTTATTTTCTATCGCTGTGAATTAAAAAGGAATCGAACGGAAAAAAAAATATACCGGTTTTTCGCGTAAAGTTTATTTTTTTTTGTTACTAAAGTGACACCTGGAAATCGGGGTGTTACAACGAGCTAATAGACCAACGAGCTAATATGTCTTCTTATATATCATTGCATTTCCATTTCAAATAATAAAACTTATATATTATTGCTTTCAAATAATATTATTAATTATATTACTGATAAAAATAAGATTACATAAACAAGTCGGATTATCAAGCCAAATATACTTTTCTGATAGTCTTAATCTGACCTTATTAGTTAATCAAACATTTTACAAAGCTAAGACCTAACCTTTTTAATAAACAAGTCAAGTCAAGTTACACCTCTAACGAGTCAGGTCGTAAGCCACTGACAGACCGCTTAGCTTATTTCCACCCCTGATATTCATAAGATTCTTTTTTCGACATTCTTTATTGATGAATTAAAATTTATGTGAGATCCAAATGAATCCATATAAATTTTAATTAATTAGCGAGTGAGCATATGTTGAGAGATTTTTCTACACTGATACTACTTTCAAAATCCTCAAGATTCAATTGTAGTATAGCATAGGGTTTTTGTCGTATCCGCATGGAATTGCTAATACAAATGCCGTTCTCTAGTGAAATTACTCAAGTAATAGATTTCCAAAAGGGTTGATGATTTTAGTGATCAAATGCTAATGTAAATTAAATAAAGCGAGAATAAAAGATGATTGATATCAAGAGAGAAAGCTGTTGGAATTGGAGTTCACCGTTTAACTATTAGTGTCCTATGATTCTATATGAATATTCATTCCTATCCATGATTCATCTACATCATTTCTACCCTACTTCAATGATTCCTCACATGAGTGGATATCTATAACTTACTTTCCTAAACATTGATTCCTCACATGCATAGAAAAACTAAGTTATCTTTAAGCTCAGATGTTTAAGGGACTAACAAACCTAACTCTATTCCTAGCAATTAGATTTATTAGATGATTAACTCTAGGTCGGACTCTAGACGACGTAGCTTCCGCTCTTACGCCGAATCAATCGATATGTTCTAGGTGCGCAAACTAAAACATAGCATTAAGAACAAGAGAAAACCATTGAATCATGTAATAGAAACGATATTTTCATATAGAAATCAAGAAGAACAAATCATAGTTAAAGGCTACATCCAAATCCAACAAAGAAACTTAGCAACCCATATTCATGGATTGCTTACAAAGCTTACAAGAGGAAACTAAGGTGAAAGCGGTGACCCGTGCCGTCCTCGGTGTGTCTCCAGCACGATAGATGGTGGATCAAAGCTCCCAAAGTTCCTTTCCTTCTTCTCTATGCAATTTTCTCTCTAAGAGGTCCAAAATATGTCAAGAGATCATTAAATTCTGATTTGGTCGAGCTTTTTATAAAACAGGACAGCAATCTCGCTTAAGCCGATAAAGGTGTCGCTTAAGCGAGCAGGTTTCTTCACGTTCAGGTAAGGTCTTTGTCTTCTCGCTTAAGCCGAATTGTCTTTCAGAACCACTGCTACTGCCATGTAATTTGGCTTAAGCGAGGAAACATTTAGCTTAAGCGGACTTCAATATTTTTAGCCCTTTTGATCTTCAAATGGTTGGATCTTCTTGACTTTTCTCCTACAATAAAAACCAAAGAGTCTAAATGATAAAACTAACGTATCTTACATTTATCTATATAAAAACTATCTACTTACTAAATTAACCTTATTTGAGGGATAATTTGAAAGATAACTTACACATTTAGAACAGATAAGTACCCAAATTAATATAGAAAATCAGGTAAATTTGGCACTTATCAGCATATAAACCAGAATTTACATGTCTTATCTATCTCATCACAACTTATCTACCAAAGAAAGGTGCCTAAAAACAATTTTCCATTCTAACATTTGCGTCAGCGAATACGAATCTTTGCAAATTACAAGTTCGCCGGACAAGTGGTAAGTGAAAATCGCATTGGGTCCCAAATATAAGATTTACAAAACTACAACACATCTACATTCTTTTTGTTCTTCATGAAACTTCAACTTTTAACTGTGGCAGCTAAATATCTTAAGGATAATTTAGTGGAATTGATGAGGGATATGTTTAATTAAATAATGGGTATTGGATCCAAGACTTAATGCTTTCTTATAATTTTTTAATTTCTCACTAGAAGTTGAAGACAATAATATAGGAATATATGATATAGAAATAAATCGACATAAAAGCGACAAATCCACCCAACATTCGTCAAACAAAGTTCATGTACCATGCCACGTAACGTCACTAAATTGGGTGAAAGGTTCAATGATTGTGGTGATTCAGGACTCAGCAGGAATATTGAAGCCAAACTCACAACAAGATCAAGCAAGATGCGTGACCTTTCTTAATTTTGCTTCCACTATGTTTGGCACACCAAGTATATGATCTTTATGTGATTCATACCACAAACAAGCAAATTAAACTGACACGAGGTTGATAGTAGCTAACTTTGAGCATTTGAAAGTTGGTCTCACTTGTCACCGGCCGACTGTTTTTCTTTTCTTTAGCATTTTTACGTCCTCTCCTTATTTTAAGTATGTTATAGTCCATAATTATGAGATTAATCTTTCAAAGTTCTGATATCACATTAAATGTTAAGTTTCTTGTAAGAAAATAACAAAATGCACTATAAAGTGTTTTCAATATAATATCACTGTTTCAAAGAAAACGCATGGAGTTACCTCATATACTCACTCCGTTCCTTTTTAAGTGTCATTTTAGAACAATTTGTTTGTTCATATTTAACTGTCGTTTGATGTTTTAGGTTCTATTTTGTCAATTATACCCTTACTTTTTCAATAACTTCACTTCACATTTTTCATAAAATTCTTCTTTCTTAATAACTATGAAGACCTTTATGACTTTATGATTGAGTGAGAGTGGTAGATGGTTTAATGATATGAGAGTGGAAAAAAAAACTACTAATTCACTATCTTGGTTGGAGACTTTATGTTGGGATGTGAGAGGGTAGAATGAGAAAACCAACTCTAATAATCCACTATCTTGGTTGGAGAGCTTTATGCTAACACGACACTTAAAAAGGAACGGAGGGAGTATTTAATTATTATTAATTAAGAATTATCCATAGCTTTTCTCCAAAAAAATTAAGGATTTTTAATTTTTGTCAAGACAATTCTAAGCATGATTGTGTGATAATTTTACGCTTTGTTTAGTAGAGAAGAAAGAGTAGAGAAGAGAAGTTGAGTAGAGAAAAATATGTGAGAAATATAGTAGATTTAGAGGTTGTTTGGTATGATAAAAATAGAAGACATATAGTGATGAGAAAATGTTACTTTTTGTGTTTAAAAATAATTATTTCTAATATAAAACAATTTCCCTAGCGGTCTGATTCAATTTCAGACCGCCAGTAAAAGATGAAAAATCAGAAGAAAAATGAAATAAAAAGCATGCAGGCACCAACCCATCTCTCTCCAATCTGGAGAGATAAAAAAGTGGAGGGACCCACCACTTTTTCTCTCCTCTATCTCTCTCATCCCACTCACCAAACACACATACTTCCTTCTTCCTCCCCTAACTCTCTATTCCCCATCTCTCTCTACCCAAACACCTCTCTACCAAACTAAGCATTAGGGTCAAATATGTTGCAGATACCTGACTTATATAGTCACATCCAATTAGGTTCTTAATTTTTTTTATGCGTTTTGGTCCTTATAATTTTTTTTTAATTCAAATAAGTCCAAATCAACATGTTATGTGCCATTCCACCTCACCCTCAGCTTCCCCTTCCCCCACTTCCCCCCTCTCCCTCAACCCCTTTCTCCCCACATAGAGCCCCACCCTAGCTTAAATTAATACAATCATATGTTTGGTGGAGAATGATCACAGTTGGGGTGGTAGTAGAGGCGACAGTGGTGATAGTTGTGGAGGTGGTGGGCTGTGGCGGTAAAATGGTGGTGGTTTGGTAGTGGCGATGGCGGTGGTGGAGGCAGTGATGAGAGTGATGGTCGCGGTGGCGGTAGAGAGTGTGGTGGTGGTGGTGGTGATTCTGTGGTGGTAGTGGTGGCGGTGGATGGTGGTAGTGGAGGTGCTGGTGGTTAGGCGGCATGGGTGGTGGTGGCGGTGTTAGAGGGTGGTGCTTGTGGTGGCTATATATGGCAGTAGATTACATATTTTCAAATAGCTTATACGTCACAATCTTATCATTTCTTATCTCAACCTCGATATGGTGGATTAAATAACCATTTTAATGTATAAGAGGAAATTGATGGATAAGTCGACACAATACAATGTTAGCACCAAATAATAAATAAACTCATAACATATTGTATAAACTTATACCTTCATGCATGAAACAACATACAAAACGATATATATGAATTTAACTTGTGTGTATTGTCAACGTAAAATTTCTTTATCTAATGGATGATCACCATATCGAAAAAAAAAACTTTTAATTTAATTTAAATAAATGCTTAATTGCATTTTTAATCCCCCAACTTTTCTCTTTCTGCGAAAACCGTCTCCCAACTAAGAAATTAGTAAAAAGCATCCTCGAAGTTACCATCCGTTAACACATTTGGTCCATTTAGTATTTTTCATCCAAAATCTAACGGTTTGAGGGACCAAAAGTGCAATTAAGGCACTTTCCTCACCACCGTGACCTGCACTTTTGGTCCCCCCATTTTCCATTTGGTCCACTTAATTGCATTTTTTATTCCTCAAACCGTTAGATTTTGGATGGAAAATACTAAAGGGACCAAATGTGTTAACATAGAGTAATTTTGGGATGTTTTTTACTAATTTCTTAGTTGGGGGACGATTTTCGCAGAAAGGATAAAATTAAGGACCAAAAGTGCAATTAAGCGAAGATTATATCTATTTTTAAATACGTGACATTAAATAATTAGATGTTTATGTAAAACTTCTTTAATAGATAGTGGCATAGCGCATCAAAATTGAACTCAACTGATGTTTTAAAAAATTTCACATCATTATATATCCAAAACAAAAATAATTATCACATGATCATCTAAATATATAACATAGTCATATCGTATAATAAGACTCATCACTTTACCATTTTAATAAAAAATTATTTGCACCCTTAATTCATATCAATAATTAAGATAAGAAGTAATATATATATATATATATATGTGTGTGTGTGTATGATAGTAACATCATAAAAGAAGAAAAGAAAATAAATAAAAAGGAAATCAAATATAAACTTGGTCTGAATGTATCAGAATTCTTGTCAATTTTTTTCATAGGGTGGGTGGGCTCATCCCTCTTGAGAAGTCCAGATTTCACAGATACTATACCTGTATACCATATATATATATATATATGTGTATGATAGTAACATCATAAAAGAAGAAAAGAAAATAAATAAAAAGGAAATCAAATATAAACTTGGTCTGAATGTATCAGAATTCTTGTCAATTTTTTTCGTAGGGTGGGTGGGCTCATCCCTCTTGAGAAGTCCAGATTTCACAGATACTATACCTGTATACCATAAGAGAATATAAATGGCATGTTTGGGCAGCCACCCCCACTGACCTTGTATGATTCAAGTGGGTCCTTACAACGCACTAAAAAAAACTACAAACCCCACCAATTACTATTCCCAATCGCACCTAATGCCATTATATAAAGCCACATGTATTACACCTACAGTATCTCACCACCATCCTCACATATATATGTGTCCTCTCCAGTCTCCATTCTCTCCTCAATAATCATATTACTCCTCTTCTTCCTCTATCTTATCCCCTTCTTCTCAATTCTCAATCATCACCATCCTCTTCATTATTATCAACTATCCTTAGTGACGGATCCAGAAACTATTAGCCGGTCGCTAAAACATTTTCATTAACCACTATATTAATTATCGTGTGCTTATATATATATAGTTGTGTGTTAGTAAGCTTGCTGAGGAGTGAAGATCATGGGTAACGTAGACTATGCGTACCCTTCCGCTGAGGAACGCGTGCACCACCGCGTGGAGGTTCCTCCTCCTCAGCCATTCTTCAAGTCTCTGAAGTACTCTCTGAAGGAGACATTCTTCCCTGATGACCCTCTAAGGAAGTTCAAGAACCAACCAACGTCAAAGAGATTATTGCTAGGAATTCAGTACTTCTTCCCCATCTTCGAATGGGGACCTCACTACACTTTTCAGTTCTTGAAATCTGACCTCATTGCAGGCATCACCATCGCTAGCTTGGCCATTCCACAAGGCATCAGTTATGCCAAGCTCGCCAACCTCCCTCCAATTCTTGGACTATGTGGGTACTTTAATTATATATAGATCATCAACCAAACACAAAATATTCTCGTATCACATGCTATATATTGTCACATAGAGTTTAGGAAATTGATTTCATGTTTTCTTTGTAAAGAGACTAACTTATATTAACTTTGAGAATGTCAATATATCTATATATCTACACACACATAGCACGCACGCAGCACACACATATTTATGTATATAAGCAGTGTCTCAATGTCCTACTTTTTGAAGATTAGCCGTATTAGGTGTCGTGTCGTATCGCAGTTTCGTGTCGGAGTCAGTGCTTCATAGCTAATTTCTAATAGGTTTTTTTTGTTTTTTTCAGATTCGAGTTTTATACCACCGTTGATTTATGCGATGATGGGTAGTTCAAGGGACTTGGCAGTGGGGACTGTGGCCGTTGGATCTCTTCTGTTGGGTTCCATGTTGGCGAATGTGGTGAATCCAAATGAGAAACCAAAGCTTTTCCTCCACCTAGCTTTCACAGCTACGTTCTTTGCTGGAGTCTTTCAGGCTGCATTGGGTCTATTTAGGTAACATCTCACTATCAATGTATCATATCCACCATGTTATATAATAAAATAGAGACCTCATTCTGATAAGAGAAGAATTCTAGCTAAAAACTCACTCTCAGAATCAGCAACGTCATCACTTTTTAATTATCTCAATTTTACAATTTTTTATTTCCACATTCTCTCTAGCAAAATGTTAAAGAAAATCTCTCAAATTCAAACAACATGATATTTTTTAAATTCAAGTTTCCTTGATTTTCTCCATCATAAACTCAGTTTTTTTATAGCAATTTTTTTAAACTAGAAATTTTTAATATTAGCCACATGATCTGAAATTACAAGTAGAACAATATTTTTATTTTAAAATATATAAATATTTTTATATTGTACTACCTCCGGTCCTATTTATAAGCATGAAAGAGAAGAAAAATCTTGGTCTTTTTTATAAGAACCAAATGAAAGTTTGAGCTATACTAATTATTTTTTTCCAATATGATGCCCTTATTAATTCTAACTTGTAAATATGTCTCATTAATTATTCTCTCTCTTTCCCACTTTCCAACACTAATAATAAAGGAAAATTTTGGAAGTTTATTTTAATTTAAGACAAATTTAATGCATTTTATCTAGTTTAACTACATTTCTTAAACTATGTGATTTTTTTTATTTATTATAAATAGGACCGGAGGTAGTATATAATGTATCTACAATTTGTTAAACTCTTTACTATTGTTTTCAAAAGACTTCTTAATATATGTAATTCTAAGAAATAATTTCATACTTTAAATATTTTTTAAGAAACCCGTGCATTGCACGTGCAACTTCCAGTATATATACTCTAAAGTCACTTTCTAATCTAGAAACTTTTCTTTACACTTTTGAAACTGAATATTTTATAGTGATCATAACTTTTTGAAGAAGTATATAAATTTTCTTGTGCATTTTTTCTCAATTTTATAAAATAATTAAAACACTAACATGTTAACAAAAAGAATAAATATTCACAAGTAAGAGATAAAAAGAAAAAAAAAAGAGAAATAAAAAATGTGATAGATGAAATATGAGAAAAATGAGTAAAGATGATATTAAAAAGAATATGAATACAAATTAGTCAAGACCCAAACAAAGAAGTGTACTCATTAATTAATAATACTATCTTTGTTCCTTATTACTCCATTTATATTTATACATAAGTATTTTTTTTGAAAGAATATTTATACAGAAGTCATTTTTAATTAATTCTCTAAAATAAAAATAAAAAGTAGCGTATTAATAAGTTTGTGAAAAAATTTTAGTATCAATAAAAAAATATTATCAATTTTCCTTAATTACCCTAATTTAAAAACTTACAAATTAATTAAACTCCTCTCTACTTTAGTTATCTGTTTATTTTCTCATGAAGTTATTTCTCGAAGTTTAGAACTTTTCAAAATTTCACTGTCTCTTCCATATTAAATATGAGGGTAAATTTGAAAAAAAGGTATTTAATACTTCATAGATATTAGAAAGTGACTTATATTTAAGAACAATATTTTTTTCACAAAAAGTGATTTATAATAAGGAATGAAGAGATAAACTATCTAGAAAAATAAGAAACATAGTACATATTAAGATATGAAATTAGTTTTGGTAACTTTCAAAAAAAAATATTCCTTAAAAAAACTTTCAGAAAAAATATTATTTGTTTTCCATTTTTATTATTTAAAATCTGTTTTATCTCTCTTCATTTATTATTCTCATAATGACATTATTTGGAAAAGCATTTATTAATATTATTTTATAACTCTCCGTGGATAGATAAATTGAATTTTCCCTTTAAATTAAAAGTTAATAAAAAAACGGAGATAGTAGTGTTTAACATAAAGAAAGAAAAAAATCCGGAGCAAGACAAAATCTACTGCAGTTCACTGTATTGGCTGAAGTTTTCTCTTCCGTTGGAGTTTTGTCTTGAAATGTTAAATCAAATATATTCTGGAATCTGCTTAAAGACGGATTGGTCTATCCATTGCTTTCGTGTATCACGGCTCAAGAATATAATATGACCTTGATAGCTGATATAAACAATTATTTAGACAACCCCTAATAGTTATCAACATATCAAATAAATACAGTTTCCTCAAATATTAATGTTATATTAGAACTATTAATTAATCATGGCCAACACATGATGAGTGCAGGTTAGGATTTATTGTGGATTTTCTGTCACATTCAACCATAGTTGGATTCATGGGAGGAGCAGCCACAGTGGTTTGTCTGCAGCAGCTAAAATCGATTCTAGGCCTTGAGCATTTCACTCACGGGGCTGATATAGTATCAGTGATGCGTTCTGTTTTTACCCAAACTCATGAGGTACAAGTTGAAATATTTTTATGTAATGAAATACAATCTATTTAAATAGAGCTAGCCTTGTCATCTTCACCTTCTAGCTAGCTAGCTCCAAAATTATAGCTTTAACTAATTATTTGATTCATGTGTAATGTTTTCATACTTACTTTTTGACTCAGCATAACTTAGTTTTCTTATTTAATTTACTTATTGCAGTGGAGGTGGGAAAGTGCTGTGTTGGGCTTTTGCTTCATTTTCTTCCTCCTTGTCACAAGATACTTTGTAAGTAATACCTAATCCATATTTATGTGCATAAAATATGACATTAATTTTAAAATCTAATATAACCATTTACATTCTATATTTCTTATAGTGTATGCTTTACTCTATTTTCCAAGCAACAATGTTAATTAGGCAAAGAAAAATAAGCCAAATGATAATTCAAACCAAAATCATTTACATTCTACATATGTACACACCTGATATTCATTACTCACTAGGTTTGGTTAAGTTTCCTTAGTCAGCTAAAAATTGACTGTAATTGTGGTTTGTGACATTAACATGCAGAGCAAAAAACAACCAAAGTTCTTTTGGGTGTCAGCAATGGCGCCATTGACGTCTGTTATCTTAGGAAGTGTGCTTGTGTATTTCACTCACGCTGAGAACCATGGCGTTCAAGTGGTGAGTATTTCAAGTGATAAGTTTAACAATAAAGTTTAATTTGAGGTGAAACACATTTCAAAGCACAATAATTCCATGAGATACACTACTTTCAAAAATGATTATGAAGTTTTACACTATGGAACCAAATACGCTATAACTGTTATGGGTTAATCTATTTACCGGATTTTGTAGTTGAAAACAAGTTTTACACTAGTGATTTGTTTATTTTTAAGATCTTGTTTTCTATAATTAAAAGGATAATGATCCTGTCATGACTCTTTATTGATGTGTGTTAATTTGTGAATACATTCAGATAGGAAATTTGAAGAAGGGGCTAAATCCACCATCTCTCACAGATTTGGTATTTGTGTCTCCTTATCTGAGCACTACTATCAAAACTGGCATTGTAGTTGGCATTATAGCACTTGCGGTAAGTGGCTTTTTTAGTTTTTAGTCTAATGATACGGTTATGTTTTTCTTCCTTTGACAATGATTTAGACAATGTAGCTTTGAATAACATCAATAGTGTTAACTAAAAATTGATGGTAAATTTCAGGAAGGGATAGCAGTGGGAAAAAGCTTTGCGATGTTTAAAAATTATCAAGTTGATGGCAATAAAGAAATGATAGCTATTGGGACCATGAACATAGTTGGTTCATTCACCTCTTGCTATCTCACAACAGGTAAATGTTTCATTAACTATTAGTAGAAATATCTAAATTCTATAGAGCCCTTTTCTTGTTTTCCCCTGATTCAATACAATATATATAACTTACTATTTTACAATAACTACTGTCACATGTGGCATAACAATTTTCATTGTTTCAGGGCCATTTTCACGTTCAGCAGTGAACTATAATGCTGGATGCAAAACTGCTACATCCAACATTGTAATGTCAATTGCAGTCATGTTGACATTGTTATTCCTGACACCCTTGTTCTATTACACTCCTCTGGTGGTGCTATCAGCTATAATCGTGTCTGCAATGCTTGGCCTCATTGATTATCAAGCTGCAATCCATCTATGGAAGATTGACAAATTTGATTTTGTTGTTTGTATGAGTGCATATATTGCTGTGGTCTTTGCTAGTGTTGAGATTGGCTTAGTTATAGCTGTATGTATCAGTATAACCTCCGTGAACTTCCACTTTTTATGTCACTCACTTTTGAGTCTATTAGAAAGGTTTCTGAAACTAATATGTGCTTTCATGTGTATATTCAGGTTGCACTATCTGTAATTCGGCTACTTTTGTTTGTTGCAAGGCCAAAGACATTTGTTTTGGGCAACATTCCAAATTCTATGATATACAGAAATGTCGAGCAATATCCAAATGCAAAACATGTACCTGGAATCCTAATTTTAGAGATTGATGCACCAATTTACTTTGCCAATGCAAGCTACTTAAGAGAAAGGTAAGCTACTTGAAAATTTAGAGCTTTTGATCTCTTGCATGGAAAATCTCTGGTTTGCAAAAGAAATGGACACTTGATAGAAACCTTTTTTTACTACTCATAGGATCACAAGGTGGATTGATGAAGAGGAAGATAAAATTAAAGCTACAGGGGAGACAAGTTTGCAGTATGTTATAATGGATATGAGTGGTAAGTAATTAATTAGCCTATGAAATATGGTTATTAATAGGCTTAATTCCATTTTGGGCCCCTGATCTTTTAAAAATGAGCGATCGGGGCCCCCGTGTTTAAACGTAGCGGTCAGGCTCCCTGATGTCTCTAAAACGTGCGATCCAAGCCCTTCCGTCTGTTTCCGTTAGTTGACTAAACAGAGCTTCATTTCTCATTCTTCTACTCAATAACAACAATTAAACACAAATCTAATTACTCTTCTTCTTTTTTTTCATTATCTCATCTTCTCCCACCATACAAAATCAACAAAACCCATGGAAGAAGATGCATGATTGTCTCTATTCCAAAAAATTACCCAAATCCAGAAATTATCGAAATGCTTAAACTTCAAATCAAAATCAATTTTCCTACAAAATCAATTTCTGGGCTTCCTACAAATTACCCACCACCTGCTTTTCGTTCTTCTTCTCCCTCTCTCATCCGCACCTTCCATCAAAATCAATTTCTGGGCTTCCTACAAAATCTTCTTCTTTTTCTTCAGATCCGCACCACCACACCACACCTTTTCCACCATACCATCACTTTTCCTTTCACCTCCCACAACCTGAGCTCGTTGCTGCCACCGCGCCATCTCCACCGCTTTCCTTCCCTTCGTTCTATGTTGAACCCCTCTCTTCAGCTTCCTTTAGCTTCTCCTCAACAAACCCACCCCCACCCACCTGCAACCGCCACCCAACCAACCAGAGGAGAGAGCGAGATCGAGAGAGAGAGAGAGGGCGAGATCCAGAGGAGAGCTCGAGATCCAGAGCGAGATCGAGAGAGAGAGAGAGAGAGAGAACGAGTCTGAGAGATTTGGGGTTGTGGGGTGAGGTGAGGTTGAGGGAGCCATGGAAGCCATGGAAGGAGGAAGGAGGAAGATGAAAGAAGAAGAAGCGTGAAAGAGGGAGAGAGAGGGTCGAGTATGAGAGAGAGGACTGAGTCTTTTTCATTTTTATTATTATTAACTTTCAATATTTTATTTTTTTTATTAGAAATTAAATAAATGTCACGTCAGCATTCCGTTTGGTCAACAGACGGAACCTAACGGAAGGACGTTAATCGCACGTTTTAGAAACGTCAGGGACCTTGACCACACGTTTTATACACGGGGGGTGCAGATTGCACATTTATGAAACATCAGGGGCCCAAAGTGGAATTAAGCCTTATTAATAAATTATGGTTAGTAGAATTTCTAGTACATAACTTGCAATGTAATTTTATTGGCAGCTGTCGGGAACATCGATACAAGTGGAATTAGCATGCTTGAAGAGGTCAAGAAGATGGTAGACAGAAGAGGGCTACAAGTAATTGTTTCTCTATTTCTATCTGCTAAATCATGAACTATGATTTTCATTAATCATGTTAAATTTTAAGTAGCATGCTTCTTTTCTTTTTTTAAACCATTCATTCTTGTGCGTGCAGCTTGTTTTGGTCAATCCTGGATGTGAGGTGATGAAGAAACTAAGCAAGTCCAACTTCCAAAAGGATATGGGGAAATGGATCTATTTGACAGTTGAAGAAGCTGTTGCAGCATGCAACTTTATTCTCCATGAGAGCAAGATGAATCCTAAGAAAAATGAATCTGAGAGTTGGGACAATGTGTGAGCCATATATCAAAGCATATTTTAGAGAAAGCTTAATTGTTTTCATTTTTTCTCAGCTATATCACCATTAGAATATGTGGCATGAGAGTTTGTGAATCATGCCAATGAATCATCACCAACATGGGGTTCTTCTAATTTCTCCACTTTGTATCCTAAGTTGGAAGAAATCTCCTGCAAAGGTTGTTGAACCATTATGTATCATGCTTGATAATCTATTCAAATGTAAAGTTTTCTATGATAATTGAAATAGTCCATAGGATACGTCCTAGAAAACCTTAAAGTGGACCAAGTCTAAATCATTATTGGAGATAAGGAAACAGCTGAATGCTATTTGATTAAAAACAGGTTGCATGAACAATAAAAATCCGTTGAAAATACGACTACAAAGATAAAATATGAATGTATCATCTCATTCATGTTGATTAAAATTAAAAGTAAACTCATTATCTATCCATAAGTTTGCATCCTCAACTAATGTTTTGATCCTTTTCTGTTTTTTTTTCCTCAGGACCCAAGCTCAATAGGGTAAGTGGCCCTTGATTTCGCTCAATTCTGACTTAAAACTCGTAACCACCCTGAACAGACCTTCAAATTTGGTTATTGGAATTTTTCGGTACATAACTTGCAATGTAGTTTTATTGGTAGCTGTTGAGACCATCGCTACAAGTGGAATAACCTTGCTAAAAAAGGTCAAGAAGATAGAAATTCTTGTTCTCTTCATGAAAAATGATTTTCAGAGTGCCCATTGTATAAAGTTTATGGTGGATAGATGCCTTTTTCCAGGAGGAAAAAATATCCACAATGGTAAATAACTAGCCCTATTCGGGGTGGTTTTTGGTTTTATGTTTTGAAAAATTTAAAAACCAAAATTAGTTTTCAATTTTATAAATTCAGTTTTTGCTTATTATTTTAAAGATCTTGTTGTCAACTTTATAAACCCATAATAGTTAGAACAATTATTAACTCTATGAATTCACGACAATGGATGGTAACAACGACATGATAATGGAGGGTGAGGTAGCAGTGGTGATAGAGTTTCGATGTTACCTAACAGCGAGACATTGGTGGTTGTAGTGGTGAAGGGTGGTGGTGGCAACAAAATCGGATTCAAGACTGATTCTAGAGTCATAGACATCTGCAAAGGCATCAAGCCAGTCTGTCCCTTCGGTCTCCTTTAGCTCTGGTGGGCGTGGTTCTGTAGTTCTTCTGTTCTGGCCTTCCTTCATGTCGTAGCCTTAGCTTATCGACGGGTGGTGGAGGTGGCCAGGGTCGTGTACAGACAATACGGGGCCTTAAGCGAAAATGTTAAATGAGTCTTTTTAAATTTTTTTTTTTAAAACTTAACATAAAATATTAATTTTTATACTAAACTTCTAGTTTTTTTAACTGCAAAATCATTTATCAGAGTTTTATAATTAAGTAACTCTAACATTTCACTTTCAATAGATAAAATGACTAACTGATTCAATCTATCTTTCTATAGATATCCTTTTTTAGTTGGCTAATATTTAGGAAATATATAATTCTGATTTTTTTTTATACTTTGATTGTTTAAAATTTAGGCTTAATTGCACTTTTGGTCCCCCACTTATACCAATCGTGCGATTTTGGTCCTTAACAAAAACAATTAGCACTTTTCATCCTCCACGTTTACTGCCGTTTGCACTTTTGGTTTTCCATCCAATTCCGTTTAAGATTTAACAGTTTCTGGATTTTCCAGAAATATTTATCCACTTCTTCAAACATTCTTCCATAGCTATTATCTTCATCATGTGCTTCATCTTCAAAACTGAAAAATCCAGAACCACCCCCTTTCAACCTCAACAATTCCACCTTCATCTTCATTATCAAAACAAAAAATAAAGGGAAAGAAAGACCAAAATCCAAAAAACTCTAACCCAAAAATCACTTGAAAGATCCATATCGTTTCTTACGCTCTCACGTTTAATTTAATTTTAAAAAGAAAGATAGTGCCCACTGTGTGTGAAGGGAAAAGCTCATATTCTTGAAAAACTAACACACCATCATTATCTTATTCTTTTCTCCACTCTATCTGGAACCCCTCCCTCACTTTCTTACCCAAAAGTTGCTCGCCACTCATTTTATGCCTCTAAATCCCAATTAATCTGAATTGAACCCAGCATCCATCAACTTGAGGTGGTAGTGCAGGTGGTGGTGCCAACGCCTGGTGTATTGCAAACACCGATGGAGGGGGTAGTGACGTTAGAGGTAGTTGGGGTGGCGATGAAGGTGTGGTGGTGGAGGGGGTGTTACCTGCTGGTCGTGATGATGATGGTGGTGACAGTGATGTGGTAGTTGTGGTGGTGGCGATTGTGGTGGATGCAATGGAGTCGGCAGTGATGGTGGAGATGGGAGTGGTGGGAGGCTAGTGGTGGTAGTGGCAGAGGTAGTGGTAATGGCGACGGTGGAGTAGTGGTGGCGCAGGTGATTGTGGTGAAGGGTGGTGGATGCGGTGGTGGAAGTGGTAGTGACGGTGAAGGATGGTGGTGGCACGGATGGAGGATGCATATGGAGGTAGTTATGGTGGAGATTGTGGCGGCGGCGGCGGTGGTGAATGTGGTGGTGGTGGTGATGGCAGTGGGTGGTGTAGTGATAAAGTTACATGTTATTGAAACTAAAAACCATAATCACAAAGCCATATTTGTGATTTTGAAACACAGTAAAAATTAGTTTTAAAATTTAGTAAAAACTCAATCCTTTTTTGCTGATCACGTTTTGTTTTCAAATTCGCATTAGAAAACTAAAAACTGAAAACTGACGACCACCCGAACTGAGCCTAAACATGTAGCCAAAACATGAATCACTCATCTAAACCAGCATGATAAAAGAAGGTATTATTCATATCAAATAAAAAAAATGGCGAATTTCCATCCTACTATCCTAGCCTCTTCTTGCGAGTACATGAGGCATAGCATGTACAGCAGGATCAAAACATGTATGGTCTTGAAGCATCTATATAACAAGGAAAATTTACAAACAAGAAAGCTAATGAATCACTGTCTCTTTTACTTTAAACTATGGTAACAATCAATCTCCCTTGGTGGGAGGTTTGACGCATGCACAAAAAGATGCTCTTTTCTTCTTTTGGTTGTTAGTTCTCCCATAGAGATAATCCCTCAAAAGTACTCTTGGACTTCGATCACTCACTCTAGTTTTCTCCTTGCTTGCTTTTCCATCATCCAGCTTCAGAAGCAGAAACTGCAGCCTTTGCACCTCCAACTGAAGTTGACCTATTTTTTCTGCTCCGGTCCGCGCCTGTTCCGAAGCTCTCCTTCTGCTGATACTTCCATTCTCATCAGAAGACAATGCACCCTCTTCTACATTCTTCATCAGCTCGCGGTTCGCGTCGAACAGCTTTGTGGTTGTCTCCTGAGCAGCTTCAAGCTGCCCTTTCACCGTATCATACTCGACGCCTTTTCCTTTTGTGCTCTTCTCAGAAAACTCCACCTTCTTCATCAAATCCTGAATCGTTATTTGAAGATTTGTTAACTTCTGTGCATCAGAATCGAGTCTCTTGAAAATCTTGCTCTTGTTGCCTTCTTCGCGTGGCTGCGTCAATCTTCTTGAGATCTCTAATTTGTCCACACTCAACTCCTTTTCCACTAAGGACTCTGCTGAAGGATGTTTACTTCTAGGTTCCTTGGTTGCCATCTTTTGTGTAACTTGCAGGTCAACACTGCCATCTTTGTGAGGTGTTTCCCACAACTCCAGCATCTTCTGATCATCAGAATCAAGAGTTTCTCTCCTATATGATGAACATTCAGATATTTGATCAAGCATGATATCTTTTGGCAGCTCTTCAATCTCTGATACAGGAACATCCAACCTTGATTTCCCCATCTTGTTTGACTCTTGAATCTCTCTCATCTCATCCTTCGATTTGAAACTTGCATTTAACTGCTTAACTGACACTGCAATTGCATTGATCCTTCTCTGCATGTCTTGGAAGTCAGGGACTGCATCCCGTGCCTTAACAGTCTGATCATCCCCTGTTTGTTTACCATTCTCAGTGTATTCATCATTCACCAAAATTTCAACCTGGAAATGGTGATTATTAACTGAATCAGATTATATCAATAAAAAAATGCAATCTTACTTGGTTACTGGTTGAAAAGAGAAACTTATTTTCACTTTAATTAAAAATCATCAAGCAACAACCTGGCATTACCATACAAAGTAGCAGCGGCCTACATGAAACGCTAAAAATTAGTTTATTGAATAACTAAATTATGGAGGAAAAACTGGTTTACTTCAATTAAATAGATTTGGAAAAATGATCTTTCTCAGAAAATTCAGAGCCACTAATATAATGCACAATCTGTCAAAAATCCAAATACTCAGAATGTTGTTATAATCAATAAAGAAAAATCACTTTTATCCAATCAAAGTATACTATTATTTAGTTGAAAAATGTAAAGTATTTTACAAGGGCGGGGAAAATAAACAAATTGCAAAACCAGACACCAGTGCACCATTATAGGTGCAGAACTGCTGATCTTCCAACTTTGTCACCCCTATTTCATGGGATAAAGGTTGTTTTTAAGTCACCAGTATATCTATCAGAAAAAGACATAATATAACAGGGGTTGCCATAGGCATTTAGTTAAACAGTCCAAGACAGAACAATTATGGGGATCTATCCCACAATCCAAACATGTCAAACGTCTGCCTAGACAGCAATCATAACTGGACAGAAACAACAACAGTCACAACCAAATACTATAGTATATAAAATATAAATACCTTTGGTTCTTCACAGTCACGAGGTTTTGCATGTTCGACAGTCTGCATTTCCAGAGATGTTATACAATCATTCAAGGCACTTACAGCGGGGAAATAAGCAGCTAATTGATCACACAGTCTTCCATTTTGATCTTCCAATTTGCTAACTCTGTCTTTCAGCTGTTCACTTTCCATGTCTTTGGAGTAGTTGTTGCGTTCAAGATTCTCACAAGCATCAGCTAGCTCACAGACCTTTCGCTCAAATAATGTTTCGTTGACAGCAGAAATTTGCAGTTCGGCATAGAGTGCTGAAGCCTGAGTTTCCCATTGTTCAATCTCACTCATTACCTTATCCACTTCATCGCTTAGATTCTTTTCCCTCAGTTTAGTTTCTCCAAGTTCTTGATGTAGGTGCTTCATTTCAGCTTCCAACTTCTTATTCACTTCAGAAAGGCATCCAAGCTCCTCATTTTGACGATCCTTGTCTGAGGACAATTTGAAAATTTGATTAGCCTGTTCCTCATGTATGCCCATGGCCTCATCATACTTTATCTTCAGATCTTCCACAATCCTTTGCAATTCTGTTTTCTCAGTGTGTAAAGTACGAAACATCTCAGCTGCTTCCAAAAGCTCATTTTTCTTCTGACACAACATTTCCCTTTCATTCCTAACCCTGTCTTTCAGCTGTTCACTTTCCATGTCTTTGGAGTAGTTGTTGCGTTCAAGATTCTCACATGCATCAGCTAGCTCACAGACCTTCCCCTCAAATAATGTTTCGTTGACAGCAGAAATTTGCAGTTCGGCATAGAGTTCTGAAGCCTGAGTTTCCCATTGTTCAATCTCACTCATTCCCTTATGCACTTCATCGCTTAGATTTATTTCCCTCAGTTTAGTTTCTCCAAGTTCTTGATGTAGGTGCTTCATTTCAGCTTCCAACTTCTTATTCACTTCAGAAAGGCATCCAAGCTCCTCATTTTGACGATCCTTGTCTGAGGACAATTTGAAAATTTGATTAGCCTGTTCATCAAGTATGACCATGGCCTCATCATACTTTATCTTCATATCTTCCACAATCCTTTGCAATTCTGTTTTGTCAGTGTGTAAAGTATGAAACATCTCAGCTGCTTCCATAAGCTCATTTTTCTTCTGACACAACATTTCCCTTTCATTCCTAACCTCACAGCTCAACAGATCATTGACAGATTTGACTAAATTTAATTCAACATGCGACTTTATATATGACTCTTTAAGATGTGAATTTTCCCTCTCTGAATTTTCCAAGTTGCGCACCATTGTCTTTAATCTCTCCTCAAGGTTATTATTTACTGAACAAAGTTTACCAAGATCTTCACCTCGCTCTTTAAGTTCCAGGAGTTTTTCAAAGATAATATTCTGGTAAATCAGAGAAATATTAGATTGAGCTATTGTCTCGTGGATCACAGCACAAATTTCTTTTTCCAAGCTATTCTTCTCTTCACCCAGATCTAGAAATCTACTCATCAAGGACTTCTTCTCATCAAGCACAATGCTCCTTTCTTCCTGTAAGTTGTTGTGACTCTTTTCCATGTCAGATAGCTGTTCGCGTAGATTGTCTATTTCAATCGTCATTACTTCTGCTCTCTCTTCTCCTTTTCTTACTGTCAACTCCAACTCCTGATTCTTCTCCAATATCTTTTGGACCTCTACTTGCAATGCCAAGAATTGCATAGACTGTATCCTGAACTCCTCATCAAGGGCACCTTTTTCTGTCACAAGATTCTCCACCTTTAGTTTCAACTGCCCAAGGTATGTGATCAGAACTGAATTCTCAATGGCCATATGCTGGCTTTCGTTGAAAATTTTGTCAAAAGACTTCTGTCTCTCCTGGAGTTTTCCTTGTATACGATTCAGAAGAATCTGGTCTTCGTCAAGCATATCTTCAAAGAAATGCTCACCGTCAATGTCAATAGTCTTCAGCACCTGAAGCAGACCAATCTTTAGTATTCTAATTTTCTCAGACAAAGAATTCACATCAACCTGCTTTTGAAGATTTCCAGTCTCCAGTTTCGATATCATTCTGTCGGACATTTTGGATGCCTCCAAAAGTCTCTGACACTCAACTAGAAGAGAAAAGTTCTTTTTCTCCAAATCATGGATACACTTCTGCAGGATGAAAATTTCAATTTGAGCATGCATAGCTCGGTCTAGTTCCTCCTCGTATTCTATTCTCTGGCAATTTGCTTCTTCTTGTAGAATACAAATTTCTGATCCTTTCTTTGCCAGTTCATCTTCATTCAATTTCAAAACCCTGCAATGCTCTTCCCTTTGGGAATATAAGGAAACCAGTAGCTCTTCTACCTTTTTAAGAGACGACTCCCTTTCTCCTTTTAGTTCCAAATGCTGTAGTTCCAATTCACTGTGTTGTTTCTCGAGACTTGTCAGCATTTGATGAGTGGAGTTCAACTGTGAAACTAAGGTTTCTTTCTCTGAAAAGATGCAGGACTTATCATGGTCAAGTAACTGGCATTGTTCTTCTAAGGTCTTGGACTTTGCCCTTAATCCTTCAAGCTCAGCATTCACATCAAATAGTGAATTTTCGAGAAGCTTGTTCTTTTCTGAGAGCTTCTCCAGATTTTCAGTTGTGTCTTGTAACTGAGAAAACAAGGAGGCTTTCTCAGCAGCAAGAGTTGATTTCTCCACAAGCAAGGATTGACATGTTTCTTCCAAGACATTCACCTTTCCTCTTACACTGTCCAGTTCAGCATTCATGTCTGAAAGGGAATTCTCCAAAACAGTATTTTTCTCCAAAAGTTTCCCCATGGCTTCCAGTTTTACCAGAAGAGCTTCTTTCTCATCTTTTTCAGCCTCACACGTCTCCCTCAGGTTCGAGTTCTCGTCTTGCAATTTTTTTACAGATGAGCCAAAGCACTGAGGGTCTAAGTCAGTTGACATGACCTCCCCCATCACAGCTTCATGTTTTTTATTGAGATCATTTAGCTCCTCTTTAAGACAGTAAATTTCTTGCTGAAGAGCGTTTCTTTCATCTAGTCGCAGCTCAACCTCCTGTTCAAGTTTCTCAATTGTCTTCTTCAAATTCGATATCTCATCCTGCAAATTTTCTATAGACAAAGATGAAGAAATTTTGAGCTCATTCAAAATTTTGTTTTCTTCATGGACCCTGCATACTTCATCCTCTAAAGCCTTCTTATGTGATTCCACACTCCCCAGTATTTCCTCTTTACCGTGAAGATCAGCAGCGAGAGATCTAAGGTCAGCCTGAGATTGAGAATGCAATTGCTGAAGTGTTTGGAAAGCAGTTTCAGCCTCAATGAAACGTGATCTCTCCTCTTGTATACAACTCCAAAGTCTACCCAATTCCTTCTGCTTCTCATTAAGTTCTTCAGTTTGAAACCCTATCCTTTGTGCCAAAGATTGTAATTCAGATTGCAGGGTGTGATTTGATGTTTCCAAAACAAGACACTTCTGTTCAGAACTATGTAACTTTTCAACCTCATCATCTATCTTGGAATTAAGCCTGCGCACCTCCTCTTCAGCACAAGAGAGTTTATGCTCCAAACTGGAAATGATCTCTAACGATTGCTCATAGCGGAGAGCAGCATCTTCCTTCTCTTCATTAAGTTTAGCAACTTCCAATTTCATAGCCTCAATTTCATTCTCAGCTATCTTAGCTTGCTCATTAATCCTTCTAGAATTCTCCTCAGCTTCTTTTAATCTCTCCTCCAGTTTTGATAATGTCTCCAAGCACTGTTTATATTTTACAAGGGCATCTTCCTTCTCAGCTTCTGCCCTAGCAAGATCCTGCTTTAAGGACTCGGCTTCAGTTTCAGCTCTACTAGCTCGTTCATTAAGTTCTCCTGTGTCCTTCTGAGAAGAAGAAATATTTTTCTCCAGATTAGATATTTTCTCTAAGCATCCCTCGTACTGAAGAAGACTAGCCTCCCTTTCAGCCTCGAATTTGTTCAGGGATTCCTTTAAGGTTTGAACTTCAGCTTCCGCTTTACTTGCTCGTTCATCAAGTCTTTGAGAATTCTCTTGTGCACTGGACACTTCTGACTCAAGATTAGACAATCTCTCCAGACTCTGCTGATACTGAAGCAAGCCAGCTTCCTTTTCACTTTCTAACTTGGCGAGGGCTTTCTTTAAGGCCGAAATTTCTGCCTCCGCTTTTGTCACGCGTTCAGACTCAGACAAGACTTGAGCCCTATTGCCATGGCTGAGATTGTTTAGCTCACAGCTCTCCTCCTGTGTCTCGATAAAATTGAGCCCCCTTCTAGCATGCCCTTCTGCAAACTTTGCATGTTCTCCAGGGATGAGGAGATCATTGAGCTGTCTTAAGCCAGTTTTGTTCAAAGCAGAATTAGATTCTTCACTTAAATCTCCATTTTTTTTGACAGCATCCTTTTGCGATTCATCTGGGTCAAGAAATGCACGTGAAGGGTGGCGCGAATCTGGAGTACTTGGCTCGGCTGCAGGCATATCATCTGTCAGCATCATAGGGAGTTGATTAGGAAATGCTTCAGACATTGTCCGATGGGCATGGCGGATCACTCCAGTTGCATGATCATATCTCTCAGCCAATGCTCGGTATGCCCGGTAGAACTCTTCAACCATTTTCATAAGCTCTGGGCGTTTTTTGTAATACATTTCTGCTCTCCTGGCAAAGGAATCTGCATCTTCTTCAATAAGCTTAATCATTTGCTTCACCTTGACATCCATATCTGCAAAACAGGATGTATCATTGTGATAAGTTCAAATGTGTTTATAAACTGAGAGAACTGAAAGGATGATAACTAAGAAAATTAAATATTGTCACCTGTTTCTGGGTGATTAAGTAAATATATAATACAATTGAAATGAATATGGAATAAAATCAATAAATAAAGGTTAACATATATACAGGCCAACATGCAAAGTTCACATAACATAACATGTACCTAGAGGAAATATAAATTAACAAAATAAATAGCATCACCTCATAAAAGAGGTTTGAAGGATATATAAATTAACAAGAGATGGTTCATAAAGATATATAAATACACACTAGCAGTTTTGAAAAATGCTTCCATAAAAATACATATATCGCCATTATATATTCTCAACTTGAGTGCATCATATGGCTGCCAGTCATTCTAAGTAAAAACTGAAAACAGGTTTAAACCAGATTATATCATTAAGCCAGACATTGATGAATCTTTAAGACAAGTTATTATAGTAAAAGCAAGTTGAAAGTGATTGTCATAAAAGTGTTTGGATCAGCATTGTCACAATTGATTTTGGACAAAATTGATTATAGTAAAAGTGAGTTGAAAGTGGAGTGATTTATGAAAAAAGTGATTTCTTTACGGTAACATTGTGAAATCCAGTTGTAAAATCTCACAATTGATTATGTTTAACGCAGAAACTATTATCTCTAACTGCCAAAATTGATTTTGAGACTGAAATCAATTCTATAAAATGACGCTCAAACATCTATGGGTGGGTTTTGGTTGGCGTCTGTGAATGGAACACGTGTTATTTAAGAATCCTCCCACTAGTAGATTCTCAAAAAAAACGCGCGTCAAATGCATTGCGGCGCGGTAACAGACAGACACATATTATCATCCAAAATGCGTCAAAAGCATTATGACGCGGAAAAAACGGGGACACATATAAATCCAAAATTGATTTTACTATCAGAATTGATGCCGAGGTTCCGCAGCAGGGGACTAAACATACACATAGTGTTTACATGTCAAACATTTTGAGATCAGAAACATTTATTTCCCCTGCATAAAGAAAACAATAAATGGGGCAATTCGATCTCCAACCATGAAACTGACCATCATGAACAATAACTATGTTAACATGTAAAACAGAATTACTACCAAACCCAGAAAGATAAAAGGCATTACCTGTCAGATTTTCTTGGAGCCATTTTGAGTTCTTAGGGCTTATGTGGCTGTCCCACCACCATGAATACATTCTCCTAGAACCTGAATGAGGAAGACTCGCCATCACTCCCGCTAAAGACACCAGCACTTTATGTTCTGAATTATGATGTTGTAGGACCTTAATCCCAGAAAGATTGGAAGAAGCAAAACCTCCACACAAATGTGTTTGACTACAAAGTCAACCAAGTCAAAGCCGTTTCTGCTCTTGTGTATTCACTATTCATTGGAACAAACAAAAAGAAAGGAAAACAGACTTTCAGTTTCAGATAAATCAAAGTCATGCCTTTTCTTTCTTCTCAAAATGATCTGAAACAGCAGAAAACATACCTGATGAGTTGGACCTCAAAATCCAAAACTGAATGAACAAATATCTGATATGCTGGAATGAGTACAAACTACCTGATCAAATTCCAATTGAAAACAACAGAAGATGACAAAACAAAACATATCAGAATTTGACAATTAAAACAACAAAAAATTATTAAAAATAGTCCAATTAAAACAACAGAGAATCAAAACTAGATCAAATTTATCAGAATTTTCCAAATCAAAAGAACAGAGATTTGTTTTCAAGCATCAGAAGATCACAAATCAACAATCTGTTATAAAATTTTAAAAGAACAACTATGATGAATGATGATCATGATCATGCATAAGATGCCAACCATACATGATCAATCAAACCCAAATCACTAAACATGAATTTAAACAAAACTGAAGATCATTATTCAGCATAAAAGGAGAGAATTGAATTGAACTAAATTGAGAACAAGTGTGGAAGTTACAGTTTGAGGCATAGTAGAGGGATCAACACAAAAAAACAATGATTCAGATATCATGTTACTCACCAAAAATGAAAGTAAAGATCAAGACTTTGACCAATTGGGTTTTGATTTCAACGGCGGCGATGAACAAATTCAGCTGATTTTTTCATTTTTTTCATTTTATATTTGTAAAATTGCAAGTTTTGTTGTGTATCAACCCATGTTGGTTAGATCTCCGTGCTTGACGCAGAAACACAGTACACAATGGTGTCTGTCTGTGTTTATGTTTATGTTGTGTGTGTGATTTCTTTGCCTTTTAGTTTTCTCTGTGTGGGTTGGTGGTGAATGGTCCTCACCAGTGAAAGAGACAAACGCCAGTGATGATGGGAAGATAGATAAAAGTAAAACAGTGGGTGGAGAAAATAAAATAAAATTGTAAATTAATCTGAAATATATGTATATATATATTTTAAGGTAATCCGAAATATATTGAACTTTATTCAAATATCAAATTTTAATGTTTATTAGTCATTAGAAATTAAATGCAGCTATTTTCATTCGATTTTATTGAAGATTGACAAGAATATAAATATGGAATTTTTTGTACAGCAAATATGGAAAATACGTATTAGAAATATTGAAATATTAATAATTATTTTTTTATGCATTGAATTATTTTTATATTAGAAATGATTTAAAAATTATTTTTTCCAAACATATTAAACAAATAAAATGAATTGAGCCAGTAAATATTAAATAGTAATAAGGGAGGGTACTTTGCATCATGTTTGAACTTATCTTTAAATAACATTATCAACATTATTTTTTTTAATGGACTGTTGATTTTTCTAACGTTTTAGGTGGCTTTTTTATTTTGTCTTTATTAGGTAATTGCAATAAAACTATAATTTTCAATTATGCGATGACTGGGAGTTTCTTAACTTATTGTACGAGAAAAGGAGAAAATCTTTTGAATATTGTTCTTTTGAGACTTGATCATCAATCCTTTTTCTTCATGATCTGGTCTAAGAGATTTACTTTTTCTTAAGCAGATCGATTGAGATTTTAATTTCAAAGAATCCTTAAAATTGAAGAGAAAAATTAACTTAATTCCGTCCAATATTAGATTAGACCGAAAATATCCGCGTAAAAATATTTCTCTATTAAGTTATAGTAAATCAATTTTGAATATGATACGACTCAACATTATTTGTTGCCTTAATTTGACTTTCTGGTAATTAAGCACCTCAGGTGGGGTGACTTTTTTTTGGAATAAATTTGAACTTTGAATCAGGTTTTTTTTTTTTTTAAGTGAATCAGGAATCTGTTGATTTTTAATGTTGTAGAATATAGCATTTTGTTTTGAAATTAATTTTTACTAATATTGATCCTGCGTCATGCACAGATAAAATAATTAGTACTTTAACGGCATACATTAGACTTTTTCATATTTCCCCTCTTATTTTTCTTTCTTAAATTTCTTAAATCTGTATATCACATATTTAAGTTTTTTATTTTCTAATCTTAGTTACAAATAATAGTACTTCCTATACTTTTTCCCACTGAATTTTTTCAAAAAAGTTTTAATGAGGCTCATTCTCAAAGATCATGTTTGGCCATAGTGCGGGTCTTGAGTATGTAATGGTTTGGTGTATTTCTTATTTGGTGTGCTCTTTGGAAGCATCTTAATAATATTCAATTTCATTTTCAAAAACAAAAAATTTATTTTTTCTAATTTGTTATGCTTTAATTTGAATCAATATACAAAAACCATTTTAATCTTTCAGATGTGTATACGAAAACAAAAAATACAAAACATTTGAGTTAATTTCTAAATCAATAATTTAAAATTATTTGATATCAATTTTTTTTGACGTCATATTTGATATCATTTTGAACGTAAGATATTTACATTTAATTTTTTTTATTATATAAAAAATAACTATAATCATAAAAAAGACTTTGTCAGCATACATCTTAATGGTAGAAAAGTCACAATTAAACTTTTTTAATTATTCTAATATCATTAAAAACCATTAAATGTCAAATTAAAATACAGTAGTTATTTCGAAAAAAGTCACAATTGACTTTTGTTAATTACTTTAATATCATTAATAACTATTAAATGCAAAATTAATACATTAATTATTTTTTTAAAATATGGAATCATTTAATATTTAAATTACTAAAAAATCAGAAAATATAAATATGACATCATCTACGTACTAATTATAGTATGAGATAGGAAACTTATAATGAAAGACATAGAATAAGGGTATAACACTTGTCGGAGTTGTCACTTTTTGGTTTACGAAATAATATATAATATATGATAGAATAAGATAGGATTCATTGAAAGTGTAAAAGAAAAATTAACAAAAAAAGGTGTAAAAAGTTTTACACATATTCAATCACATATTCAATTTCATATTTTAAATATTATTAAATTTAAATTAATTTTGAGCTAGCAAAATGAAGGGAATGCATATAAATTAATCTCATTTGTTTTTTTCAATAATTTTTAAATCTAAAGCTTAAAGTTTTATGGGGAAAATCCAAGCATATATTTTATTAGTTTACCAAAATAGCTGTGTCTTATATATGTATGTCAAATAACCACTTAATCTCAAAAGGTTAAGCTGTTGGGTAAGAGCCACTTTAATGGTTTTATATTATATTCTAACACGCCCCCTCACGCAAGAGCCCTTTTGGGCTTGAAGCGTGGATAAATGCACATGCCCGCCTACCATGTGCTTAATTAAATTTCACTTTTAATTAGAAAATGAGGGGAGCAAGGATCGAACTCTAGACCTCTCGGTCACAGAGGCTCTGATACCATGTCAAATAACCACTTAATCTCAAAAGCTTAAGTTGTTGGGTAAGAGTCACTTTAATGGTTTTATATTATATTCTAACAATGTATAGGTTTTTTTTTCAATTTATTGGTATAATTTTGTTGATTAATTAATATATCAATAAAAAATATTTTTACATATATGCTATTTTTTAGTTTATTCTAATAATAAAATTTAAAATATGAATATTTATCGCTATATCTAAATATTTAATTGAAGTATGTATCCAAACGAGTGATATATATATATATATATATATATATATATATATATATATATATATATTCTTTTATGACCAAATAAAATTAACGGAAAGCACAATGTGCCCAACTAATACTACAAGATAAAGAAAAGAAGAACAGATAAGAAGATCAGCTCAGACTGCATCTATTGTGACTCTGCAAACATGATCTGAAAAAAATTACAAATAAAGAAACATGGCCCCAAGCCCCCAACAACATTAACCCCATTAAACCCAACAAATAGCCAAATAAATAATCCCAACCCCTGCAAAATTTCATTATATACATTCTTATATAGTAAAATACAAGCAATAAAAATGAAATGCATAATTTAAAAACAAAAACATGTGATGCAAAATAATTGCACATGTTTAGGGAATTGGGATGTGCTGTGGGGAATGACGATGAGGTGACACGGTGTCGTTGTAGGAGAAGTGCTTTTTAATTTATGAAGGGATATATGATAGGATAGGGTTGGGGGTGGCTAAAGTAAAGACAATCAGCCAAGAGCCATGGCGGTGTATTATGTCTTTTCCAACCATTACTTACTCAACAGTCAACATGACTCATCCCTCACGTATTGGCCGTCACCGCCCAAACGAATTCCATTTTCCGATTTTCAATAAGTCACATGGTTTTCGTGGGAAAATAAGGACACGTATAGTTAATCCAATTTCTCTTTTCATTTTTAAAGAAAACATAAAAAATAGGTCAAAACAAATATGCTTTATATTAAAAAATATTTTTTAAATAATTTTTAAAATAGAAAAAATAATCTTTTTCATTTTTAGTGAAAATGATAACAAGTTGCCACTACCATCAAATACTATCACTGTTACCACCACTATTGTTATTGCCACCACCGCCGCCACCAACCCACTGCTACCACGACCACCAGCCATGAGATGAAAAACGATGATATGGAGGTTGTTGTTGGTAGTGGTAGTGACGACGAAGACGGTGGTGGTGATCATGGTAGCAGCGACAACGATGGTGGTGGTGGCAACAGTAACGATGGTGGAGCGGAGGTGATGGTGACAAATGACGACGAAGGTGAAGGAGGTGGAGGTGTGGCGGCGGCAGGAAGGTGATGAAGGTGGTAGAGGTTGTAGTGATGGTGTTGGTGGCGATAGAGATGGTGGAGGTGGTAGCAGTGATGGTTGTGGTAGTGGTGGCGACAAAGCATATTCTATCGTCTGACTCAACGATGACATGGAAGATTAAGAAGAAAGTTGAAGATTGTCTCGACAGAAGAAACTGCTACAAGAAGAGATATGATTCTTCAACGGGACGATTCTGAGCAAAGCTAAAAAGAAGACAAGACAACATATATCAGAAAGTTGTTAAACAAAGAGCTGTCAACAGAAGATCAGAAGAATTCCAAAAGAAGAGCAAGAGCGTCTCAATGAGAAAGAACGATCGTCTACAGAAGAAAGATAAGGACAACTTGCAAAGGAGAATGAAGTGTCCAACTTGGGCTGACCAACCAGAAGAAATTGTGTTAAGAGAAAGCAAACATCATGTCAATATGGAAAAGATCTCTGAGAACACAGGAGAGAGAGAGAGAGAGGTCAAAGTGCAAAGCTTCAAGCAACCATCACATATGCACAATAACCAAAGGAAACTATCATAATCTTCAAATCTAAAGTTTTCCCCTATCTTTATAGGAATGGGATGAAGTCCATCGTCTATGTTGACTATTCCTAAGCCAGACATCATCAGTTCATCCATCTCCTAAGGAAGAAGCTTCAAGTCATTTTGCCAACAACCATCGTTCACATTAGAAAGGAAAACATCCGTTGAAAGGTGAAGAGACGACGTTATTCATTGAATTCAAGCTACCTCTTAAGTGGAATGTGCATCATCTTCTGAATGAAGAAAGTCCACAAGGAAGCGTATCGAAGAAGTCTCAACATCTGCAGCAGCATGTGATCTGACACGGTGCAGTAACCAAGGCTGAAGACACAACGCTCCATCAATCAAATAGCCTTTGGTCATCTCAACAGATAGTAGCTCCGACCTATGCTACACAAAGTGCAACTTCCAAGGCATTAGGTCTGCATCGAGTTGTATCAACTCAACACACTTTACTGGCTTCAGCACAATTCGATGCAACGATCATAATTCCTGTGAAGATCATCCAACGGATATATCTCTACTCACAGAAGATCAAGAGCTATAAATAAGAAGACTGAAGACTTCACACGTTGTCTTTTGCAAGTCCAAACACAAGACTTTTAGAAAATTGAATTGGGATTAAATCAGAATATCCTAACCTAATTCAGTATTTCCAGATGCGCTATCAAGAACACATTCTTGTCGTCTAAAGAAAAGTCTAGAGGCTCAAGCTCAAAAGAAGACATCTTCATAAGCCTCTACAACAAGGGGAAACACACTTAGAAGATAGATCTTTTATTTTCTTTCTTGTTGTAAAATAACATAAAGTAATTCTACAATACTTTATCATTCTTAGTGCTTCATATCACTACTATCCCTCTTATTCATAAGAGATTGTAAAGTATGAGAAATTGCCTTGAAAAATATCATTTAGGAGAAGTCTTTTATACTTGTTGGGAGGAGTTCTATCTAATACTTGGAGATGAGGAGTCCTTAGAATACTAGTGAGCTTGGATAGGCGATAAGAATACTCAATGCCAAGAGAAGTAGTGGCCAAAGAATACTCAGCTGCATGGAGAGGCAGGGACCCAAGAATACTTGTTATGCCTGGATAGGCACAGACATGAATACTCGTTATGCCTGGAGAGGCATTGACAAAGAATACTCAATGCCTTGAGAGGCAGTGCTGAAACAATACTTAGCTTGGAGGTGCTTTAAGAGTACTCAATGCCTGGAGAGGCAGTTCTGAAATAATACTTGCCTGGAGAGGCTATAATACTCAATGTCTAGAGAGGTACTTGCTAAATAATACTCTTGTATAAGGAGGAAAACTGCAGAATACTTGTAAGGAGGAGTCATTGGAACTTACCCATAGCGAAATCTTAGTTAACGCTAAGGACTGGGTGTAACCCTATCGTTCAGGGGGTGAACTAGTATAAAAGCTTGTGTGTCATTGTCTCTTTCATTTACTCTTGCTTATCCGCTGCGCCAAACAATTAAGTTCATCGTCCATCATCAACTATCATTTGGATCTTAAAGTTTTTGAAGGGCACAATTCAAATCCCCCCTTTCTTGTGCAATTCTTGGATCAACAAAAACAAACTCTCCCTAGAACTCGGCGATGGTATGGATTCGTAGAGGTAGAGAGTGACAATTAGGGTTTTGTATCTATCATTTATTATTTGATCGACACTTATGATATTTTTTTTACTGCTTCATCACTTGCCACTTTTACACTTTCTTTTACCTTGAATTATCTTTGCTTCCTTCCTTTGATAAAGCTAAAACTACATATTTACTAATCTATTCAAAGGGTAAATTGATAGATTTTCACACATTTAGAACAAATAAGTGCCTAAATTAATATGGTAAATTTGGCACTCTTAACTCATTATACCAAATAACCTAAAAAGTTATATTTTTCTTTTATCTTTCTTTTCCTGTCCATTTTATTTTCTTTCACTTTTATTTTCTAACTATATAAACTAGATGTAGTGGGTTTATAGTTTTCCAATTTTTTTGTTAAGCTTAGATTGTTCATTTGATCTTCCTAATAGGGCCCGTTTGGTATGTTGTAAAGTATAATGCCTGATAGTATAATGCTTGATAATATTAGGCCTGATTAAATCTTTAATACTATACAATGTTTGGTTATAGACTGCATAAGTTGTCATTTCGTTTAAATTAATATAAACTATGTTTTGTGAAATATTGAATAATGATATATTATAAAAATGAAGATGGTGTTAATGGGTACCATTAAAGATGGCGGTGGCAGCCGACGTGGCTGCGATAATGACGTTGGTGGTAAAGATGACAGTGACGGCCGACGTGGCTGCGATAATGACGTTGGTGGTAATGGAGGGTGGTGGTTGTGGTGGTAGTTGTAGAGGTGGAAGGTGAAAGGTGATGGTGGTGGTGGCAGTGGTGATAACGATGACAACAACGACATTGGTGGTAGTGGTGGCGGTGACAGTGGTGGTTGTGGAGGTGGTGGTGGTGGAGGATGGTAGTTGTGGTAGTGGTGGTTAGGGTGATGACACCGACAATGGTGTTGGAAGGTGATTATGGTAGTGGTGGTGGCAGAGGCGTGGTGGTGTCGGTGGTGGAGGGTTGTAGCGGTAGTGGCAGTGGTAGTGGTGGTTTAGGTGGTGGTGGCGGCGGTGATGATGGTTGTGGAGGTGGCAATGGTGGTGGTTGCGGCAATGGAGGGAGGTGGTTGTGGCGGTAGTGGTGGTGGTGGGTCATGGCGGTATCTAGTGGTGGCGACGATGATAATGACGGTTGAGGTGGTGGATGCGGTGGTGGAAGAGGGAAGATGATGGTGATGGTGGCGGTGGCAATGGTGGTGGGTGGTGGCAGTGGTGATAGCGATGACAACGACGACGACGGTGGTAGTCGTGGCGGCGACAATGGTGGCAGTTGAGGTGGTGGAGGCGGTGGCGATGGTGGTGGTGGTGGAGGGCGGTCATGGTGGCTTATACATCACACTCTTATAATGTTTTATCCATCATTTATATGGTGGATTAAATAATACATCATTTTAATGTATAAGAGAGGATTGATGTATAAGTTTATACAATATAATATTAGCACGAAATAATAAATAAATCCATATTGTATTGCATGAGTTTATACTATTATACATAATACGGCGTGCCAAACGAGCCCTATAGATTTTGCATACTAGGAAGTGAAAGTTTAATTGATACTCTTAACATTGATGAATCATTTTTGGGATAGAACAGAGCGAGTAGAAACAGAATATCACAATCATCATAGTCATCACACAATCAATAGATAGGAGAGAAAAGATTTTAGAAAGTCAATATCTTTTGGAACATCCATAAGTGACTGTAGTTTACATTCCACGCCATCTACAAGATGACACCATAACTTCTTTTTGTTTTATTCACCCTACACAGTGGTGCATGCATTTTTTTTATACCAAAAAAATAAATTACACATTTTAAAAATTAATCTTGAATTTTCCCCACCTAACATATATGTCACCGAGCTATCATTCGGGCAAATATATCATTTTGTTTAATAATGTATAACAAACTAGGAATTCACCAGTTTTTTAATAGTCATTGGAATAATTTGATTAAAAATTACAAATATATACCACATATTTTTTAAAATTTTAAAGTCATACTTTCCACATAAATTTATGTGAAATTTCTTACTTGTTTAATAAAATCACAAAAGTCATGTAAGGGCTTAAAACATTAGAGTCATATTAATTTTTTTCTTAACCCCGGCATCCTTAGGGTAGGTAGACGTGAAATTAATCACTTACCTCATTGTTAAAATTGAAGTGCTTAGGTACTATTGCACATCACTACCCCAACCCACTTGATTTACTCATAAGTTTCAATTTTACCTGGTCCTGGTGCAAAAATGAGAGAGTGCTAGATTTCACTAACATACATGAATATTGATTATCCATGGGCCAGATAACCTGTTAGTCTAGTCCTAGGAAGATAGATACAAACTTGGAATATTGTGCGTTGTCATGGCAATACAGTACTTGACATTGTATGCGTTGTCCATGGGAATGGGAGATGATGTGATTGTGTTTGTCCCCATCTCAACATTGAAGATACCGAAAACCGAAAGTTCATCAAAATCCTGTCATTGTCATCATATGTTGTTAGGTTCAAGCTTTGATCATATGCGAAGAAGAACCTAATGGGTCCACTCCTCTCCAACAACTGTTTGATGTTCCTTCCACGGTTCCCACCCCATGTGTGGCTGCTTTTAAACGCTTCCTCGATCACCTAGCTTTTTCTTCTTATTGCAACAGCTCTTTTATACGCCAAGATTAATTTTGAGGAAAATTTTATATACTATAAGTTATAGCATATTGAACGATGCTACTGTATTGAGCGTTGTCCTGCATTAAATATGAACTCATCCTCATGGTTTTCGTACATGCCATGTTCAGTTTATGAGAAAATTAAAACTAAGAACAGAGAAAATTAAAGGAGAGAAGATGGACAAAGAAAACAAAGTGATGAGCAAAATAGTAGATTCTATAAGGGCAGCGTCTAACACTCTAACATGATCTTGGACCATCATGGACCTAGTGGTGATGCGGTGACGGAAGAAAAAAAATTTAAATTGTGAAGTAGTTTTAGCTTGCTATCATTAAAAACATGAATATACATTATAAGCGTTTAGTAGTTTTCATATTTTGTTCTCATTTTTCATATTTGTGGAATCCTTTCCACCGGTTTCATTTTGTTGAATCTTCTCCTTTCCGTCTTTCCTACTATCCTTTCGGATGTAGACACTCTTTTGTTATACAAACGGAAGATGACACCTTTCTTCACCAGATTTATTCATCATCGTAGATTTTGCTTCATTTTTTTGTCAACAGACAACAGTGCTTGGAATTAAAGCTCGAAAGGGTTGCCAAACAACACTTACAAAATATGACACCCAATCTCAAGAGTGCTACAACAATGCACAAAAAGATAAGGAAATGAAGATCAAACATATGCACACTCAACTTAACTAAGGAGCATAAATCATGAAGTAAAACCCTAAAGGCCATAGAGAAGTCCCTTAAAACTCAAATTAACAGAAAGCTAAATGACTTCTAAGCATATAAGATTTATCCCTTTTAATCAGCGCTCCCAAAGAAACAACACAATCGAATCTTGTCCTTTCGGTCTTGCGGCCTGTGCGCGCCTTCAGTGAAACCCAACATCTGGCCTTTAAGGATTTGGCGTCAACGTCATAAAGATAAAAGAAGTGGGTTGGCGATGGCGTGACCTGGATGGCGTCACACAGAATCTCGAAGCACCGTATGATCCCCAGGCGTTGGGGTGCAGTTGACAAGGGGCCACATTGTTGTCAGCCAGAACATCGTAGATGAAGGGCGAGAAGGGGAACTTCATCCCCAGTTCCGTGAACAAGTACTCATACACGTAGAAAATGTGGTAGCGGACTATGCCCCCATCAACCTTATGGAGCCAGGGGCGGTCCTCCTCTTTGCAGGCCGCGGCGCCGAGCTTTCCATTTAGATCATCCTCATAGCACAGGCCATCAACCGCCTCTATAAGGTCAATCACCATGTTCCGAGAGACATACTCAGAGGGCTGGTCGATCACCGATTGAGGGGGAGCCAGTTGAACAAGCGTTGGGAGTGTGGCGAAGGTTCTCAGACGGAAGGAGGCCACCTCTGAGGGTTCAAGGGGAAATCTGCCAGCAGCAGAGGAGTCGGGCGGGGGTTCGTTATTAGTGGGGTTTTGTGAAGAAGATGCGGTTTGGAGTTTTGGAGACATGATGGAAGGAAAAGCTTGAATCTACTTGAGAAAGTTATGCGAGAATGAAGAAGAAGATAAAGACAGGGTAAATGAGACTCACCAGGCAGTCGAGTGAGCAAGGGGTTGAAGAGGGAATAGGAAGCAGTGGATCCGGAGCAAAAGCGCGCTGAAGGTTCGCTCAAAATAATCCAAGGAAGAACGGGGAGTCTGGAAAGTGAAGAATGATGAGGGAGCAGGTTTTTATAGGCGCAGGGTGACGCTTGGCTTAGGGCACGTGTTGGACGCGTGGAGTTAGTGGGGAAATGTGATTCATGATTGCAGGGTTAAATGATTACACGGGGAAGGGCAAACAGGCATTTATGAGATTGAATGCGCGTGATTGGTGAGAAGTCCTTTCAACTTCTGCTTTGAAATGACGTATGATGGATTCGAAGGGACGGCTCAATCAAGGCCGTCTGATCATGGCGACCGCCAAGATGACCACTCCGCAGCACCCGACGTAGACACCATAGGATCGCCCGACAAAATAGATTCCCCCCCCCCCCCCGCGCCGTTCATGAACTTGTGGACTTATGAACTTATGAACTTGTGGACTCCTTAACTGATAGGCTTGTATTGGCAGCCTCTGATTAAAACGCCATGTCGGTGACCTACGACCAATGCATGTCTTGGAATTAGGTTAGACTTAACGAGCCAGTAAAATCTTTAAAGACACGCTCGACCTTCGTACCTCAAGCTTGGTGTCTTGTGGACTTCTGGACCGGGCGAGCACCTATAGGGGCGACGCCCTAAGGTAACCTGCCATCAGCAGGTCAGATTGGCATCTAGGCTGGGCCTGAATGCGTGGGCCAAGTGGCCCATCAGGAATAGGCAGACGTGCGGGGCCCGTACCCCCACACCTATAAATAGGTAGCAGTTATCAATTGTAAGGGGCTTTGGCTCATTTTATGAATAAACACATGAAATTCAGTTATTCTCTCTATAACTCTCTTGTTGGTTCTTCTGCAAGTGTACAGAATCTACCCGGTTTTAAATTATCGAACCTCAGGGAATTAGATTGCAAACTCAGTTTAAGAGTCAAGTTCAAGGTTAAAAAGCAAGTAAAATTCAGTTTTAAAGGTTGATTGGTTCTTTTAATTAAGTGAAAGACAAGTGAGCGAGTAATAAAGCGATTGAAATTCAGAAATGAGATTGCCTTGGGTTCTTGCTCAACTAATTCAGTTTTAGTAAACCTTCCTATTCAATTAATCCTGAGTCTCTCCTTGATGTTCTAGCCTAGGTAGTCATCTATCGATGCCTCGTAAAGAAAACCCTTTCTAATCAAAAGATAGGTTCAATTCCTTGATAACCTAAACATTTGCTAGAAGCACTAAGCATACATTTCAGGCCAACAAACTCCAACCCTTCCTCTATTCCTAGCAGCAAGTATAGTAGAGGTAATCTCACAACAAGTCTCAATTCTATAACAAACTATCGTTATAATTATAGAAAAGTAAAAAGCTAGCATGCATTCAAGCTTGAAAGATTAAGCATAGGAGTGAGATTCAAGGGTTTACTCAGAACAACATGAATAGGAAAGGAATGAAAGCTAAAACATTCAAAGTCTTACAAAGAACCCAAAGCAAAAAGGGGTTTTAGCCAAACATGGCTATGAAATCCAAACAAGAAAGTAAAGATGAAACCTGGAACATAAGACTTAAAGAAAGCTCCTCAAGCTCCAGAACTCAAACCCTCTTTTCTAACTTATTAGAATATGAGAAATTGACCAAAAGTTCCAAGAAAAATGTCTAAAAACCAATTTATAGGCAAAACAGGCGAGTCTGGGCGCTCAGGCGCCAATTCATAGCGCCTGAGCGCCAATTCAAGCTGAAAACATGCTCTCTGAAAGGTAATTGGCGCCTAGGCGCCAATTCCCAGCGCCTGGGCGCCAATTCCAGGAGGTTCAGAAAATAAAACTAGCGCCTAGGCGCCAATTCCCAGCGCCTAGGCGCTCAAAGCTTGCTGGAAAGGCTTTTTAGCTTCTTCATAACTCTTCTTCAAGCCTCTTTAACCCTTTCTTCAATTCACCAAGCCACTTGACCTTCCTTATTCATCAGTTTCAGACTTGGTAACTTAGGCACAAAGTAAAGGAAATATCCAGAAGCTTCAAAGAGTTAATTAGCAAAGAAGACCCTCAATTAAAATAGAAAAGATATGCAAGTCCTAAACTTACTCAAAATGCAAGAAAGGTCCCTATAAAACTACAAAAATTCCAAAACAAAATAAAAACACAAAGAAAGATAAAAATGCATGATAATGCATGAAACACTACATGAGACTCAACAAAAAGACGCAAAACTAACAAAGGAATGACCCTAAAAACACCACTAAACTAGGGTCATCACACCACTATACTCAACGACAGCTCGCCCTCGAGCGTCACTAAGATTAGCTTGCCCTCAAGCTCCAAGAATTACTCCCAACACACACGCCAAAAGAGGGATACACTAGCAGAAAACCGGGAGATCAAGTGAATGTAGTTAGTTCCAAGAGAAAGATTCAACAATAAACTTCATGCAACTCTTAGATAAAGAAGAATTAGAGTCCACTTTGAGAAGCATTTAGAACTAACATCCTAGCATGAGATAATAATTTAGTGCACTGAGCACACAAGCAAGTTCATAGGTTCTGAGAATCATTCACTCAAGAGCAACTAAAGTTGACAATGCATTATCAATGAGACTTCAAAAGGGTTGCAATGTTGGCTAGGCGAAGCACAAGGTAGGTGGTCCCTAAGGATAACTATGGCTGCACAAGCTTGAGTGTGGTCTTATTAGACACCCCGGAGCTTTCTACAACAAACTTTTCTAACACAAGTCTCTTGACCCCCCTTTTCAACTTTCTTTTTTCCTTTTTGCAACTCCAACTTGATTAGGAGCTTTTTTCCTTTTTCTTCTTTTGTTTTTTTTACTCTTGGGGCAAGAGACATTTCAGACTTTATTTAGCTCCAAAACAATTTAAAGACCACAACTCCCCATTCTCCAACCAAACAGCCAGCCCACACAACAAGGATAACAAAGAATTCTCCAAAAGGCTCAAAAGGGTTGACTAGGGATAAAGATGTACAGTACAAGCTCTGAAGTCCAAGAAAACCTACAAGTCTCAAGAATGCAAGTCTCTTAAAGCATGCAAAGAATGAATTCAACACAGAACCAAGAAGTGCAAGTGAGTCAGGATCCTCCAGGAAGATTTATAGTGAAGGGTCAAAGATGAACCCTTGTGGACTCACATCAACTCAATCATCAAGACACATTTAGAAAACCGAAGTCTCATCCTCTCTTTCCCAACATACAAAGACTCCCCCAAAAACAACACAAAGTATCCTCTTAAAAACATTTTCAAAACAAGCATCATGTGAGAGAGAGAAACTCTGAAGCATGTCATCTAAGTATAGGGGAATAACAACCTAGACACAAAAGACTCTATTTACAAAAATGCATGATTGAGAAGATAAAGAAACGCTACAAAGGAAAAATATGCTAAAAATGCATGAATTTTGCTAAGAGAGTAGGGATAACCTCTTTTACCAAACACAACGGAGGCCTCAGATCCACCTCTTATTTCTAAACTTCAGACTCCCATTCCCTGCAAAATGCAACAACCAAAGGAGCAAAATAAAACAAGACTTGGGTTGTCTCCCAAGCAGCCCATCGTTATAGTCTTAGGTAGACTATCCTCCTTGTCAAGTTGGAGGTCTGAAAAACATGGTTTCCAACTTCAATACTTCACCACCTAGGTACACTTTCAACCTCTGCCCATTCACAGTAAAAGTATTCTTGGTCTCTGGGTTTTCAACCTCAACAGCACCATGAGGGTACACCCTCTTGACCACAAAGGGTCCAGACTATCTAGACTTAAGTTTCCCAGGGAATAGTCTCAATCTAGAATTGAAGAGTAGCACTAATTGCCCTGAGACAAATTCCCTTTCAGAATCTTTCTATCATGCCGCTTCTTTGTCTTTTCCTTGTAGATGTTAGCGCTTTCATAAGCTCGGAGTCGAAACTCATCAAGCTCATTCAGTTGCAAGAGTCTCTTCTCACTAGCAACTTTCCAATCAAAATTCAATTTCCTTATGGCCCAATATGCCTTGTGTTCTGATTCCACAGGTAAGTGACACGCTTTCCCAAAAACTAGGTGGAAAGGAGAGGTACCAATCGGAGTTTTAAAAGCGGTTCGGTAGGCCCACAAAGCATCGTCAAGTTTCCTTGACCAATTCCTTCTGGAAGAATCTACCACCTTTTCAAGAATACGTTTTAACTCCCGATTAGAAATCTCAACCTGCCCACTAGTTTGAGGGTGATAGGGGGTAGACACTTTGTGCGTAACACCGTATTTTTCCAAAAGAGCCTCGAAATCTCTGTTACAAAAGTGAGTACCCCCATCACTTATAATAGTCCTAGGGACACCAAACCTAGTGAAAATGTTCTTTTTCAGAAAAGCAACCACCACCTTAGAGTCATTTGTTGAGAGTGCAGCGGCTTCAACCCACTTAGAAACATAATCAACAACCACTAAAATATACTGGAAACCAAAATAAGGTGGGAAAGGTCCCATGAAATCGATGCCTCAAACATCAAACAACTCAATTTCCAAAATATTTTTTAGGGGCATCTCATTTCTCCTTGAAATGTTCCCAGTCCGCTGACATCTATCACAACTCTCAACAAAAGCTCTACTATCCTTATGTAGAGTAGGCCAATAGAAACCACTTTGGAGAACCTTAGCAGCGGTCCTCTCACGACTGAAATGTCCACCATAACTTGATCCATGGCAATGCCAAAGAATTTTCTCAAAATCAACATCTGGGATGCACCTTCTTATGACTCCATCAGAACAAATTTTGAAAAGAAAAGGATCATCCCAGAGGTATAATTTTGCATCATGCAGAAATTTCTTCTTCTGCTGCCAGGTCAAGTCATGGGGAATAAGTCCAGCAACACGGAAATTAGCAAAATGTACATACCAGGGTAGGGGTTCCTCGGTGGATGTAACACCCCATTTTTCGTTATTAGGTTATTTACTATTTTATTTTATTTATTATTATGCTATATGGTAATTTGATGAATTATGTGATTATAATTTAAATCTCATGTGATATAGAATAAGATTTAGGTAAATAAGGTTGTTAGGTTTTTGTGTGAGTAATTGAGAGTGGAGCCCATTAGTATGACTATTTAAGGGATATGAGTGAATTAGAAAGAGAAAAATCAGAATTTGAGAATTGGAGAAGTTAGCAGAGGAGAAAAAAAGAAGCGTGAAAGAGAGAAGGGGAGAAAAGAGAAGAAAAACCTAGAATTTGATCTTCAAGAGGTAAGGGTTTGAATTTACCTTGTATAATTGTAGAATAACAGAGGTTGAGTTTAACATGAAGGAACCCCCATCTTCTTTGAAAATTCAGAACTGAGAGACTGTGTTTCGTGTTAACATGTGGTGAGCAAAATTGATTTTGAGCGAAATTGAGGTTCCGGGGAAAATTGGGTTCTGTTCTGTTTTGCCCGCAGATACCCTAACAGTCTGTGTTGTAGAGAGCACAACTCTCTCTACAGAATTCCAAATTGAGTGAAACCAATTTTGTATGAAAGCTAACTCATAGGGCTATATTGGGTAATATTTTCATAATTTTTCGATAGCTGGTTCAGTACCAGAATTATCTGAAAGTTCACTATGTTTCTGGCCGCAAACACCCTAGCAGCCTGTGTTGTAGAGAGCATAACTCTCTCTAAACAATTCCGAATTGAGTGAAACAAATTTTGTATGAAAGCTAACTCATAGGGTTATATTGGGTAATATTTTCGTAATTTTTGGGTTGCTGGTTCAATACCAGAATTATCTGCAAGTTAACTCTATTTCTGCTTGCAGACACCCTAACAGCATGTGTTGTAGAGAGCACAACTCTCTCTACAGAATTTCAAATTGGGTGAAACCAATTTTATATGAAAGCTAACGTATAAGACTATGTTTGGTAAAATTTTCATAATTTTTGGACTGCTCATTTAGTACCAGGATTATATGCAAGTTTGCTATGTTTCTGCTTATTTCTTGGATTGATTCTGAAATTGATTCTAGTAATTGATATGAGACATTTGATGATTTTATGTTGCTATTTTGTCAGTGGAATAGTGAATGATTTGATAATTGTATTGAAGTGTTATTTTGTGCAATTTTGGAGTGATTTCCGTTATGGAATTTGGTGAGAAAATATGTTATATATTTGGGGCTGGAGTGGTCTCAAATTGCATGTTTTAATTTATGAGTTTTTGCACGAAATACACTTCATTTAGTCAAGAGGCAACGTGTCGGTTTTCATCGGAAAACTGAGGTTTGTCCCAGAACTGGCGTGGTTCTGGAAGTCTGGAGTGGATTTCATTGGTGGTTAACTGTCTGGAGTGGACGCGGTGATACCGCTAAGGTTAACAATTGGTACCACATGCATACATTAGAGTCTCACACACTAAGTTTCACGTTTTCAGTGGTTTTATGTGTTTGGTGAATTGTTGGTGAATTGTTTTGCTGTTGTGGTAAAGTCGAATTATTATTCTTCTTAAAGCTTATAATTTTCCGAAACATTAATAAGAATTGTGACACTGTCTTGAGAGAAAATATTATAATCACTCAGATTTTAAAGAAAAGGTAAAGAGTTTATAGAGTAGAATCTGAATTGTTTACTTGCTCTTTGTTATGCTATATTTTATACAATGTAAGTTCTTACCCTTCTGTTGGAATGATGTTCTATGCGACATCGCTCAGGTACTGGAGATAGAGATGTGGCTCATGAGGAGTAGCTTCGAAGAGTCTTAGTTTATGTTATTATTATTATTATTATAATAAAATAAGTGTCTTGCTCTGTAATGTAACACTGGGTAGATATTTTACGTTACTTTTACATTTTTGTTGAGAGGATTTTATAACCTCTCCTTATGGAAGTTTTTGAATGATTTTCTAAATTATGGCGATGTCGTACTGTTGATGACCGAAGTGCTTATGAAATTCAGTTCTGAGTATGATGAATTTTATTGGAATATCATGAAAGATAAACCTATTTAAATAAGTGATCTTAAGCATCTTCGGATTATCTGGCTGGTTTAGAAATTATATTGGCATAAATAATTCTTTCTTTGAAAAGCATATGAACTTATAAATTTTCAAACACAATCAGTGTTAATTTTAGAGTCCTGTTTAGCAAACAAATGTCTCAAAGCAGCATGGTCAGTATGAACAATAACTTTAAAACCCAAGATGTAAGGCCTAAACTTCTCGCAAACAAAGACTACACCCAACAACTCTTTTTCAGTTGTAGTGTAGTTCCTTTGGGCCTCATTCAACACTCTACTTGCATAGTATATCACATACAACACTCTTTCTTTCTTTTGACACAAGACAGCCCCTAAAGCTAGATCACTAGCGTCACACATGATCTCAAATGGTAGAGACCAATCCAGAGCAACAATAACAGGGGCTGTCACCAAACTCTCTTTAATAGACTCAAAAGCTTTCAAACAATTTTCATCAAAAGTAAAAGGTGTTCCTTTTCAAGCAAGTTGGTCATATGCTTAGCTAATTTGGAAAAGTCTTTAATAAACCGCCTATAGAAACCAGCATGCCAGAGAAAACTCATAATATCCTTGATGTTAGTTGGGGGAGAGAGTTTTTCAATAACTTCAATCTTAGCTCTATCAACCTCAATCCCCTTTTCGGACACCTTGTGTCCAAGCACTATGCCATCCCTAACCATGAAATGACACTTCTCCCAATTTAAGACCAAGTTGGTCTCTTGACATCTCTTCAAAACCAAAGCTAGATTCCCTAGACAAGCATCAAAATTTGGACAAAAAACAGAGAAGTCGTCCATAAAAATCTCGATGCAAGTCTCTGTCAAGTCAGAGAAAATAGCAAACATACACCTTTGGAAAGTGGTTGGGGCATTGCAAAGCCCAAATGGCATTCTCTTATAAGCAAACACGCCGTAGGGGCAAGTGAATGTCGTCTTCTCTTGGTCTTCCGGTGCAACACAAATTTGGTTGTACCCGGAATAGCCATCAAGAAAACAGTAGTATTGATGCCCAGCCAACTTATCAAGCATTTGATCTATGAAAGGCAAAGGGAAGTGATATTTTCTAGTTACCGAATTCAGCCTTCGGTAGTCAATACAAACCCTCCACTTCGTCACTTGACGAGTGGGAATCAATTCATTGTTCTCATTGGCAACAACAGTGATGCCTCCTTTCTTGGGAACCACTTGAACATGACTTACTCATTCACTATCCAAGATTGGATAAATAACACCTGCATCAAGCAATTTAATTATCTCTTTCCTCACCACATCCTTCATGGAAGGGTTAAGTCTCCTTTGAGGTTGGACTATAGGTTTGTAATTTTCTTCCAGCAAAATTTTATACATGCATATCGCATGGCTAATACCTTTGATATCATCAATAGTCCAACCCAAAGCTGACTTATGATCCCTCAAAACTATGAGGAGTTTCTCCTCTTCCAAGGGAGTGAGAGCACTACTCAAAATAACAGATTTATTCTCACCTTCCTCAAGAAAAGCATACTTGAGAGAGGAAGGGAGTGGCTTGAGCTCACTCTTCTCCTCAATAGAAATCTCCTCATCCCTAATTAATTCTTCTTTCCAAATCCTTCTGGTGGAAAGGGACGAGACAGATTCTAATTGAGTTAGAGTAGCATTCACCTCATGGTACAAAGAATCAAGTTCACTCTCAAGATTTTGGTCCTCTATCTCTAGCCCCTCCATGATTGTTGTTTCCAAGGGGTCCTTAATAGATATCCTACCAAACTCTTCACACACGAGCTCATCCACTACTTCACATCGGAAAACTTCCTCATCCGCTCGGTGTTTCAAAGAGTCAAAAATATTGAAGAGGACCTCATCTTCACCTACTTTCAAAGTTAGAGTTCTCTTAGCCACTTTAATCTCAGCCTCACCAGTGGCTAAGAATGGTCTCCTCAGTATGAGAGGGACTTTTGAGTCCTCTTCCATGTCTAGAATGACAAAATCCACTGGGAAGACCAACTTATCCACCTTAACCACAACATCTTCAATGATCCCGTAAGAGGTTTTTAAAGACCTATCTGCCATTTGCAAAGAAATCATAGTTGGGGTAACCTCACCTAAGTTCAACCTTTCAAACATACTAAGCGGCATCAAGTTGATACTCGCTCCTAAATCACACAAGGCTTCTACCACAGTTAACCCCTCAATCTCCACCGGAATAGTAAAACTCCCGGGATCTCTTCTCTTCTTAGGCATATTTCTTTGCAAAATGGCACTACACTCTTCGGTCATCAAGATAGTTTCATCAACCTTACTCAACTTTCTTCTCTTGCTGAGGATATCTTTCATGAACTTAGCATAGATTGACATTTTCTCCAAGGCTTCGGAGAAAGGAATATTAATATGGAGTTTCTTAAAAACTTCCAAGAACTTAGAAAATTGTTTATCTAAATTTTTCTTCACCAAAGCCTTGGGAAATGGAATCTTGCGGAGCTCAGGAATATGGGTATTTACAACTCGAGTTCTAATGGGCTCTCTCGCTCTTTTCTCCATGACATCCTCATCTCTCTCTTCCTCAACTTCCTCATTTTTCTCTCCCTCAACTTTTTTCTTTGCCTCATGCAACACTCTTCCACTCCTAGTAGAAACAACAGCAGTATTTTCTGGCTCAGTCAAAGTTAAAGTTTCGGAAGAGAACTTACCTTGGTGATTATCGGACATTTACTTTGCTAGCTTTCCCAATTGGTTCTCCAAGCTCTTTATAGCCATCTCATGGCTCTTGTAATTGCTCGCTGTATGATCAATGAATATCTCGATCAGCTCCTCTAAACTCCTCTTGCCAACCATCCTTTCAGCAATTTGCGGCTGGACAAGAGGCCCTTGTTCTGCGGTTGGAGCTCCTCTTCCATGAGTTAATGCTCTGGTCTCACTATCACCATCATTGACAGTACACTGGTTACTAGCATGAGATTCACCACAAAATTTGCACTCCAACCAAGTCATTCTTGCTCCAATTGACTTGGTCTCCTTTATATGCTTTCGGATCTCCGCTACTTCCTCGGAGAGTTGTTTGTTGGAGGCTATGAGCTTGTCATAAGTTTTCACTTCAAAAGAACTTCTTCGGATTTGGCGTTCATTCTCGGAGTTCATGGCTCTCACCGCCATTTTTTCTATCAAGTCATACCCCGCTTGTGGGGGAAGAGCATCGAACTCCCCATTTGAAGCCGCATCTAAGCCAAACCTTGATGAATATAATAGCCCATCATAGAACTTCGCCACACATTCTGCTTAGGTGAGATTGTGTTGAGGACATTTCCTCAAAAGCTTCTTGAAATGCTCCCAAGCCTCATAAAGATTTTCATCTGAGGATTGTACGAATGTCATGATGTCATTCTTCAATTTCCTCAAAAGGGACCTTGAGAAGAACCTCGTTGTGAACTTTTCTGCAAGGTCTTCCCAAGTAGTGAGACTCCCTTGATGTTGTGAATTTAGCCAATCCTCTGCTGAATCCTTCAAAGATAATGGAAATAGGCTCAACCGAATTGCTTCCGAAGGAACATTCATCACCCGATAAGTGTTGCAATTATGGATGAACCTTTCCATATGAGCATGAGGATCTTCCAAGGAACCTCCACCATATTGGCTTTGGCTCACCATGTTGATAAATGTCGGTCTCAACTCAAAGTTCCCCACTCCTTCGGGGATCACAATACTTCCGGGATAGTCAAAGCTCATTAAACCCGAAGTAAGTTCCCGAAGAGTTCGGTTGGCATTCTCAACTTCTTGCTCTCGCAATCGGAGGGTGATACCCTCTTGTATTCTTGCCTCAATATGAGCTTGCATTTCCTCTTCCGTCATACGGCCACCCATGACGGTGTCTCTCTTGAGAGCAACCTGAAAGTATGACACTAAACAGAGAAAGATTAATAGCACCAATTCTAGACAAGTTCAAAACTTAAAACAAAACCACAAACTAAAAACTTAAACCAAAAATCACAAAACAATTCCCCGCCAACGGCGCCAAAAACTTGTTGGTTCTTCTGCAAGTGTACAGAATCTACCCGGTTTTAAATTATCGAACCTCAGGGAATTAGATTGCAAACTCAGTTTAAGAGTTAAGTTCAAGGTTAAAAAGCAAGTAAAATTCAGTTTTAAAGGTTGATTGATTTTTTTAATTAAGTGAAAGACAAGTGAACGAGTAATAAAGCGATTGAAATTCAGAAATGAGATTGCCTTGGGTTCTTGCTCAACTAATTCAGTTTTATTAAACCTTCCTATTCAATTAATCCTGAGTCTCTCCTTGATGTTCTAGCCTAGGTAGTCATCTATCGATGCCTCGTAAAGAAAACCCTTTCTAATCAAAAGATAGGTTCAATTCCTTGATAACCTAAACATTTGCTAGAAGCAGTAAACATACATTTCAGGCCAACAAACCCCAACCCTTCCTCTATTCCTAGCAGCAAGTATAGTAGAGGTAATCTCACAACAAGTCCCAATTCTATAACAAACTATCGTTATAATTATAGAAAAGTAAAAAGCTAGCATGCATTCAAGCTTGAATGATTAAGCATAGGAGTGAGATTCAAGGGTTTACTCAGAACAACATGAATAGGAAAGGAATGAAAGCTAAAACATTCAAAGTCTTACAAAGAACCCAAAGCAAAAAAGGGTTTTAGCCAAACATGGCTATGAAATCCAAACAAGAAAGTAAAGATGAAACCTGGAACATAAGGCTTAGAGAAAGCTCCTCAAGCTCCAGAACTCAAACCCTCTCTTATAGCTTATTACAATATGAGAAATTGACCAAAAGTTCCAAGAAAAATGTCTAAAAACCAATTTATAGGCAAAACAGGCGAGTCTGGGCGCTCAGGCACCAATTCAAGCTGAAAACATGCTCTCTGGAAGGTAATTGGCGCCTAGGCGCCAATTCCCAGCGCTAGCGCCTGGGCGCCAATTCCAGGAGGTTCATAAAATAAAACTAGCGCCTAGCCGCCAATAAAGCTCGCTGGAAAGGCTTTTTAGCTTCTTCATAACTCCTCTTCAAGCCTCTTTAACCCTTTCTTCAATTCACCAAGCCACTTGACCTTCCTTATTCATCAGTTTCAGACCTGGTAACTTAGGCACAAAGTAAAGGAAATATCCAGAAGCTTCAAAGAGTTAATTAGCAAAGAAGACCCTCAATTAAAATAGAAAAGATATGCAAGTCCTAAACTTACTCAAAATGCAAGAAAGGTCCCTATAAAACTACAAAAATACCAAAACAAAATAAAAACACAAAGAAAGATAAAAATGCATGATAATGCATGAAACACTACATGAGACTCAACAAAAAGACGCAAAACCAACAAAGGAATGACCCTGAAAACACCACTAAGTGTCTTGTGGACTTCTGGACCGGGCGAGCCCCTATAGGGGCGACGCCCTAAGGTAACCCGCCATCGGCAGGTCAGATTGGCCTCTAGACTAGGCCTGAATGCGTGGGCCAAGTGGCCCATGAGGAATAGGCAGACGTGTGATGCCCGTACCCCCACACCTATAAATAGGTAGCAATTATCAATTGTAAGGGGCTTTGACTCATTTTATGAATAAACACATGAAATTCAGTTATTCTCTCTATAACTCTCTCTCTCTCTAGTAGTGCAATCTCTCTACACTCTAGGGGCTACCCCCTCTCTCAATGTTCCAACCCGGAACTTTGCTGCTACTCGAAACTTTGTTGTTGATGGTTTTGTGCTGAAACGACACTAGTCATTATTGGAAAAAAAATGGGTACAGTGGAAGATCCAACGAGTCTCTTACTTTTTTCATTAGAGTTTTTATATTTCGCACTTGGTAATTCTAATGTTTGTTACTAATCCTTTTTTATAGAATTTTACTCTTCAATTGATGAATCTTTTCCTTTGACATAATCTAATGTTAACACATTTTTCTATGTAACTTTGAAAGCTCTTTTGGATACTTTCATTGGAATCTAATTTCAACTTACTAGACAAGACTTTGAATTAATGTAATGAGAATTTAATTTCCCCTTACTAGTAAGGGTATAATTGACAAAATGGACCTTAAAATATCAAAACGACTGTTAAATAGGAACAAAAAATTTCTTCTAAAACGACAGTTAAAAAGGAACGGAGGGAGTATTGTTTTTTCTGTTTTTACTGTGTTGTTGTTGCTAATGTGGTTTATTATACGCGTTGTCCTGGACATTGTATAGAACATCTGTCCATCCTGTACCGGAATTTCACAATACAACCCAAGTTTTAGGCTAACCACTTTTGTATCCAAACAATCGACAACCACATGTGACTAATTACTTTGATGTTCAGAGATCATATTAAATGGGCAGGACTCGCTCAACAAATCATTCTCTATACATACATACTGTCTAGGGATCAAACTATCAACTCTATGTTTAAGGAGTCTAGCTATCTACCAACTCTACTAGACCTTCTTTGTGGTTGATCAGATATTGAGACTAATCTTACTATACCTACTTATGTATAAACAGTCGACAACCATGTGACTAATCCTCTTGAGACTCAGAGAACATAGGTCTCTCCCAACAAATTCTTCTACATACACTCCTCCAAGAGATCTAACCCTGAATAAGGAGTTCAAATATCTACCAACTATGTTGGAACTTGTATTGAATATGTATAGCTATTTATCAAAGAAATCGTCACAAGTACTTATGTATAAACAACTAGCAATCATGTGACTAATCCAATCGAGACTCGAAGATCGTATCAAGTGGGTGGGTTTCTCCGAATAAATCATTCTCCATATACATCGTCAAGAGATCAAATCCTCAACTAAATGCTTAATGATTTAAGCTATCTACCAATTGTTTTGGACCGTTTTGGTGGTTGATCAGATATTGATTTTGATGGAATTCACTTACAAGCACTTATATAAAGCAATCCAAGATTCATTTCACGAGTACTTATATAAAGAAATCCAAGATTCAACTCAACATTATTTAAAGGTTCAAAAACATGAATAAGTTTAACAAACTTGTGAATTTTTTTTCATGCATATACTAAGTTCATAAATGAAAGTTTAGGATGACACATAACAGTTTGAGAATATCATCAAGTATAAGTTGAGGTTGAACGACTTTTGCCAATTAACTACTCTCCACCTCCAAGCATTTCTCCTCATGCTTTTTAACCTACATATATGGATGTAAAAATCAGTATCAGTATCAAACACGGTTTCTAGAAAATGTATATGATATTTTATCATGCTAATCAATAAATTGCAAACTTCTAACTATGAGTTTAATTTTGATGTATCGTTAGTGTAAAAGTTATTTTGCACTGACATTTAATCATTCCGTGTTACATTTTTTTATCAATTAAATTGAAAATTTATTGTTCGATGTGGCGACCAATAATTGGATATCTCTATAAAAGAAATTTTACATTAAAATTCCATATAAATTAAATCTTATGAGCAACATAGTTACAACACTATAAACAAAGTACAATGATTATTTCTATATAATTCGAAGTAACATTATAAGGATCTCCACTCTTACCGCTAGAAGTGTTTTTTCTCTTCCTTGTTGGATTTGACCCCTCTAATGCAACATCTTCCATTGCAGCTTCGGTATTCTTTAAGCTTGGGCTACAATCGTACATTGTTCATGACAAATAATATCACACTCATACTAGATAAAAATAGGTTTAAATATATCATTAGTATTCTTATAAATATACAGGTAGATATATAATTTTGTTGATGATTTTGAGGTTGATTATTTAATGTATATTTTTTGTACCTTGGTGGGGTTTCTTTTGTAGGTAGGAAGTCTTCCATTATTGGCTCATTTTTCAAAACCTCATCATACTCCATATCTTCCTCTGTACCATTGTTGAACTGTTTCTGCATCCAAATGAAGATAGGTTTTTCAATGAATAACTTAATTTTAACAGTGTAGTAAATAAATATTTTTTAGAAAACTGTATAAGATATCTTATAAAATGTAAAGGACTTTATCTACTATGCAATAATAAAAATATAGTTCATAAGTTAAATAAGTATTTTTTAAAATTAATTTTAACACAGAATAAGCCAACGGTAAATAACATATTAGAATTAGGAAGACTCAAATCAAATGCTTGCTCAACAGTTGATAGTTGTTCTACCCTATAAAAGCTATCTATGTCATATCTCTAGTCAATGTGAGATTTCTAACACACCCCTTCATGCCCAGGGCTGGACATCTAGACCGTGTAATAAACAACAATGGATGACCCAAATATGGGAGGTCTCCACAACAAACAAATGGATCTCAGAAATGGTATGATACCATATTAGAACTAGGGAGGCCTAACTCAACCCAAAAGGTAGCTCAAGAGTTGGGGGTTGCTCTACCCTTATAAAGGCTATTTATGTCAAAACACTAGGCAATGTGAGACACTTCTAACTTAACATATACTACATGTTACTAGTAAAAACATCGTTCATGGATGGAACAATTTTTAATAGCGTCTACCAGAGAATTTCTCCTTATAAAGAATTACAATTCATGCATCAAGACTAAAGGGTGAAGAGAAGTACTATCTTGTCTCACTTTCTTTTCAACACTCACTTGTTAATTGGTTGAAATTTATGTGAGACCCATTAAATTTGAAGTGATACTATTTTTCAGTGAATCACATATGAATTTCAAGTAATCAATGGTAAAATTTTGGAAATGGAGTGCTAAAGAGAATATTGCTAGCCATTTTTCAAAAAGTGATCTTAACTAACCTATGGAAAATATAAAATACAAAGGAACATACATATTAATTGGAGTATACACAATAATTAATCAGTTGCATAAAGTAAAGAACACATACTCTGTAGAATTTTCTTTCCAAGCAGTAGGCAATAACCTTTCTAAGAATTCTAGCTCTGTTTCTCTCCTTGCAGACATAGCGAAGTGAAATTGCACTATTTCTTACGTTTGCTCTAACCTTTGAAAATAAAGCACCTCTAAAATATAAGACCATTGTATATAATTACAGGACCTTAAATTACAAAAGGTGAAAATGTGAATGTATAATAATCAACATAATTAGCTTGTATCAAAAGAATGAGGAACTTACAGGTTTGCGTCCTCGTCTTGCCACCTTTTTACTTTCAGTCTCATTGAGTGTGGTTGCTTCAATGTCTCCAACTTTAATTGGAGAATTGTCATTGACAACTTTAGTCAAAGACTCACCACCTTTAAAAGTAAAGGAAATAAATTTCAAAAGTAAGTAGAATGAAGTTTACATAGTGCGAATATATATATATATATATGCATCAAACAATTTGAAATCTAATATTGTGATCTCTATATCAATCAATGCAATTTCATTGAGATAAAAGTGATTAATAGTTAGAAATCTAGCTAAACAATTGCATGTGAGCTGGCACAATTAATTAGTTAGATTTATGTACGGTTACTTGTATTTTATTATCACATGTACATATAGACTCTATATAAGATATGCTAATGTATCACTGAACTGAGAGATATAGAGTATACATTTTTCTCCTCTAAATTCTTAAGTTGTATGTCAACAACTTCTAATTTTTCTTTATTTTCTATTATGGTATCAGAGCTTGCTTCAATAGAAGCTCTATTGCACCGCTCTGGTCAAGATACCTAGACAAGTAAGAAATACTTCAGATTCAAGGTTCAGTTTTAATAGATTATGTAACACTTCCTATAGGACAAATACGGCCACAAAAAGATTTATTTCTTCTTCCAATAGGATAGTTTCCTCCTTATCTTTTGTATCACAGGATTACACATTTCCTCCTTTCTTGGATTAGCACCCACTACAGTTCCCAAATACACAAATGAGATATTCATCAATCTACAATCAAGTAAAGTTAAAAATTTCTAAATATCTCTTCTCTCCACTAAAGGTCAGTTTACATTTAAAAAAAAATCATTTCCAGTCCAAATATGAGTTCAAAACACTTGAGAATGCCTAGAAAGTTTCTAAACAAACGTTTCTCCAATAAATAGTGTGTTATTTGCTAACTGCAATAGTTATACATGCGCACCTTCCTAGCACATCTTGAAACCTTCGAACAGATTCTTACTCACCTCTTACCTCATCAATCAACTCAAACCCTCCTATAATAAAAATAGAATACAGTAATGTGATCATATTGTCTCAACTTTCGAAGTGCCCCCTTGATCCAGCCCACTATGGCAGTGGGCAGGTTCAGTTGGTTTTGGGCAAATTTTAGCCCAACTGACCAAAACTGTCCTTGACTAATATTGGCCTATTCCCAACCGTGAATGTTTTTTTCAGGTGGCTTGTTCAGGGGGGTCAGTCCATATTGGGCTAGAGCTAGACGCATTTAATTGTCAACTTGAGAGAGTAAAAAGGTGGTAGATGAGAGAAAAAAATATGTAGATGAGAGGAAAAAACTAATACAGACTCATTTCAGAAGTATCATTTGAAATCCGAACCCTCCTCAAGTATTCCATGTCTAACTCATTTTACTCACCGGAAAAATTTGTGTACCCGATATAATCTGCCCGACAACCATTTTAAAACGACAGTTTGTGTGGGTTCGAGTGGGCCACAAATTCTTGCTCACCCCACCAATATTATTTTTTAAAAAATCACCTATGTGAAAGTGGTCCATGTCGACCAAGATGATTACCATTAAATCAATTGACTCTATCTAATTTATTACATTACTTTTATGAATGTTTTAAATGAACATTGTGCTACGATAATATCTTTAATAAAGTAGTGGTTTCATCTACAAAATCGTCGTTATTCTTTCGATCTAGATTTAAGTAGATCTACTCCGCTTCATCTTCCTCTTAAGTGAAAATAAATACGGAAAAATGAGATATTTTGCCTTCCAAACATATTCATAATCATGCACAAGATCCATATATCAAAAAAATAAAAATGTAAGAAAAAAGAATGGCCATCCACAATTAACATCTGAATCGATTAAAATCGTCTAAATCGAACATGATTATCATATATTAATGACTTAAGTATAATTTACCTCCAAGGTTAGAGCTTTCAGCATTGTCGTTGCTACTCATTTTCAAGTAAAGCTCTTCAAACCCTAAACAAAATCCACCCAAGAATTACAAAAGTTAATTGTAATTAGTTTGATAAGTGAAATTGAAAATCTCAAGAGATCAATCGTGAGAAGAATCAAAATTCAGTCTAAAAGCACCTTTCTCCGCCGCCGTTGAGTATTGAGAATGAAAATCTAGGGTTATAAGGAAAATGTTGAAGCAGTATTTATAATGTTATTAGTACTAGTGTATTAAAACTCAGCTCGAACCAATCGGTCTGACCATGGTTTGGTACTCTGGACGGTCTGAGTCTCTTGTTGGATTGGTTTTATAGTTGAACCAGATGTGACGTCATAGACTTGGTAACTTCGGGAAGTTAGATTTCAAATATCGAGGTTAACTAAAATAAATTCACAGTCAAAGCTATTTTGTTGTCAAATGATGTTCAACTGAGAGTTAAAATAATTGCTTGGTCAAATAGTTGAACTCACAACCCGGAAGCAAAATAGTTAATGTCTTTCCACCACACCATTTTGCTTTTAGATTAAAAGGAGAGTACATATTTCGTTATACATTTGATATTTCAATAAAATATTGTTCGTTGTATTATAAACTTTACATTTTTTTAGTATAAACCGAATCAAGTTCAGTGGTTCAATCAGAGACTAATTGACCCATCATCCTGACCGAGTTGATCACCAAGCCGATATCTAAAACATTCATTAGTACATGCAGTTGTATATTTGGTTAATATTAAATATAATGAATCGACGTATCCTTTTAGTACTTGCCTTGATGGAATTGCTTTGATATTTTCTTTGTAAGAAATGATAACTTGTCTACGAAAATAGTTAATCTATCCATTAATTTCACTCCCTTATTAATTGTTATCATTGAAAATGTCTTTGACTATGGTTCTTCAAGTGATAAATTATTAATTTCTTTCATGCTTCACTTTTAAAACTTATATGTTTTTTTTAAAAATACAAGTGTCCTAGAGGTGTCCAGCTAAGAAGAGGTGTCAGCTCAAGTGTTCGAGCCGTAAAAAAATATATTTTTTAATCCGATACCGCAAAGAAGTGTTTGACACGTGTCATGTAAGTGTCATACGGGTGTCGGTGTCGTGTCGGTGTCCGACATCGGGACACTCCATATGTAAGAGGTGTCCGTGCTTACACTAAGAGAAGGCAAAACCAAAAATAGAGGTCAACAATCAGCCACTGCAACTAAACTACCTAGCCAAGAAAAATGAATCTAAGAGCTTTGTAACACCCCGATTTCCAGGTGTCACTTTAGTAACCAAAAATAAACTTCACGCGGAAAACAGGTAATTTTTTTTTTCGTTTGATTCCTTTTAAATCAAGCAATAAAGAAATAAAGACATAACCCCAACACTAACTAACCAATATACAAATATATAAACATGTACAGCCTCAGCTGCACTCTCCCGTCACGCGCACTCGCAGTGACTCCAAAGTAGTGTGCCCGTAGGCAAATAGTTACAGATCCAGATGTGTGAGTGAGAAAATTATAATTACAAACCACTAGGAGAAAGTCGGTCTCAAAATGGCCTAAGCAAAGACCCCTATGGTCCGACTGACTCACTGTGATCCCTCACTAAGAGAACCACACAAAAAGTCATGCGTCGGAAACCTACCCTATCCCCAAAAGCAAAACGAATCAGAGCTATTACAGTAACAACCAACTCAAAAGACTCTAACCACCCATAAGAAGCTTCCCGGGGAAAGTCTAAGAAAACCAACGAATACCCACAAATGGCTAAGTCTCAAACCCCTCGTTTGAACTTGCCCAGGGTTGTTCATCCAACCCAAAATATCAAAGATCACCAGATCAATGAATCTCCACTCCGAAGTTGCGTCAAAACGCTCAATCCAACAAAAGCACAACATCACAAGTTATGGAAAACATCATAACAACAACTCATCATCATAAACAACATCAGATAAAGCATAAGTCGAATTTATCGACGCCTATCATGCAATCATAGCTAAATATAGTAAGTTGCCCTAACCTCGAGCTGATCCAGCTTCGAAATCACAAGCTCCTTCACTCAAGTGCTCTGAACCTTCCAAAGTTCCTTCAACTGAACCTCGGAGAAAACAAAGCAGAATCCAAACAATATCGATTAGTTCGATCACAAAACAACACATAAACGATAGACAAAGCATTAAAGCTTCAGAATACGACAATCGGGTACGAAAAGACAAGTTTTCGAAAACGAAAACTCCCTCCCCAACACTACAAGGTCACGGCCACAAAGGAAAAAGGGCTTCGGCTCTTTTTCTTCGACCAAATCAATTCACAAGGTAGTTTTAGGGTAAAACTAAGGCAAAGAAACTGTCGGAACAATTTTCGGACAATCGGGTCGTAATACGACTATCCAGGGGCATTTTGGTCCAAAATAAAGGCTCAAAACTTCAAAGTTATCAGTTCTGAAAACAAATTTGACAGCAATGATCCTAACGACATCCGTGACAACAATTCCTAAAGGCACGAAGTCAGATTATGACTTTTCGACAATAAAGTTTCGAAATGTGAGACAAAAAGGTTTTGAAACAGTTTTTCAGATCCTGGACAACTGAATCGCAATCGGCGATTACTAACAGAGGTTTTAGGCTCATGGGAACGTAAGGAACATAACCCAACCAAGAAATCAAGGAAATCGGACATTTTTAGAAAAAACTCAAAACTGTGAGCACAAAAACGACTTCAGAAACGCAACAGAAACAGTAAACAGAGGTAGGATTCATGCTAGTTACCTCAATACCTAGAAGTAGGGACGAACTGCACGAAGATCGGTCGAGTTTCGGCGAAAAAAATTCTCCCCCTTGCTCTCCTCAAACCGCGGCCCAAATAGAAAGAAAATGAAGATATTTTGCTTTTTCACCTATTTATAGGTGGGTGAAATCGCGGGAAAATGAAAATTTCGCGATTCCGATTTTTGCAGCACGTTCACCAAGGAATTCTAAGAGAGATTCTGGCGTCAGAATTCCAGAACTCAAAACAAATATCTAAGATTTGGGAAAAACGATATCTAAAATCCCAAAAGCGGTGTAAGTTAATCTGTCCCGAAAAACTACTTTTTGCTGTGATGCTCAAACGACAAAACTTCCTACTGAAGAAAGATTGGAAATGTCGAAACAAATATGGCAACGCGGACGGAAACCTCGTTAGAAGTCCCGAATAGAAAAAGTCTTCATCCATTGCTCGAAAATAGGGTTTCGAAGCAAAGAAATTAGCGTCGCCAGACTTCCAGAAAGTGAATACTATCGTGCGTACAGTCCAGAGTTCCGAAATGAAACGCTGGTCGAAGGAAAAATAAAGAGAATCTTTAAATTTTCCAAGGATTCGAAATCTCACTTAAAACGTAGCTCTAAAAGCGAAATAGCCTATTCTGGACACGCTCGCCGTAAAGCAGGTGTGCAGACGACTCGCACTAACTCCGAAAGCAACTACGCAATATTCCTCAAGCAATTCCTGAACTTTCTTCTTCATTAATCTTTCTCAAACAGCAAACTCCTGTCACGCTTACACTGATTCTACGCGTGAGTCGGAAATTAACTTGTTCTAAAAATCCAGGTCTTACAAGCTTGACCTGTCCATGCGCAAAGGGAAATAGGCACACAAGCAACCACAAGGAAGGACAAAACACCATGTATCTTACCTGCCAGATATGAAAAATAAGAAATTTCCAACAGTCAAAAAAGCTAGAAAGTGGAAAAATGGGTTGCAAAGTTTTGATCTTTTTGATCTATATGTGGGTGTGGGAGAAGAGAGCTCATATGGAAAGGGAAAATTGTTGGTTGGGGCATTTGCTGGGTTCTGGGAATGGTGGAGAAGGGGGGGGGGAGGGTGGAAAGGAAATTAGGGTGGGGTTGTGGGGTGGGGGATAAGAGGGTCGTGGCGGTAGTTGGTGGTGATGAGGAGGCCGGAGGTCGGTGGTCGGTGGGGAACCATTGTAGTAGAAGATGGAAAATCAATGGTAATTTGGGAGCAGGTAGGGAGGGGAGAGGGGAATGGAGAAGAAAATGGGAAAATGTCTAATATGCCCCCTGGTCCACCGGTGGACCAAAATGTTAATTCCCCACCCTAGTGGGCACATGTAACAAGGACATTGAGAAAATTTTCTTATAAAATCATCCATTGAATGCCGACAAATAAAAGTTGGGTAAATTCAGCTTAATCATCACCATGGCCAGCATGCCTTTGAAACCACATGTTAGTTACTACAAATTGTAGATTGCACACCAATACACTGCTCACATCAGCAACAAGAATCAAACATAAAATGTTTTATCCTCACCAACTAATTGAGCAAATATGGATCCGGAAAGTGTATGCTTATTGCTTACTAAGCAAGACCAAGGCTGAGCAGAAGTCTGATTTATCCATATCCCCCCACTCACTATTACAATATTTCAGTACAGCTTGGCATGCTTATCATTTCCATGATCCCAATTGTACAAATCTACCCTCAACAACGTTGCGTCCATCATCAAAACACTCTTGTCCTGTCACTCCCTCACTCGCACGTTGTCTCCATATATGAATGAATTCCGTCTCATTCCACCACGACTCACTCAGTCACACACCAAACCATGGCTTCCTCCATTCTCTTCCGCAGAGAACTCACCAAAACCACCACCACGCTCCTTCACCGGCGCGTGTATGCACGACCCTTCTCGGAGAAGAACGCACAACAGCGTATAGACAAGATTCTGATAGCTAACAGAGGTGAAATCGCTTGCAGGATCGCCAGAACCGCCAAGAGGTTAGGGATTCGCACCGTCGCCGTTTACAGCGACGCCGACAAGGACTCACTCCACGTCGCCTCCTCCGACGAGGCCTTTCGAATCGGACCTCCTCCTCCTCGCCTGAGTTACCTCAATGCATCCTCCATTGTTGATGCTGCTCTGCGCTCCGGTGCCCAGGTATCATCAATCAAACTCTCCCTTCACTTCAGTTTTCACTTGCTTTCCATTTTCAGTCACTTGACTTGATGGTGATAGTTGAAGGATGAACATGTTTTGTGTGATTAGGCTATTCACCCTGGATATGGGTTCCTGTCTGAAAGTGCTGATTTTGCTCAACTCTGTGAAGACAAGGGTCTCACTTTCATAGGGCCTCCGGCATCTGCCATCAGAGATATGGGTGACAAGAGGTACCTACCAGCACCAGTATCATTATCATTATCATTGTGTTGTGCCTTTAAGCAGCTTAGTTAAGTACTTAGAGTTAGAGTAATAGGCATTTATCCTATAAGCTTATTTATGAAGTTGAATGAGCTCAAAGTAGTCTATAGATTGAGATAAACACTTACTTATAAGCTAACCGGCAAAATTTATGAAAATAAGCTCATATAAACTTGTAGGTAGGTAGGTCATAACCTATTTTTATAAGCTTATCAAAATACTCACAAGTTACAAGTGTTTATGTTATGAGATAAACTCAAATAAGCTCCTTCAAACGCAATCTTGTAATTAAATCAAAACATGCCGGTTCAACTATTTTGAGTTTGTTTTTTAACTTGGAAAAGTAATGTTTGAGATATTTTGTGAATCATCTTCAGCTGATCAAAGTTTTTTTTTCCCTAAAATCATTAGTGCATCGAAGAGGATAATGGGGGCTGCAGGGGTGCCGCTCGTGCCTGGATATCATGGCGATGAACAAGATATTGAGAAGATGAAGTTGGAAGCTGATAAAATTGGTTATCCGGTCCTCATAAAGCCAACTCATGGAGGTGGAGGAAAGGTGCTCGTGCTTGGTACCTTTTATGCTTATTCTCCTTCCAGTTATTACCATTTCCTGATCCCTTGATGCAGTGATGTACTGCTTTTGTTTATTTTCTAATTTCTAGTCAATTCATTCTCTGTTCTAGATGATTATTAATAGTGAATGCATTTTAGACATTTTTTAAATATATGTTCCCTTTACCATTTAGTTTCCTTTCTCCAACAAGTTGGACTGAATATTGCTTTTTTCCATGTTCTATGGTTCTCATCTCAAATTGATTGTGATGGTCTTGAATTGCTGATTTCATGCCGTACTTTCATACTTTACTCACCTTGTTTTCTTTAAGAGGTGATAACATAATTCGTAATATTATTGTAATGTGTGATTACTCTTTTAGGTTTCTACATGTTTCAGAGTTGAAAATCTATTCTAAGAATTGCAGGTTTCTTTTTATGGTGAAAAAAATATGAGAAAGAGATTTGTTAAGAGAATATTTACTGCTCATGAGATTAAAGTTTCATAAGGTTGAAATTTGGACTATGTGACTATTGTAGGGTATGAGGATTGTGCACTCTCCAGATGAATTTGCTGAATCGTTCCTGGCAGCACAACGTGAGGCAGCAGCTTCTTTTGGCGTCAACACGATTTTGCTGGAGAAGTATATTACCCGTCCAAGGCACATAGAAGTCCAAGTACTAATGTTGATTTTATCTCCCTGTTCATGTTACTTTTGAAAAAATAAAAATTGTCTCATATTTTGTGTTCAGTTCTTCAAATTATACTTGAACATATAATAAGGCATCGATAAAATATGTCTATTTACCTTTGACTTGAGTTTATTACAGATTCTTCTCTGTTTTGACATTGTAGATATTTGGAGACAAGAATGGGAATGTTCTGCATTTGTATGAGAGAGATTGCAGTGTGCAGAGGAGGCACCAAAAAATAATTGAAGAAGCTCCAGCTGTAAGGCTCACATTCCATGTCTGTAATATTATTATTTTTATTGTTCTGGTATACAGTAAACTTATAATGATAAATTTGCAGCCAAGCATTTCTACTGAGTTTCGTGCACACTTGGGTCAAGCTGCTGTTTCTGCAGCAAAGGTGAAGCCCTTACATTTCGGAAAGCTAAACTATGCTCTCTCAGCCACTTGTAATTGAAGTATTTGAATATCAGTTCTTTGACTTCCTAAGGACGAAAACCTTAAAATATATATTTTTGTGTCTCTCTTACCCACTTACTTGGATCACTTGATAGTTGATAGGTTTCTTGGACAATCTAAATTTGTGAAATATAACTGTCTTCTAAAAATATTTGAGAAATAAGGAGCTGTTTCCTTTTTTCTTTTCCTTTTATTCATCCCATATTTTCCATTCTAATCAATACCATCCATTTGTTTCATGTTTCTTTTTTATGGCTGAAGGCAGTTAACTATTACAGTGCTGGGACTGTGGAGTTTATAGTTGATACGGTCTCTGACCAGTTTTACTTTATGGAGATGAATACCCGTCTTCAGGTGCTTGGATTAATTTTTACTGTTGTATTGTCCTAGAATTAAGGCCCACAAAAGGATGACATGGGGCTTGTTAATAGGTTGAGCATCCTGTCACAGAGATGATTGTTGGTCAAGATCTTGTTGAATGGCAAATCCATGTTGCCAATGGAGAAGCTCTTCCATTGAGTCAATCACAAGTACCCATATCAGGTGATTCTGTTTTTCCTTTTTATTTGGGGTTTAATAGTTTCATTCCCCTCCATTTTTTGAGTGTGGGTAGGGATGTATTTTGAGGTTAGATGTGCTTAATTTGATATTAAACTTGAACAGTCCTTGGTGGATTAAAGTTGATGGTTCCTGACAGGTCTGTAGTTAACTACAATATATACTTCTGCACTTGGTTACTTTTTCTTGAGACACAATAGAAAACATCGGTTTAAAAACTTAGTTTTCTCTGTGACTGGTACCTTCATGTTTAAAAATATGATTTTTTATTCATATTTATTTATTTTCTGTAAACTGAGGTGATTGGAAGCCACATAGCAATATCTAGGCCTAAATTCTGTTGCACTCTCTGCAATAAGAAAAACTCTTCCTTCTATTATGGTTAATTGCTTGAGAAGGTAATCTCAGTGACATCCTCTAAATTTTACTTAATAATGAGGGAAAACAAACTGATTTTTTAAAAAATAAAATAAAGAACATATAGAAAATTGTTACAAGCCATTAGTTAATGATTTTGAGCTTTGTCAATTATTTATTGTACTACTGTGAGAATATGTGTGAAGTTCCATTGATTATACCGAAACTTGAAGCTTTTGTATATAATAATACATCGTTGGGTAGCAGGTCATGCTTTTGAAGCTCGTATCTATGCGGAAAATGTTCCTAAAGGTTTTCTTCCAGCAACTGGAGTTCTACACCATTATCATGTTCCAGTCTCATCTGGTGGTCAGTGATGCAAAATTTACCTAGTAACTTATTTATGGTGGATCTGAAAATTTACCATACTTTCTGTGGTTGGAAGAGCATGAAACTTCAAGATATATTTGTGGCTTTCATTTTTACCTACTGCAAATCTGCTAATTTGGCAGTTAGGGTGGAGACTGGAGTTAAAGAAGGAGACACTGTTAGCATGCACTATGATCCAATGATAGCTAAGCTTGTGGTGTGGGGAGAAAATCGTGCTGCTGCTTTGGTCAAACTGAAGGATAGTTTGTCAAAGTTTCAGGTATAAATTTTCTTTCGTGCCTTTAGACATCCGTTATCTTATACTCAGCATATGTTCTATACCATTTATATGATAATTATTACTTTATCATTTTTTTTTGTAAATCATGAATTATTCCATTTCCAACAAGACACAAAAGTAACACCATATCGAAGGCAGGAAAACATTAGAAACAGGAATGTGTTAATTCTTTATAACTGTTGAATATCTATTAAGATTTAGTTTATAATTAGTCTTGTCTCATTGAGATATAGTTTAGATTTGTTTCTCTATCTTAGATTAGTATATCTTAGATTAGTATCTATTTAAAGAGAGATGATATCTATTTAAATAGAGATAGGTTTAGATAGATTTAATTTCTTTTTATCTCTTTGTTAGTCTATATATATTGTAGTTTTCGGTCAAGTATTAATCAATGAAATACAAGTATTATTTTATCAAATTCAAGTTGGTATCAGAGCCTATCCTAGATCCATTTGTTGTGTGGAGACCTCCCATATTTGGGCCACCCGTTGTTGTTGATCCCACGTTCCAGGTTGTTCAGTCCTGGACGTGAGGGGGTGTGTTAGAAGTCCCACATTGGCTAGAGATAGAGCATAGATAGCCTTTATAAGGGTTGTGCAAACCTCAACTCTTGAGCTAGCTTTTGTGGTTGAGTATAGGCCTCCCAATTTCTAATATGGTATCAGAGCCTATCTAGCTTGAGGGTAAGTGTTGTGTGAATTTCTCTCTCCGGCAGCAGCGGCTTCTCGAGTTAATAATATTTGTTACAAGCTATGCATATGATATATATGATCTAGCTTGAGGGGGGAAAGTGTTAGATATTGTTAAATATCTTAGAGACTACCGTCAGCCACCGCCGCCGGATTCCAAGCCATGCGCCTCCCATCTCTCTGCGTGTGAAGTCCACGCGCCTCTATCTCCGCTGCTTTGTTCTCGCTGGTTCTCTTTGTATATCAGCCAGGTTGCGCCGCTCTCTCCGCTGCTTTGTTCTCGCTGGTCCTCTTTGTGTATCAGCCAGGTTTGGTTTTAAGGATCCTCTGTTTTGACGTGTGTTGTGCCATCTCTCATTGTTGGCCAAGTTTGGTTTGGTTTGGTTTGGTTTGGTTTGGTTTGGTTTGGTTTAGTTTGGTTTGGTTTGGTTTAGAGTTTTAACTCTGTTTTGACGCTCAGATCCGCATTGGTTTTTGAGACTTGAGTTGTTGTTTGCGTCTCATTGTTCGAGATGCTCTTATTATATTGATCTTGGCTGATTTTATGCAATTTGGTTTTAAAGGTGACAATGTCACCTTCGTTTGTTTTGTCTCGATTGTTTGGTTTTCTAGTTGTTTGGTTTTCTGGTTTTAGGGCTTCAGCTGCGGGTTGCGCTGGCCCACTCTCTAATGTTTGAGAGTTGTCTGTGTCAAAGTTGACACCATTGTTTGTCTTAGAAGCCATCAATCGATCGACCTCAAGTGTGTTTTATTTCTGTGTGGTTGTTGTTGGGGAGTTGTTGCTTCAGCCTTTGTTTTCTGGCGTATTGTTGCTGGTTTTTCGCCCTTATTTGCTGGCTCAGCTACCCTACGACACTTCAGAAGAATTGGTTTTTGTCTTGCATCAATTTCAGCCAGATCAAGTATGAGAAGTTATCTCTTGCCTGCCCGTGAATTTTGCAGAAGTTCGAAAGATTATTCAATTTGAAGTATGAGAAGTTGTCTTTTGCCGCCATGGATTTACTAGAAGTTTAAAAAGTTATTTAATTCAGAGATTCGCCAAGACCGTCATTGTTAAGGGATATCTATTAAGATAATTTTCTTTTTGGGTTTGATTTGTTACAAGCTTAAAGCTAAGTAAGCTTTAGCTTGAGGGGGAGTGTTGAATATCTATTAAGATTTAGTTTATAATTAGTCTTGTCTCATTGAGATATAGTTTAGATTTGTTTCTCTATCTTAGATTAGTATATCTTAGATTAGTATCTATTTAAAGAGAGATGATATCTATTTAAATAGAGATAGGTTTAGATAGATTTAATTTCTTTTTATCTCTTTGTTAGTCTATATATATTGTAGTTTTCGGTCAAGTATTAATCAATGAAATACAAGTATTATTTTATCAAATTCAAGTATAACCTTGACAAGAAATTCAACAGATAATAGTTTGTGTCCGCCTAATAAAATAAGGCATTTCAAGCCCCTCTGAATAAAAGAAGAGATTCACGTTATTATAAATCGAATATTATTTGAAGCTGTATTCCATCATTTAAAAATCTTGCTCCATGTGTGAATTGTCAATATCATTTTCAACAGGTTGCAGGTCTACCAACCAATGTCTACTTTCTTCTAAAGCTTGCTAATCACTGGGCATTTGAAAATGGCAATGTGGAGACTCATTTTATTGATAATTATAGAGAAGACCTCTTTGTTGATGCTAACAATTCAGTGTCTGCCAAAGAAGCATACGATGCTGCTAGACTTAGTGCATCCCTTGTGGCTGCATGTCTCATTGAGAAAGAGCATTTCATTTTTGCAAGAAGCGCCCCTGGTATTGTCCCATTATTTCTGTCTAATGTTCTGAGTTGTTTTTTTAAATGTCCTTGGTATTTACATCTGTCAGTATGTTCAGGTGGCAGCAGCTTAAATCCTATATGGTATGGTTCTCCACCGTTTAGAGTCCACCATCAAGCTAAGCGCAGAGTGGAACTTGAGTGGGATAATGAATATGATAGTGGTAGCTCAAAGACCTTGAAGCTTACCATCACTTATCAGCCTGATGGGAGATACCTGATTGAGGTAACATCTGAGTATAACATGAAATAGTGATTTTTATTTTATTTTATTATGCCAGAAATTCTCTTAAAAGTTGACTCAAGATGTTACTATATACTTCCAGACAGAAGAAAATGGAGCTTCAGTTTTAGAAGTTAAAGCAACATACGTAAAAGATCACCATTTTAGAGTTGAAGCTGATGGTGTAATCAACGATGTTAGTCTAGCTATTTATTCAAAGGTAAATCTCTTCGTCTACATGGATGATTATTTGGAGTGTGTTGATTGATTTGGTAAAAACAGTTTGCTATCTTGATTGTCAAATATAATTTTTAATAAAGCTAATATGGTTGTGTTGGGATCCAGGACCAAGTAAGGCACATTCATATTTGGCAAGGGTCCAATCATCATTATTTCAGAGAGAAACTAGGCCTCGAGTTGTCTGAGGATGAAGAATCCCAACATAAACCAAAATTCGAAACATCAGCCCACCCTCATGGGACTGTTGTGGCACCCATGGCAGGCTTGGTGGTTAAGGTTCTCACAAAGAATGAGGCAAGAGTAGAGGTGGGACAACCTGTGTTAGTATTAGAAGCAATGAAGATGGAGGTTTGTATAATTGCTCTATAAATGCTGGAAACTTCTCTGTTTCTTGTCTTTGTTTATCTATTCAGCAAGTTATAACCGACAATGTTCTGCACTTTTTCTAGCATATTGTAAAGGCACCATCTTCTGGCTTTGTGCATGGGCTTCAAGTTAAAGTGGGTGAACAGGTTTCTGATGGTAGTGCTCTTTTCAATGTAAAGGTTAGTTAATTGCCTTTGCTAACTCTTCACATTGGCCATGGCCTGGTCATACTAGCAATGTCATTGCGACTCTTATGTTTCTGAGCGTATCAATATATGTTTTCTCTTTATTTTTATTTTTATTTTTATGTGTACTTCTTTTTGTGGGTATGCCATTTAATACTGAGAATCAAATGCACTTAAATTATGACAATGTCTGGACAGTGTTCAACTACTTTACTTTTTCCCACACACTCATTTTACCTACACTCAAACATGCTGATCTTGGTACATAAAGTATGCTTCTTCTGTCATATTTATTTGATGAACTACCGTTTTCTTGTTATTTTATTCGTTGAATTTTCTAAATCTGATAGTAAGTTTCTGTAACAACTTAGGTTATAGTGTGTTTGAACTTTGCTGTTCATTTTATCCAGAATAAAAAATGCAGAAGGTACCGACCATACCAGTTTCTTTCTTAGGTGATTATTAATGCTAGTGTTAATTTGTTTGGGCAGGATCAATAAAATCATACATGGATTACTTGTACTCGCCAGTAGTTTGCTGATGGGGACTTTTGGTTAAATGTATAGCAACCTGAGCTTCTCCTCGGGCTTTCAGATGGTTACTCACGAAACAATATTTGTAACTGAAATCGTCAAGGATGAAATGTACTTTACAAAAATGCAACTTGATCCTCCAGTCAGTGGATCATACATTCAGAGAAGCAAACTCTACAACGGATTACTTAGCAAAGAAAGGATGTAATAGGGTTGATCCACTTTGGGTTGATTTGGGTGCTTTGTAAGTACTTTATGTATGTGTATCCTTATTGAGAAGGGTGTTCTCAAGGCCTTCTTTTGAATAAAATTTGACTTTTGAAAAAAAAAAAACTTGATCCTCCAGTCATTAACAGAAATTGCTTCATATTATAAGGTTGAGTGATATTTTTCTATCTTAAATTACTCCTACTTCATATTCTATTATGGTTTATAAATTCCTGTATCTGTTCTTCATTTTGTATGATAGACCTAAGGCACTAAAATTTTAAACCTTGAGGTATGATATGATATGCTTTTCAATTTTTACTTTCATGGTTAGGAGTTAGGACTTAGGAGTAGTGTACCTTTTACTGAACTTCACTTTATAAAATTTAGGTTAAATTTTATTTTATATCTATTTATGTGAAAACCATGTCGTATTTCAATGTCTCTAACTTTTCATTTGATATTTCTCTGAACTTTCTACCCCATATTCGGTATGTTCAGGACCAGATAAAATGAAAATAGCTCAATATTAACGATGGATGTGAACTTTAGTAAAACTTACATGTTATACCTTGTGTAGTTGTGTAACGTTTTTTTTATTGCTCAAGTGTGAATGACACTAACATACATTTTCCCAAATAAGAAAAAAAGAGTAACAGAGGAAGGAAATTATTGGATTTGTTGTATCAAATTTGTGTTTCACCCTAATAAATTAAGGGGAATACTTTTTACCATTTTCACACATTCATTCCCTTCAAAATCAGCAATTAACATGAGATTTTAAATGACTTGAGTTGAGATTATAGTAGATCATCCACAGTCCACACATTCTTCTACTTCATTCTCCTATGAAGCACGAATTAGATGTTTTTTACACTTTCAAGATACCAAATGAAGTAATGATATATCCTCCTACTTCATCCCCTACAACATTTTAAATGACTTGAGATTATAGTAGATCATCCACAACATTCTCTTGTAAGTTTTAAGCCACAATAAACCAAGACTACAACCAAATCTTTTCAGTACGACAAAGCGACACAGGATGTAGAATCTTTACACAAAACGAAGTGGATTCTTCTAGCCTGACTTATCAAGCATCAAAACCAGAATAGACTCCACTATCTCTCAACAACCTCTTCTCTTCTTCGACGTAATTTTTCCCCCTGCTTGCCTGGCCAAGTTCTCTTTTCCTCTTTTCCTTCTGAGAGAATGACAGATTCTTCTTTTCACTCCTAGTCAGAACTGTCTGCAGCTGCTCTCCTTGGGAAAGAGCCTCTCTTGTTTTCTGTCTCTCTTCATATGATTCTTCAATTCCCTTGTTGTCAACACGCTTTTCCTTTCCCGTGGACCAGGACCAATCTTTATCCTTGTCATCTTCTTTGGGTGCAGGTACCTTTAGGACCGAAGGTCCACCTTTATACCCGTATCGCTTTAGAGCATCAAAGTCAATCACAGCGCCTTTCTCCTTTTGAGATTTACCTGCAGACATGAAGTTTATTAAACCAGTAAAGCCAGTATAATATGTTCTGAATGGACGTTTAAAATTGTGATATTCTTCTATTCAATATCTATCCAAGATGCTAAAGAAACTCTTACCAGAATTCCTATGAAGAGGAAATTGAAAAGCATAATAATTAGTATGGTTAATTGTTCCTCTAATTTAGGCTATCATTAAGTAATACATGCTCCAAGAGACTGTCTATCAGCAAAAGTATAGAGATTATGAATTATTATGCACTATATTAAACTGGGGATGGGTTTAATCCTGAACAACTGAGCCTGTGTTTGGATAGTTGTTCAGTTTGGTTGAACGCAAACTGAAGGAAAGTCCTCCTTTGACTTTTATGAAGTCATAATTCCAATGATAAATTGAACATTTCTATGATAAGTTTATCATTGCAATTCATGTTAGCAGAGGTTTTATGGCACCCTAAACATACACTGAATCTACAGCAAATTGTGAAACTTGTCTTCCATATTTATTATCCCTCAATTACATTTTTGCTTTAGCTAGAACTTCTATTCTACCACATACTGCGTTTCCAACCATGAAATTATCTAGAGGTAATTGTCACATAATCAGAGTATGTTTGTATGCGTCCAATGCGGCTAGGCGTGCGTATTTATCCGCATCCACGCGGTGGATAACGTGATTCCAAACAGATACGTAATAGTGGTTCATCAGAGTGATTTTATTAAAGGATGATGTTCCCACCCTAAGATGAATCCTGATCTACCCATCTCCATATGTTCCAAAATGTTGCAGATTAACACCTGAAGGAACTGTGAATACCAAGGTTTCATGGCTAGGATAAGCATCAGTCCACAAGCTAGGCAGTAGGCATGAAGAAACTACTGTCATAAGTCACAACAAGACAAGATATAATCTAGGCCCACAGCACAAAACACAAAATGTGGAAGCATAATGACATAATCACAATAAAAAGCAATGCACATTCATTATTCAAAATACTAGGCCACTCCTAGACTAGAGTACTAGTTGCACCCATCACTCATGAATTAATTGAGTTTACTGTTATAAAAGAAACATGCTACATGTTAAACTTTTGCATTCAGCCTGACTTCAGCATAGTTATAAAATCCATAAAATAAAGGGGTTCTGTTGTGCATCAAAATCAAATACCTTGGGGCTTTTTCCCCCCAGTTTCACTATCATGCTCAGAGTCTGAATCTGAAGATGATGATGATTCATCACCTGACTCATCAACCCATGGCATTGTCCTCTTCATGGTATGAAGGAAACCCTGTTAACAAATAAACCACTGTAAGGGTTCAAGTACCAAAAATGCTAGTTTGCAACCAAACAGTAATTCACACAGTGAAAGATTCCAATTCCATGCTCAAACATTGAACAATAGCTTGAATCTGAGCACATAAACTGATACTAACAAAAAAGTCATCAATTATCAGAAACTGGGGTTGCAATCAAACACACAAACCCATGAATTTAGAAGAAACTGTACTGAAACAGAGAACGAAACATGCGCGTGCAGTAACAATTGGGAAATTCATTTTTTGAAAGAAAGAAGAAAGCAACATACACAGAGGGTGCCGAGAAAGGGAAGAGTGACAGAGAGAAAGCAGCGACACCGGTTGGGCACGGTTGTTCTTGGTGGCTGGTTTTCGTAATCGGAACTCTGCAGTGCTATTCTCACAGTGACAAACCCGACAACAGCTTTTTAGGGATTTATCAGGATATATCATATATTAAAGGCTGAAAGGGTCTAAATCCCCTCAAATTACAAATGGAATTAAATCCAGGACCTAGAAAAATTTTGCATCAAATTGAGTTCCTAAATTTTTTTTTTTAATTCAATTAAGGTTAAATGTTGTCACGGTTCAATTTTGTCCTAGTCACCGTTTCCACGTGGCTTTTTTATTTTTTTTAATTCGAAAAATTAATTAAAATTAAAATTTTAATTCCAAATCAGTTGTATAAGCAAAAAAAAAAAAACTTAATAAAATCCATAATTTAAACATTAACCTAAACTAAACAAAATGAAATCCCTAATCTAATAATATCAAATACATAATCTTATTCCCCTCCAGCCCTAAATTCAACCCTCTTCATCCCCATCCCTCTTCTGCCCCAAATTGAAAACTCAGAAATTTATCCTCCTCTTCATCCTCATTTATCTTCAAATCAACTTCAGAAGAAAAATGATGAATGATCCTAGAAAGCAAGAGAACAATCCCAGAAGAAAGATCCACCAAAAACCCCAGATACCCACTCTAAAGTTGAACAATAGCAAACCCAAGGCTGATTCCGAAGAGCTCGCAGGTTGAACACGAAATTAGGGATTTGAATCTGGATCTGGAAGAAGAGGAAGGAGAAGAGGTGGTAGCCTTCAACAAAGCCACCACCGAACACAAAAACCCACCCCACCCTCAACAAACCAAACATAAGAAGAAAGAGATGAAGTGGGTATGGAGAAAATTCATTTAGCTTCAGCTTCTTCTTCGAAAACCTCCTTATCCACACCACCCCCTTACCCAAAACCCCCTGTCGCCATAGCCATGGCGTTGAGATGCTCTGCATGCGCTTTTTCATCATTTTTGCTGTAGAATGGATGGTGTGATAGTTCAGTGTAAGTATGGTGAGATTTAGGGGGAAGATTTTGACTAAAATTTGGTTGAACTTGGACCACTAATTAGATGAATTGGGGAAATTAAAAATAAATTTTTAATTTGTGTAGATGAATTGAGGGAGATGATGAATTATGGGGGGGGGAGACAAAAGTCACAGAACGAATTGAGTGAGATGATGAATTAGGGATTATGACTGATTAGATTAGGTTTTTATTTAATTTTATTTTTTATTTTACTTTTTCTGTTAAATAAATGAGTTGGAATTATAATTATAATTTTAATTAATTTTTCTAATTAAAAAAATAAAAAAGTCATGTGGTAAAGGTGACTAGGACAAAATTGAGCTCTGGCACACTTTGGCCTTAATTGAATTAAAAAAAAATTCTAGGGACCCAATTTGATGCAAAATTTTTCTAGGTCCTGGATTTGATTCCCTTTGTAATCTCAGGGGCCTTTGGACCCTTTAAGCCTATATTAAATACATAATCAAAATAGGTGACCCCTAATATGCACTATGCACCACTTATAGAGTGCTGGAATTTTACACCACTTTTTTTAACCTGCTATAACAGGTCAACGAGTTCAGATCCTCTCCAGTAAATTTCTCTCAATTTTTCTCCAGTTGACATTTGTGGCGGTTTCGAACCGCCAAAAAATTTTGAAAGCTGCCAAAAAATGCTGCCGCAAAAAATTGACAGAATTTGTGGCAGCTAGCAACATTTTGTGGCGGTTCGAAACCGTCACAGATGCCCACTTTAGAAAAATTGAGAGAAATCCACTAGAGAGGATCCCAGCCTCAGGTCAACAATCTTATTTTAAACAAATTTAATATATAATAAATTTTTAATGATACTTTTTAAAATAAAATAATAATGTGTTGACCTGCTATAACTGGTCAAAGTAAGTGGTGTAAAATTGCACCACTTTAAAAGTGATGCATATTAGGGGAACCCATCCATCAAGATGGTGACCCCTAATATGCACGACTTTTAGAGTGGTGTAATTTTACACCACTTTTTTAGCATTTTTATTTCGACACTTTTTTTTTTCAATGTAAAAGATAAGGTTTAGGAGTGTTCGACTTCAATCATCATTATGGATCAGGACATACCTCAAGGACTAGGGGCTCTTGCAAATCGTCTAACAACACCATCCTCATTTTGTCGGGGGAAATCGAATACACAACCGTCCTCTAGGACTAGTGATCGTTCTTTACCAATTGAGTCTATATGTGTGATATAAAAATCAAATCTATTATGAATTGAACTGAATTCTCAATAAAATTAGCACAAAATATTGGTACATTTTTTTAAGTAATGTAAAAAAAAATTACCAAATTAAACAATACAACTTAAAAAGTATTTACCAACAATAATTGTTCACCCACTACTTTCTCTTCCATTTTACATTAACTTGCGTTTTCTTCCTATCTCTCACATTTTTTCATATCACATCACATATACTTAAAAAAGTGTTTGAATAAGATTTGACTCTTGAGTATACTTTGAGTTCTAAATCTAGAGAGGTTTGGATAGTGTTCTTGCCATGAACATTGAGAGAGAGTATAACCCCTAGAGTAGAGAGATTGCACTTAGAGTGAGAGAGTTAGAGAGAGAATGTGACTGAATTTCTTGTGTGTATTTAGCAAATGAGCCAAGAGTCTCCTACAAATGGTAACCGCTCCCTATTTATAGGGTGGGAGCTGGGCCTTGTGTAACTGCCTCGCTGAAGGAGGCCCAATTCCCAGGCTGGGCGACCGTCGCTTGGCGGGTAACCCCTGAGCGTAGGCCCTCTACAATGTGTATCTTTGTCAGAGGTTGGTAGCATTTTGAGCCTTGTTCAAGTCCTTGTGTGCGAGAAAGTGGAAACTAGTTTTGACAATGTTGTACTTGCTTCCTTGAACAAAGTGCTTTGAGAGATATCACGTGATTCGTTGCACCTGCTTTCTCTCCTTGAATGCCGGAGGTTTCAAATTGAATGTGCCGCTCATTCTCTAGACATTGCTCTTCCTTCATTAGTACTTGAGGCAGACGCGATGATGATCTTCTTTGACTGCAGTCTTCTCGGACCATCCATTGACATTGTCCTTTCTTGCATAGCTTATCCTGACGCTTTAACTCTTCTCGTCTTCGTGATCTTCTTCTCTGTTCTTGATAAGACGATTTAGCAGATTAGACTTCCTCTTGCTTAGGTAGTCTGCCTTGAAGCTTTGATCCTTCTCGTTCTTCTCTTGGTCAGACGATCCAGTCTTTTCTCAACTTGTGTAGTCCGCCCTGTTGCTTTGAATTTTCTTGTACGTTGATTGGATTGAGCTTTGATTGTAGTCTTATACTTTGTCATCAGACGATGGAGATGTGATTCCTGAAAGATATTTCGTGAAAGAGAAATTCACATTGAATGTTTGAGTATTGCATTTAAGCTCTCAGAAAATTGTTATCATTCAAAACATGATAGACGATCTATTCAGCGTTTGAACTTAACAATAATATGATAATATTTCAACTTTTAGATGATAAAGTTGAAGGTATGAAAAACGGTAGAAAGGGGGGGGGGGTTTGAATAACGTTTTCAGTATAAAGCTTCCACCTTAAAGATTTTGACAAATCTTTCGAGAACTTAAGTGCTAAAGATAAGAGATAGAAAAGCACATAGGGATTTTATCCTGGTTCACTTGATAAATCACTCAAGCTACTCCAGTCCACCCGTTAAGGTGATTTCTTCCTTCTTAGAATGAAGGCAATCCACTAATCAGGTAAGAGTTACAACTGCACTTGAAACCTACAAGTGACTAACAATTACACTGACTTAGCTCACACTAAGATTCACTCTCTTAGTCTTCTCTAGGATCCGATCAACCTTGATCTCCTAAAGGAACTAAACAAACTGTTTATCAAAGAATTGTTTACAAGAGATTTGCTTCTAAAAAGCTAATAGTAAACTCAATGAATTTCAGATGAAAGAAACTTAGAAGAATTTGAATTTGTCTTGCGCGTATGTGAATGCTTCTAGCCGCTTCTTTCAGTCTTCAGCCTCTTTATATACTCCAAGGATTAGGGTTGAGCGTTGCATAGAAAATGATACCGTTGGAGGGCAGTTCTGGAAAATCCAGCTTCTGCTATGTCTGAGACTGTTAGGTAGGTCGTCAGGGAGGTACAGTTGCTTTTGTACTTGGATAGCGACTTGACCTTTAAACCTAGGAGACTTCTGATCAGGGGAATGCTTCATATTGGAACTTGTGAAGCCGGTTGATCAGAGTCAGAGGGAAAGCCCAGATCCTCTGACCATTGTTTCTTCTGATTCTGAACTCAGAGGGAAGTACATGGTCTTCAGAGTATCTTGCTTCTGGACATCAGAATTTCACTAATCAGCTTCTGGATCTTCAGAGTCTTCTACACCATCAGAATATCTGAGCCTTCAGTGTTTCTTGGTTATCAGACTTTCTGGATCTTCAGAACTTCTAGTGACTGAGTCCACATCAGAGTTTGTATAACTTCAGAACTTCTGAAGCTTTTCCACTGTTCATACTGAACATGGTGAATGCGAAAGCGTTGCTTGGGTCGCTCTTTATACACAGTGCTTCTGATTTGTGTGAGATTGAGTTGAGGTCAGAGCCTGTAAATAGCACACTCAGAAAAACACGTTAGAGTACCACAATTGTTCATATCAAAAGGTTAACTTGTAATCATCAAAACATAGAGTTGTACTACTAGATCAAAACTTGATCTTACAATCTCCCCCTTTTTGATGATGACAAAACTAAGATTTTTGATGAACAATTCTTAAACATTAAACTAAATTCACTCAGAGTTTAGAGATATAGAATAAGACTTATCCTGATGTGAATAGTTTATCTTGCTCATTCTGAATTCAAGTCACTGCTTGATTCTGAGCTTAGCTCCCCCTGAATCTAATACTTGATGAAAACATTAGTAAAGTCTAGATTCTGAGCTAAATGATATAAGAGTTCAGAGTGAAAAACTTATGATGTAAGACCCAAGATTTTAAGCTTAGGATCAGTGGAAGAGATTTCCATTTACGATTAGGGTTGATGTATTGTGAAGGGAAACCTGAACTAGAGTTTACCAAATGAAATAAATTTATGAAGGAGAAAGTTCAGGAAAAGTCAAAGGATTACATCATGATCGATAAAAGTTATAGTACGATCGTTATACGCTTAACCTAGGTCAGAAACCCTAGTATATAACTAATTTTCACTTTTAGGCACGATGGAAGTTAATTCCAAAAATCTTCAGAGAAATGTTAGAACTTCTCTTTTTCCATATATCAAAATCGTTTCGAGGCGAAACTCTAGGATCTACGAACGTCCGATTCCAATCATCGGAAGTTTGCCGAAACCGAATCCCTGGTATTTCAAAACCCTAGAATCTCTCGACGATGAAGACTTTTTCTATTCAGAGCTTCAAATGAATATTCCACACGCGTACACCCATTTCTCTTGATGATTTTAATCTTTCTTCAGAAGGAAGTTTTCTATTCCGACATCCGATGCAAAAAGCAACTTATCGGGTAAAATAGTTTTATACCGATTATGCATTAGTTGCCAAAAATACAAAGAGACCTCATTTTAGTTTTGGAATTCTTTCGCCAAAACATATCTATTAATTCACGGAGTATGACGCCGGAAAAATCAGATTCGCGAAACTTTCATTTTCCCGCGAATTTCCAACCTTTATATATAGCAAAGAAAGGAAGAAAAACTCAAATTTTCCTCCATTTTCTTCATCAAGGCCGCGAGTTCTACAAGGGAGGGAGAAGAGAAGATTTTCTTCATCGTTTGCTTGATCGTCGATCAATCAGTTGCTACTTCAAGGCTTCGAGGTATAGTCGCTAATCCTTACCTCTGATCGCTTTTTCCATAGCTTTTCTGTAGAGTTTTCTGAGCGGATAGTTTATGGGTTTTTGCAAAACTATCCTGAATCTTTCATTTCTGATTCTAAACCTCTTCTATATGTGCCCAAGATCACTTCTGCCGGATTAGATTTTCCGTTATGTCGCCGGAATTCCGCCGGAATCAATTTTAGCCTTAAATACCCATTTTTGGAGTTTTTGAGGTAAAGCTTCAACCTTTAGGCTAAAAACTATCGCCTTAGCTTAGTGTTAGTAGGATTAGTTGTCATAAACGTCGTTAGTAACGTCCCTGCAAAATTTGGTTTTTGGGATTTCAGTTTTGAAATTTCTAAGTTAAAAATCATGACCAAAATACCCTTGCGACAGTTTTTGATCCGATAATTTTTCCGAGTTCAGAATACCCTTAGTTACGGCTAATGAAAGCATAGGAACCAAGTTTGATCGAAGAAAAATCGAGCCCCACAATTGTGAAAAGTGGCCGAGCCCTATAGGGGAGGAGGGGGAAAATTCCTTTTCCGAAAACTTGTCCTTTCGCGCTAGATTATCGTACCTCGGAGTATGAACTACTTCGTGTAACCTTAGTGAGCATTGATAGCTTAGTTTCCGATAGATTTTGATAGAATTCTGTGGTTTTACTTTAAAGGTTCTTTTGAAGAATTTCCTGAAGATCAAGGAGCTCATTGTGAAGGAACGTTTGAGGAGAACGCTGGAATAACTAGAGGTAAGGGCAACTTACCTTACTAGCTAATGCTTTAGGTGTCGACGCATTCGACTTGATTTACTGTTTATGCACTTGTTTGTGTATGATTGGGAAAATGTTTTCTGAGGCTTCGGCTGACAATGTAGATGATGCATCTACTACTATGTTTTTGAGATTGACTTACATGCTATGTGCTATGTGGGTAATCTAGGATGTGTGGTGCATGATTTATATGCTAAGTGCTACGTGTTTAGTCTGAGATGTATTGTTATATGACATGTTTGATGACGGTGATGATTTAAACTATGTCTTGTACTCATATCTGTGATTCTGAGTAGTGAGAATAGCGGGCAGGTCATGCCGATTTTATTTTGAGAGTTTTGAGAAAGTTCGATAGGACGAATGAGATTCGGGCCTTGTTATGGTTTTTCATGGATCGAGACATTCTCTGGAGTCATTTGGGATTTGGAGATCCCGGGAACTTATAAGATTCGCGATAAGATTAAAAGGATATTATTTTGTAAAGAAAACTCATAAGACATTAAACAACCTCTAAATCTTCAAATAATGATAATAAACTCGAAAGGAAGCTTGGGATGAAGATCTTAGTTTTGGAAAACGAGAAGTGTCGTCGGATCCAAGTGTTGAGGAAGTTGAGAAGTAGTGAGTATGTTGATGCTCTTGTGCTGTTGTAGCAGCTGTGTTGTTGGGCTATCCGGGGGATAAGTCTGGGAAATTGATAGTTTCCGAGTATGTTGATACTCTTGCTCGTTGAGCAGTTTTGACCATTGGATGGAGATGAGTCGGATGATTTGGAGATCATCATGAGATAATGTTTATGCCTTCGGGTACAGTTTATGCCTTCGGGTACAGTTTATGCCTTCGGGTACAGTTTATGCCTTCGGGTAATTCGGACATCGACGGGGGATATGATCGACCGTGAGGTTAGGATCGACCTGTTGATTGTCGGGCATAGCGGAGGGAAAAGTCGACCCGCAGGGTTAGGACTGATCCGGCTATGTCAAGGTTGTAAGTGACACTCGGGAGTTATGGTCGACACAATGCCAGTGTTAGGACCGACTCAAACGTGCCCAGCCTAATCTTTCCGGAATCGTCGAGATTGACGTTGCATTGACATATCATGCACTCTAATTATATTCGTTGGGGATTTGGATGAGTAGATGTTGATAAATATCGTATGTGCTTTGATGATTGAATTGTACTAGAGTGTTGATAACATGCTATGTTTAAACCTTAGGGTAGACAATGCAGAACTTATATGTATATATATGACATATATATATCTATACCCCTTATACTTTACCTGTTGTCTTGTATTCTCTATACTATATTCCGTAAGTTGACCCTTGCGCGTGCTACCTGTGTTTGGGGGGCTATGTATGCCCTTTTTGTCAGATGTCGTTGGTGGATTCTTCCGTGATTCCTCGTCGTTCGGGGAAGACCCGGAGCGAAATGACTACTATTGAGCCTTCGACGTGGACCCGGACTTCATGCATGACCAGATGGGAGTCGATGATGGAAGTATGGGGGATGGGTGATTAGAGTCTATTAAGGTTGGGTGTTAGTGTCCTAGCTCTGACTTATTCTTATTTTTGAGGGCTTGTGTTGCTGACACTTGACCTAACATTTTGGGATTGTACATTTTGCCTACGGGCGTTACACTTTTCTACTTTCCGTCATTGGAGGTTACTCGTGACGAGGTCGCTATTTACAGCGGGGGATACTATATATATTGTATATTAGTTCTGTTGCCTTTCGCATTTGGGTTTTATTTAATTCAGTCTTGTCTTAGTTATTATCAAAAAAAAAATATTTACGTTTTTCCGCATTAAGTTTACTTTTGGTTACTAAAGTGACGCCACCGAAATCGGGGTGTTACATATGACATAGATGAAAATAGAGTAATCAGAGCGCATAAGTAATCAGAGTCACGGACAAGGTATCAGAGTCAAATTAGAATCACTTCAGAAGAAGTGAAATGTATTCCTTGTATTTGCCCAGTGACACATCTATGGTCATAAAGGTGGAACTCTTAAATTCTCCAAAAGAAAAATAAATCACACTAACACATCTTACACATCAAAAACTGGGTTTACTCCCCCTTTTTGTCATAAGCAAAAAGCTTGGGGTGTGAAAAACTTAGCTTGAAGTACAAGGTACTCCCCCTTAGAGAAAGTCTAAGTTTAAAGAAAATGAAAACGATGCAAGAATCAGAGTTAGGCGAAATAAATAGAAGAGTTAATGCAAGAGAAGAACGTTTACCACCGGTCAAGGGAGTAAAGAGGAGGGTCAGTTACCAAGAACTTAACCTCGAGAAACTGTAGGAGCATTAACTTTCAGAGAGAAAGTGAAGCCTATATAAAGCGTTGGAGAGAGAGGTAAGCTTCACAACTCGAACAATTTTCAGTAAAAAACAATGGCATCATACATCGTAGCACTAGAAGAGCTGAGGAAGAAGGCCTTTGAGGAGGACTTGTTCCTGAACATTAGGCATCCAGAGGGTGCAAAGACCATCTCAGAGCTAACACGGACACTGCTGGAGGAGGACCTGCGTCAAGAGTTGAAGAGAGACTTGAGGGAATTTCTTGCCTTCGTGGAGGAGGTGCAAGAACTCAGCCAGCTTGAACTCAAGCTGCTGGAAGAAAAAGAGATTTTTGAAGAGAAGCTCAAGACTGCAGAAGAGATTCTGGAGAGGGATGAGCTAAAAGACAGGCTCAACAACATCCAGTATGCACTGGAGCGTCTGGAGAAGGAGAGGTCAGAGCAGCGCCAGGAGTGCAGAAGAATGAGGAGGGATCCTCCATTCTAGGTTTTTAGGAAAAAGAAAGAGAATGTATGATGTAAAAGCGTTTATGATGAATAATAATAAAAAATGATTTGCAAACATAATGTCAGAAATATATATATATATATATGCATAGATAATCACAAGCGAACAAAGTAAAGATTAATAAGAAAGAGCTAAAGGTTAACGAAATAAAACATAGATAAAGAAAAAGAAATCAAAGCGAAGAGATCCTAAAGCTAGGATTTATCAGATCGACGCAGAAGTTCCATCATCATGTGCTTCATTTCAATCAGCAGAGACTCATGAGTGTCAAGACGTTGTTCCACAATGTCGAGTCTGGACGAGTTTGGCTGAGCAGAACTAGAAGGAACATTCTGAGCAGCGTGAGGATCTGGAATGGAAGCAGAAGCAGCAGGAGTAAAAACTACGGGTGCAAGTGCTTGGCATCTAAGAGCTTCAGCCTCAGCTTCAAGTCGTTCTGTCTCTAGTCTGGCTTGTTCAGCTTGAGCTGCTGCTTGACGTGCAGCTTCTTCTGCTTGTTCTTTCTTTCGTTTGGCTTCTTCAATAGCTTCAAGTAGCTTATGTCTCTGTTCTTGTTCATGAAGAGCCACCCTTCTAGCAAACCTTTGCTTTGCAGCCTCGATCCTCTGACTTCCTTCTGCATGCAGGAGCTGCATCATAACTGGAACTTGAGCCACTAGCCAAGTGCCCAGATTGTTCCACTCTTCAGCCACATGTTCAGCATTCTCGCTTAGGTCAGTCTGACCTTGCACATTGCGTAGCATCAAAGAGGCTTCATGATAGAAAATATTGATGCACTCAGAAAGAGATGTGGGTCGGAGGTGAGTGTAAGGAATTATAGATAGGTTGGTTTCAGGAGAGGCTGGGTGATTGCTGCTGTGAGCTTCAGAGGCACCTTGTGGAGAGCCAATGTTAAACATTTGAGCATTTGGTTCAGAGGTTCCAAGGTGAGGTTCTGAAGTTTCAACCAGAGGATGGGGTGATCTAACTGAGGATTGGTTAGACACAGATTGTTCTGGTTCAGGTTCTGGTTGAATAGGCTCTTGTTGGTCTGGGGCAGGGTGAGCTTGTTGAGCCAAAGGGTCTGCCTCATGTAAAGGATTGGCCAAGATAGGTTCATCTGGGTCAACTAGACGTTCGGGTCTAGGGCCAGGATATCTCCTAGGGCTTGGACAAGTGAGATAATATTCTTCTAAGGTAGACACCTTTTCTTTTCTAACTTCCATGAATTTTCGAAGGGATTCAGAGTTGTTGGAAGGAGAAGAATCAGCAACATTTGTTGGGAAGGATACGGGTGTAAGGGCTGTGGAAGAGTCTGTATCCGTGGTTCTGGGAGCCAGACGTTCTGATGCTCTTGGGATAGAGTGATCAGAGGTTCTGGATCCAGGTTCTGTTGGGTTAGGCTCTGGTTGCTCATGAATGATGGGTTCAGAAGTTAATGGGTTGTACGGGATGGTAATGGGAGAGGTTGGTGCATCTGGCCTAGAGGGTTGGTTCTGGAGCAAATTCCAGAGAGGTGCTTCAGTAGGGGAAGGTTGAAAAAATGAAGACCTTGGGGAATGTGGTGGAGAGGTGGTTTGTTCAGCTGGTTGGGACTCAGGAATAGGAGTGAGGGGATTTGAAGAGTGTTTGAGCATGGCTGATATGGGGAGTGCATCAAATAAATTCAAATCATCATCAGAAGCAACTGCAGACTTACTTGAATGTGCTGATGATCTTGTCACTCTGGCAGGAGTTTCAATCCGTCTGATCACTTCAGCAGCTGGTTCCACCCGAGTAGGCTTCACCACAATTCTGACCTGCTTCTTCTTCTTCTTAGGAGAAGGAGGACCATCCTCATTATCACCATCATCACCATCATCGGGCTTGCTGGTTTCATCATGTTTTCTCTTGGATTGACCAGCCTTCTTCTTTTTGATCAGAGGGACATCTGATTCCTCAGAAGATTCTTCTAGGATCATCTTCCTCTGAACTTTCTTCTTGATAGGAGAAGGAAACTCTGGAGCTGGCGGCAGTCTGCTGAAGAATTCATCGAGATCAATTTCAAAGCCTTGAGCCCTTAGGTCTTCAACATAGCACCTACTGGCTTCAGGATTGTCTGCCTGTGTCCACAGAGGGTAGTCATTCAGAGGCACCCTTCTACTTCTGATTTCAGAAGATGTGTCTTCATGGGCAAGAGCAATCTTCTTCTTGACTAGGCCCATTTTCTTTAGAGAATTTGCAGTGAAGACATCACTGACAATGGTGGTCAGATCCTCTGTGCATCCAGCATTTATCAGATCTTGAATGAGGCCACTCTCAATGAAGAGATCAGACAACAGTCTCCCAAAGGGAATATACTTGATTGCTGACTTGATGGAGGCAGTGGTACGAGACTTCCGGATACACTCCTTCAAGTAGGAGAACAGGAAGTAGGGAAGGCAGATCTTCTTCTTGTCTTGGATGAAGAACAACATCGCCTTCTGGTTGAAGTTGATGTAGTCTGGGGAACTGCCCTTTGGTCTCTGGTTTATGCAGTGGAGCAAAATCTTGTGCCAGATCCTGAGCTTGGGATGAAGGTCCATCACTTTGTAATTAGTCTTGCCCGGTTTGTAATTGGTGTACAGGGCTTTGTTGGTCTCATCCTTCGTCTTGGGTTTCAGCTTCGGTTCAGTGAATTGGAAACGATACCCAAAAGCAGTTTCTGCACCCAGCAGGTTCACGAAAGACTTCTCTGTAATGATGATCTTTCTTCCAAGAATGTGAGATACCACCTGAGTATCATCGCAGTCGGCGTGCTTCCAGAATTCCTTGATCAGTTTATCATACACCGGTCCTCGAAGCCTGTTGAAGTAATTTCCCCAACCTTGAACTTGGACTTCAGGACGAAGAACATACCCATTTGTAGCAAGGTTGTCGAGGTCGAATCTCCATTCTGCCAGTACTTGAAGTTCTTCAGGAGCATATACGCAGTGAACGACACAGCCCCGTTCTGCAATCGGAATAATCTGCTATTGAGCTTGACCTTGATCTTGAGTCGGATTCTCAGGACCCCTTTGACCTGTTGCTAGACCAACTACCATATGAGGGAACTGGGTTGCATCTGCAGTAGCTCTTCTGGTTTGACTCACCATTTTTGGAGCGGTTGAAGGTTTAGGTAGAAGATGAAGGTTGAAAGATGAAGAGAGATCGAGAGAGAAATCGAGGATAAGCGGTTTTGAAATAGCAAGAGAGAGAGAGAGTAAAAACCGAAAGTGAAGGAGATCGTGTGTGTATAGTGGGTTTTGACAAATAACCGTTGTTGATTCAAAAAGCGATTTAAAATCAACGGTTGAAAATTAAAGATAGATAGTAACAGTAAATACACATATCACACACAGGAGAGAAGCACATCTACACGCAATCATGACAGACTGTCACACGGGCACAAGGAACTATGCATCAGAAATACTGACACACGTGTTGCTGTCTCAGCTTCAGAGTCAGTACCAATGGGTACACACACTCTGATTGAGTTACCTTCTGGACTAGACATCTTCTGATCAAGAAGTATCATAGTCAGAGGTTCTGATCCATCTTCACTCTGGACAAAAGTCCATGTTCAGATTTTTCAGAATAAAATTAAATCTATCCTCTGCTAAGGGCTTTGTAAAGATATCTGCCTATTGATGGTCAGTTTCAACAAACTTCAGAAGAAGTACGCCCTTCTGTACATAATCTCTAATAAAGTGATACTTTACCTCAATGTGCTTTGCCCTTGAATGCAAGATAGGATTCTTACTCAATGAGATTGCAGTAGTGTTATCACAATAGATTGGGATATTGCTCTCAAGGATCTGATAATCCTCCAGCTGATGTTTCATCTAGAGCATCTGAGTGCTGCATATTGCTGCTAAGATATATTCTGCCTCTGCAGTTGATAGTGCAATGGTTGATTGCCTCTTGCTTGCCCATGAGACTAGATTGCTTCCCAGAAATTGACAATTTCCAGAAGTACTTTTTCTCTCTGTTCTATCTCCAGCATAATCAGCATCACAATAACCTGAAAGCTTATACTCTGATGTTTTCTTATACATCAAGCCAAGGTTAGTGGTGCCTTTCAGATACCTTATTATCCTCTTAACAACAGTTAAGTGGGTTTCCCTTGGATCTGATTGGAAACGAGCACATAAATGAACACTAAATAGTATGTCTGGCCTAGATGCAGTTAAGTATAGAAGTGAACCTATCATGCCACGATAGAGCTTCTGACATACTTTACCACTTTTATCTTCTTTCTCCAGAATGCATGTAGGATGCATTGGAGTCTTGGCCACTGTAGATTCCAGCATATTGAACTTCTTCAGAAGTTCTTTAGTGTACTTGCTCTGATGGATATATGTTCCTTCTGGTGTTTGATAAACTTGTATTCCCAGAAAGTACTTTAATTCTCCCATCATACTCATCTCAAATTCAGCCTGCATCATCTCAGAAAATTCTTTGCATAGAGATTGATTAGCAGAACCAAATATAATATCATCAACATAAATTTGCACAATTAAGATATCATCTTTATAAGTCTTGCAAAAAAGAGTTGTATCTACTTTACCCCTTACAAACTCATTCTCCAGAAGGAATGAGCTGAGTCTCTCATACCATGCTCTGGGAGCTTGCTTCAGACCATAGAGTGACTTCTTCAATTTGAACACATGGTCTGGCTTCTTCTCATCTTCAAAACCTGGGGGTTGATGAACATAGACTTCCTCTGAAATATAACCATTTAGGAAGGCACTCTTCACGTCCATCTGATGTAAAACTATGTTGTGATTCACTGAAAAAGAGATCAACAGTCTGATTGCCTCCAGTCTTGCTACTGGAGCAAATGTTTCAGTGTAGTCTATTCCTTCCTGCTGGCTGTAGCCTTGAGCAACTAGCCTTGCCTTGTTTCTGACTACATCTCCTTTCTCATTCAGCTTGTTTCTGAATACCCATTTTGTTCCAATTACATGGACACTATCAGGCTTCTTCACTAAGCTCCAAACATCGTTCTTGGAGAATTGATTCAATTCTTCTTCCATGGCCAGAATCCAATCCTTGTCCTGAAGAGCTTCATCTATGAACTTGGGTTCAATTAAGGACACCAATCCTTTCAGACTGAGCAAGGTCTCTTCAGAGGGTCTGAAGGCTGATCTGGTTCTGACTGGTTCGTCTTTGTTGCCCAGAATCAATTCCTTAGGGTGAGCTGCAGTGATTCTGCTCTTCTTCAGAGTTTGTGAGTTAGAGGGACCAGCTTCTTCCTCTGGTTCATCTTCCTCTGGCTCAGCTTCCTCTGGAGCTTTGCCTTTGTCAGAAACATTAATGCTTAAATCTGCAAACTTCTCAACTAGCTTTGACTGGTCAGAGTCAAGCTTATCGTCAAATCTAACATGAATAGATTCTTCAATAGTCTTAGCATCAGTATTATAAAATCTAAAACCTTTAGATCTCTCAGAATAACCAAGTAATAGACACTTAGAAGACTTAGCATCAAATTTATGCAATCTATCCTTAGTATTGAGAACATAACAAACACAGCCAAAAGGATGAAAATAAGAAATGTTGGGTTTTATGTTCTTCCACAATTCATAAGGAGTCTTATTCAGAATTGGTCTCACAGAGATTCTGTTTTGAATGTAACATGCTGTATTTACTGCCTCTGCCCAAAAGTGCTTAGCCATGCCAGTTTCTTGGAGCATGGTTCTAGCCATCTCCTGAAGAGTTCTGTTCTTCCTCTCAACAACACCATTTTGTTGAGGAGTTCTGGGACAAGAGAAATCATGTGCAATTCCATAGGAATCAAACAGACTCTCAAACTTGTCATTCTCAAACTCTCCACCATGGTCACTTCTGACACGCACAATCCTACAAGCCTTCTCGTTTTGCACTTGAGCAATGAAGGTAGAGAACACAGCATGAGACTCATCCTTGCGGGTTAGAAACTTTACCCATGTCCAGCGGCTATAGTCATCAACGATAACCATCCCATATCTCTTGCCACCTATAGACTCAGTTTTCACTGGTCCAAAAAGATCGATATGCAGAAGTTCCAACGGCCTTGAGGTTGAGACAACATTCTTTGCCTTGAAAGGGACTTTTGTGAATTTGCCTTTCTGACATGCTTCACAGAGAGCGTCTGAAGCGAACTTCAGATTGGGTAAGCCGCTGACAAGGTTTAGCTTGCTCAGCTGAGAAATCTTTCTCATACTGGCATGCCCTAACCGTCTATGCCATACCCACTGCTCTTCATTAACAGACAGAAGGCACTTCACATTCTGAGCCTCCAACTCAGATAATCTGATCTTATAAATGTTGTTCTTTCTCTTGCTGTTAAACAGAACAGAGCCATCGATTTGACTTACAGCCCGGCAGGACTTTTGATTGAATATAACATCATAACCCTTGTCAGCTAATTGACTTATAGACAATAAGTTATGTGTTAAGCCGTCTACCAATAACACATTATCAATGCATGGACTATTATCTACACAAATAGTACCAGTACCAACAATTTTACCCTTTTCATTTCCTCCAAAGCCAACTTCGCCTCCAGGCTTAAGTTTCAGCTCTCGGAACATACGCCTTTCTCCCGTCATGTGACGCGAGCATCCACTGTCCAGATACCATGATTGGTGTTTCAGTGGAGCTATCAAGGATATCTGCAACATAGATAATCTTGTCCTTAGGTACCCACTTTCTGGGTCCTCTCTTGTTAGTTACCCAGAGGTTCTGATCACCTTGGGTGTCTCAACATGATATTTTAAAGGAATATTTGCATGATATTTAGTCATAGAGAAGGATCCCTTTTTAAGAGGGTTTTTAGCAACTTTAGCAGGTAAAGGATCAGACAATATGGTACCAGAGGGAACAAAGCATTCATACAAGGATTTAGCTTTAGACACAGAGGGCTCATTTCTAATTGGTTTAGAATAGCCAATGCCATGCATTCCATTTCTGCTTACGCCATAGATCATTGAAGCCATTAAGCTTCTATCCACGCTTTTAGCTAGGAATCTTTGAAAAGACTTTTCATACTTAGACTCATTTCTATAATCAGAGGCATCACAGGCAACAATTTCTTCTAACTTAGCAATCTGGTTCTTAAGCACAGAGTTAGAATTGATCAAAGCATGATTATCATTTTTCAAATCAGAAATAATTTTCTCATGTTCAGAAGGAGTCTTGGAAACAGCAGATAAGTCCTTTTTCAGCTTCTTATGCTTAGACAATAAGGAGTTATATTTATCCATGATATCAGACAATGCATGTTTCAGTTCAGAGGTAGAGAAAGAAGCGAATACCTCATTTTCATCGTCTGAGTTAGGATCTCCTTCTGATTCTGAGTCAGAGTCAACAGCTCCCTTTGACTCTGCTTCCTTGTCTTTGACAATAGCCATGAGTCCTTGGACTTCACCATCAGAGTCAACATCCTCTGACTCTGATTCATCAAATGTCACCATCAGACTCTTCTTTGTCTTGAAGTGCTTCTTTGGCTTCTTGTCCTTCTTCAACTTTGGACAGTCACTCTTGTAGTGCCCTGATTCTTTGCACTCAAAGCATGTGACTTCCTTAAGTGAGGACTTCTTCTGACCTGAGGATTCAGACTTTCCTTTTGCCTTTCCAGAGCCTTTGTATTTGCTCTGCCTGTGCTTCCAGATGCGATTGAGTCTCTTGGAGATCAGAGTCAGCTCATCTTCATCAGAATCTTCTGATGCTTCTTCAGATTCCTCTTCTTCAGCTTGAAGAGCTTTTGACTTCTCAGCCTTAGCCTTTTCAGATTTAGATTTCAAGGCTATGGACTTTTTCCTCAGATCTTGCATCTCTGAGCGCTTCAGCTCATGGCATTTCAAAATGCTGATGAGTTCTTCTAAACTCATATTCTCAACATCTCTCGTGAGCTCTATTGAAGTCACTAAAGGCATCCAACTTTCAGGAAGACACCTGATGACCCTTATGACATGATCTTTTGTTGTGTAGCTCTTGGTGAGAGGTCGTATGCCAGCTACAAGCAACTGAAATCTGGAGAACATTTCTTCAATGGACTCATTTGGCTCCATGATGAAGGATTCATACTTTTGGATCAAAGACAATGCCTTTGATTCTTTGACTTTCTTGTTTCCTTCATGAGACATCTTCAGAGATTCGAAAATGCCTTTCGCAAACTCACAATCTGTAATCTTCTGGTACTCTTCATAGAAAATAGCACTTAGAAGAATTGCTCTTGCTTTGTGATGTTGTGAGTACAGCTTCTTTTGATCTGCAGTCATCTCTGACCTTGGGATCTTCTTGCCATCTGCATCAACTGGACGCTCGTAGCCATCCACAATAATATCCCAGAGATCTGCATCGAAACCCAGAAAGAAACTTTCCAGTCTATCTTTCCAGTATTCGAACCTTTGATCGTCGAACATAGGAGGCTTTGCATTGTAACCATCTCTTTGAGTTTCACTGGTGGTAGCAGCCATTGTTTTTCACACCGGCCCGGATCACTGAACACTGTTAGGTGTGGTAATCAGAACTTGCGCTCTGATACAAATTTAAGGTATGAAAAACGGTAGAAAGGGGGGGGGGGTTTGAATAACGTTTTCAGTATAAAGCTTCCACCTTAAAGATTTTGACAAATCTTTCGAGAACTTAAGTGCTAAAGATAAGAGATAGAAAAGCACACAGGGATTTTATCCTGGTTCACTTGATAAATCACTCAAGCTACTCCAGTCCACCCGTTAAGGTGATTTCTTCCTTCTTAGAATGAAGGCAATCCACTAATCAGGTAAGAGTTACAACTGCACTTGAAACCTACAAGTGACTAACAATTACACTGACTTAGCTCACACTAAGATTCACTCTCTTAGTCTTCTCTAGGATCCGATCAACCTTGATCTCCTAAAGGAACTAAACAAACTGTTTATCAAAGAATTGTTTACAAGAGATTTGCTTCTAAAAAGCTAATAGTAAACTCAATGAATTTCAGATGAAAGAAACTTAGAAGAATTTGAATTTGTCTTGCGCGTATGTGAATGCTTCTAGCCGCTTCTTTCAGTCTTCAGCCTCTTTATATACTCCAAGGATTAGGGTTGAGCGTTGCATAGAAAATGCTACCGTTGGAGGGCAGTTCTGGAAAATCCAGCTTCTGCTATGTCTGAGACTGTTAGGTAGGTCGTCAGGGAGGTACAGTTGCTTTTGTACTTGGATAGCGACTTGACCTTTAAACCTAGGAGACTTCTGATCAGGGGAATGCTTCATATTGGAACTTGTGAAGCCGGTTGATCAGAGTCAGAGGGAAAACCCAGATCCTCTGACCATTGTTTCTTCTGATTCTGAACTCAGAGGGAAGTACATGGTCTTCAGAGTATCTTGCTTCTGGACATCAGAATTTCACTAATCAGCTTCTGGATCTTCAGAGTCTTCTACACCATCAGAATATCTGAGCCTTCAGTGTTTCTTGGTTATCAGACTTTCTGGATCTTCAGAACTTCTAGTGACTGAGTCCACATCAGAGTTTGTATAACTTCAGAACTTCTGAAGCTTTTCCACTGTTCATACTGAACATGGTGAATGCGAAAGCGTTGCTTGGGTCGCTCTTTATACACAGTGCTTCTGATTTGTGTGAGATTGAGTTGAGGTCAGAGCCTGTAAATAGCACACTCAGAAAAACACGTTAGAGTACCACAATTGTTCATATCAAAAGGTTAACTTGTAATCATCAAAACATAGAGTTGTACTACTAGATCAAAACTTGATCTTACAAAAGTTAATTTAAAATTAAAAGTAATAATATAAAATCTACTAACTTAAAAAGCAAAGTTCTATTTCACTGTTCATGTGCAACTTTTTTTTTGTCCCACTTTCCTTTGGGTTGGGCTTGCACCGCATATTGGCCCTAAATGGATAGAAGAGGTTTCCTAGGGCTTAGGGTTGGTAGATGTGCTATGATGCATTTCACCTCCGCGAATTCCGGGCTCCACCGCCGCCGAATCCGCTTCGTTCATCTACAAATCGTCCTTACATATCTCTTGGCATTGGATTTTCGCATAAAGTTGCATGCTATAACCCTCGAAATTTCATCTACCACTCGTCCTTTCCTTTGCATTCCAGGATAAAGGTGCACCTACAAGCTTCAACATAGCCATCAAGCTGGTTTTTGTGCTCTAGGATTTATACTCTAAATCTATAAGCCAGCTATTAATTTTTCTTTCCAGTCGGTTTTAGCTACTTTCTATCTCAGATATCCAGCTACTCTAGGTGCTTTCCAGGTTGTTTAATTCGATGGCTTCCAAATCTTGCTGGATTCCCCCTTTGTTGAAGGTAGAAGGTTATAAATAAACCTTTGCTGGTCATTAATTGTGGGGATTTTCAGATGGGATTTCAAGTATCTGTCCCAAAACACAAACTCCTCTTTCTCGCTTCTCATTTGGTGGAGACAATGGCACTATGAACATGGCATGGACGAGTGTTGCTGCGAAGGAGTGATAGCCCATAAAGCTACCCAATGATTTCTACGAAACTATGAACTGTGCTTTTGATAGGTACCCAATCTTGCTCATTTTTTGTCTAATTAAGAATTTATTGTACAGGAGAATACAAATTTGTTGCCTCTGTTTTAACTTTTTCCATTTGTTTAATATTTATCTTTCAATGAGTTAAGTAAATGCCATATTTTCAGCATATGTTGAGCACCTAATAAGAGTGAATTTCTATTATGTGAATGATCATTGTTATGAAAGAGTGAATCTCTATTATGTGAATGGCAATTGTTATGAAATTATAGTGATGTCGAATCATGGCCATGGAGTGACATGTTTTGTATTTGATATTAGTTTCCCATTGCACGTGAAATTCCTTTTCTGCAGTTTAGCATGATTCCTTTTTTTGAATCTTCACAAGTTATGGATCAAGCTATGGAGAAGGGCCTTATTTTCATACCTTATGGCAATTGCAGATCTTCCATTTCTTCCACTTTATTTTGTTCCTCACTTTCTTTATTTGTTTCTAGGCTTAATTGTAACTTTGGTCCCTGACGTTTACCAATTCCACAATTTTAGCCCTTCACCTAATTTAATTACACGGATGGTCCCTGACTTTACTGGTTGTCTGCAACGTTGGTCCTACCGTTTATTTGTTAATGGAGGAGCTTTACGTGGATGGTCACTTAGCTGATGTGGAAGTCGAATTGGAGAGAGAAAGAGATCAACAACTGATTCAACCTTCTTCCTCACCTCCAGGGACTCGTTCGTTCTTTATCTCTTCACTTTTCGCTCAATCTCAAGCTTCGAAACATCTTCCTCACGATGCTCTGTTTTTTAAGGAGAAAGAGGGTAGAATATGATCGTTGAAGGTCTCACGTGCAACTCACATGCTTCACTCTCTCTTCAGTCCTTCTTTCTCTCTCCAATTGGACATCCACGTAAGTCTCCTCTGTTAACAAATAAACGGCAGGACCAACGTTGCAGACAACCAGCAAAGTCAGGGACCATCCATGTAATTAAATTAGGTGGGAGACTAAAATCGTGGAATTGGTATACGTCAGGGGCAAAAGTTGCAATTAAGCCTTGTTTCTATATTTTGTTTCACTTCTTCTTCGCCTTTGGATGATTTATTTTTCCTTCCTAAGATTACAAAGTGAAATCAAATATTAATCTGACTTGGACCGGCCACTGCAATTATCTTAGTCATTGGACACAAAGTTGTTGTGCTATATACCCTATGGAGCAGTTTGTACAAGGGTTATCACTACCAATTGGGCCTCTCTCCATATCTATTCTAAATCAATCTTCATATCTATTCAATTTCAATATTTATGAAATGGGAAGAATTTTCTTCACCCAATCTAATGCAAGAGAATAGGAGAGAAGAACTTAAATTGCTTTTCTTTAGTACCTAAACACCATAAGGGGATTAAATTTGGTCAGCTTTTTACAGAGTAGAGAAACAGTTGATAGTTTCTCCATGTGAAACCATTTCAATAGTTTTGGTCATGTCAAATAACTAATGTTTTGGATGAGTTCTCTATGTTATTACTGTGCAAAGTTTCTTCAATCGTATTAAATGGAGTGTTTTCAATTGACTTATAAAGTTTTGATAAACCATACTAATGACCCGGATTTATATGATGTTTTTAGGGTTTTTCCTTGCTAGTTTTGAGTCTTTTTGTTGAGTCTCATGTAGTGTTTCATGCATTCTCATGCATTTTTATCTTTATTTGTGTTTTTGCTTCATTTAGGTAATTTCATAGTTTATTAGGGGCTTTAGTTGCATTTTAGGTTAGTTTAAGAGGTTATTGAAAGTTCCACTTGTTTTGAGGGCCTTTGTGCAAAACTGACCTTTAAGTTTCAAGATATTTTTCAAGCTTGTTCATCAAGGTTTCAGGTTGAATCAGCTGAAGAGGGAAGGTCTGGAGGCTTAAAGTGGAGTAAAGATGAGTTAAAATGAAGATCAAGGGACTTTCCAGCGTGTTTAGAACGCCTAGGCGAGCTCCATTGGCGCCTAGGCGCCAATTGCTATTTCCAAGATTTTGGAGTTGGCGCCTAGGCATGCTTAATTGGCGCCTAGGCGCCAATTTCCTTCCAGAGGCTGTGTTTTTGGGTGGAATTGGCGCTCAGGCGTGCTTAATAGGCGCCTGAGCGCCCATACTTGTTTCTTTTGTCTATAAATAGGTTTTTAGTGGTTTGCTTTTGTAATCTTTGATATCTATTCCATTTTTACATAAGTTTAGAAGGAGAGGAACATCTAGGAGAGTGAGAGAAGACTTCCAAGCTTGTAATTCAGGTTCTTAGCCAAGCATGGCAATATCTCTTCTTATGCTTTGGTTTTCATGTAAGACTTTTCATGTTTAAGTTATAATCTTAAGTTCTTTCCCACATGATCTCCTTCTTTCCTTGAATCCCATTTTCTGAATATCAATCTAACCTTGTATGCATGCTTGCGTTATGCTTTTCTATAATTAGAACGAAAATTTGTTATAGATTAGAGAACCGATTTGGGATTACCCCTTCTATGCTTGCTACTAGGAATAGAGGAAGGGGGTTTGTTGGCCTGAACTTTATAATCTTTATGCTTCATACAAATGTTTAAGTACACAAGGAATTGGGCTGAGTTCATGTGCTTAGAATGATCTGCTTAAATTGGCTAGTAGAGCAAGGATCCAAAGCATGTTCTTTTCTGAGTTTATGTTTATTTTCCCTTTTTACTACTTCGACGTTTCATCATCTCAATAAAGCAAACCTTCATACTCAAGGCTTAAGCTGAATTTATATACTCACAATCCCCGTGGTTCGATAATTAAAACCGGGTGGATTCGTACACTTGCGGATTTACCAACAAGTTTTTGGCGTCGTTGCCGGGGATTGTTTGTGGTTTTTGGTTTGAGTTACGAGTTTGAAGTATAGTCTACCTAAGACTAAGGGCTGAATGGGAGACAACCCATGTTTTTTTTCTTCTTCTGTTTTACGTTTTTGTTTCTTCTGCTTGCTTTTCAGGAAATAAAAGCCACTGGAGAACACTTGGAGGCCTCAATCACTTGGAAGGAGGTTCTTTTCTTGCTATGAGTTTTAGTCCATGCATTTTTAGCATATTTTTCTTTTATAGATTTTGTTTATACTTTTCGATCATGCATTGTCATTTAGAGTCTTTTAAACCTTGGTCATTACTTTCTTATACTCAAATGACATGTTCCCAAGTCTTGCTCACTCACATGATGCTGGTTTTGAAAATGTTTTTAAGTGGATACTTTGTGCTTTCTTTTGGGGAGTGATTGTATGTTTGAGAAAGAGAGGGAGAGACTTCGGCCTTCTAAGTGTTGTCTTGAGGATAGAGTTGATGTGAGTCCACAAGGATCCAGCTTTGACCCTTCACTATATAATTTCCCTGGAGGATCCTGACTCACTTGCACTTCTGGGTTTTATTTTTCATTTTGCGCGTCCTTGAGAGTAGCTTTATGAGACTTGCATTTTTGAGACTGGTAGGTTTTCTTGGACTTCAGAATTTGTTTTATAGCATCTTTGTCCCTAGTCGACCCTTTTGAGCCTTATGGAGATTTTATTGTTACCTTGTTTTTTGGGCTCGATGAATGGTTGGATTCAATGGGGAGTTGTGGTCCTTAAATCTTAATGGAGCTAGTTTATGAAAAGTGCAATTATCTCTTGCCCCAAAGAAAAAAATTGAACAAAATTCAAAAGAAAAAAAATGAACTCCATGGAATGGGTGGAGTTCCAAAAAAAGAAAAAAATTCTGAAACAAAAGGGGGTTGAGAGACTTGTGTGATAAGTATCAATAGCTTGAAAGCTCCGGAGTTCCAAATAGGACCACACTCAAACTTTTTGCAGCAACCTTAGTCTTCCTTAGGGACCACCTACCATGTGCTTTACCTAGCCAACATTACAACCCTTTTGAAGTCTCATTGAATAATGCATTGTCAACTTTAGTTGCTCTTGAGTGAATGATTCTCAGAACCTATGAACTTGCGTGTGTGCTCAGTGCACTAAACAATTGTCTCAAGCTAGGATGTTAGTTCTAAATGCTTCTCATAGTGGACTCTAATTCCTCTTTGTCTAAAAGTTGCACAGAGTTGATTGTTGAATCTTTCTCTTGGAACTAACTGCATTTACTTGATCCCCTAGTTTTCTAAAAATGTATCCCTCTTTTGGCATGTGTGTTGGGAGTAATTCTTTGTGCTTGAGGGCAAGCTAATCTTAGTGACGCTCGAGGGCGAGCTGTCGTTGAGTATAGTGGTGTGATGACCCGGATTTATATGATGTTTTTAGGGTTTTTCCTTGCTAGTTTTGAGTCTTTTTGTTGAGTCTCATGTAGTGTTTTATGCATTCTCATGCATTTTTATCTTTATTTGTGTTTTTGCTTCATTTAGGTAAGTTCATAGTTTATTAGGGGCTTTAATTGCATTTTAGGTTAGTTTAAGAGGTTATTGAAAGTTCCACTTGTTTTGAGGGCCTTTGTGCAAAACTGACCTTTAAGTTTCAAGATATTTTTCATGCTTGTTCATCAAGGTTTCAGGTTGAATCAACTGAAGAGGGGAAGGTCTGGAGGCTTGGAGAATTGAATGGAGGCTTAAGGTGGAGTAAAGATGAGTTAAAATGAAGATCAAGGGACTTTCCACCGTGTTTAGAGCGCCTAGGCGTGCTCCATTGGCGCCTAGGCGCCAATTACTATTTCCAGGATTTTGGAATTGGCGCCTAGGCATGCTTAATTGGCGCCTAGGCGCCAATTGCCTTCCAGAGGCTGTGTTTTTGGGTGGAATTGGCGCTCAGGCGTGCTTAATTGGCGCCTGAGCGCCCAGACTCATTTCTTTTGCCTATAAATAGGTTTTTAGTGGTTTGCTTTTGTAATCTTTGATATCTATTCCATTTTTACATAAGTTTAGAAGGAGAGGAACATCTAGGAGAGTGAGAGAAGACTTCCAAGCTTGTAATTCAGGTTCTTAGCCAAGCATGGCAATATCTCTTCTTATGCTTTGGTTTTCATGTTTAAGTTATAATCTTAAGTTCTTTCCCACATGATCTCCTTCTTTACTTGAATCCTATTTTCTGAATATCAATCTAAGCTTGTATGCATGCTTGCTTTATGGTTTTCTATAATTAGAACGGAAGTTTGTTATAGATTAGGGAACCGATTTGGGATTACCCCTTCTATGCTTGCTACTAGGAATAGAGGAAGGGTTGGAGTTTGTTGGCCTGAACTTTATAATCTTTATGCTTCATACAAATGTTTAAGTATACAAGGAATTGGGCTTATCTTTTGATTTGAAAGAAGTATCTATGTGAGGAATCGATAGGTAGTTGCTTAGGCTATAACATCAAGAGAGATTCATGAGTTCATGTGCTTAGAATGATGTGCTTAAATTGGCTAGTTGATCAAGGATCCAAAGCATGTTCTTTTCTGAGTTTATGTTTATTTTCCCTTTTTACTACTTCGACGTTTCATCATCTCAATAAAGCAAACCTTCATACTCAAGGCTTAAGCTGAATTTATTTACTCACAATTCCTGTGGTTCGATAATTAAAATCGGGTGGATTCGTACACTTGCGGATTTACCAACACATACTTCATCTCTTTTTTTCTCCTTCTCTATGCATGGCCTTAAAATAGTATATCACCAAGAAATATGTCAAAGTCAGAAGTTTTAATTTATAGTCTATTTTATATTAATTTGGGATTCTTGAATCTAAGTTTATGGTTTGGTTAATTATTCTTTGGCGCCTATTTTGCAGTTCTAAAATAATGCAGGGTGAGAGACGAAGGATCCTTCTCTATGTTTGATTTGCCATTACCCTCCTATTTTTCAATTTTGATTTACATGCTTTGAGATGAAGGTATGAAAAATGGTAGAAAGGGGGGTTTGAATAACGTTTTCAAGATAAAACTTCCAACTTAAAGATTTTAACAAATCTTTCGAGAACTAAGTGCTTAAGATAAGAGATAGAAAAGCACACAAGGATTTTTATCCTGGTTCACTTGATAAATCCCTCAAGCTAATCCAGTCCACCCGTTAAGGTGATTTCTTCCTTCTTAGAATGAAGGCAATCCACTAATCAGGTAAGTGTTACAACTGCACTTGAAACCTACAAGTGACTAACAATTACTGTAACACCCCGATTTCCAGGTGTCACTTTAGTAACAAAAAATAACTCTACGCGGAAAACCGGTAATTTTTTTTTCGTTTGATTCCTTTTAAATCAAGCAATAGAAGATAAAGACATAGCCCAACCACTAAACTAAACTAACCAATATACATCAAATATAAACATGTACAGCCTCAGCTGCACTTCCACGTCACGCGCACTCGCAGTGACTCCAAAGCAGTGTGCTCGTAGGCAAATATATACAGACCCAGAAGTGTAAGTGAGAAAATTATAATTACAAACCACTAGGAGAAAGTCGGCCTCTAAATGGCCTAAGCAAAGACTCCTATGGTCCGACTGACTCACTGTGATCCCTCAGTAAGAGAACCACACAAAAGTCATGCGTCGGGAACCTACCCTGTCCCAAAAACAAAACGAATCAGAGATCTACACAAAATATGACGCCTGCCTAAACCTACCCTCTAGGTACCGAGTCCACAGCGAACTAAAGTTGGCAAGTTGAAGCTCAGCTCCATGCGTCGTAAAGCTCCTTTCGTCAGACGTCCACGCTCGTCAGTCCGGTCCTCCATGACCCTTCCCCGGTACGTCGCTCGGTGACCAGGGACATCGATCACCCAAGCGGTGGGGGCAGCACGATCTACGAGCTCATACCTGATCCCCCCCGAGGGAGAGACCATCGAAAACCAATCAGCCATCGACATCTGGCAGCAGGCCGACCGCCCAAAACACAAACATGCAACCAAAGCCAAGGCGCTAGGGTCAACTCACAGAAATAAGTAGATATACACTCAACATGTGATACGGGGTATAGATATATGTTGATATATATATATATATATATATATATAAACAATCCTAGCATGTTATGGCTCTAACAATGCTTCAATAATCAAACAGCACACAATCCAAGTCAGAATGAATGTATGCGTGAAATGCAATCATGATCCGGATTTGTGACGCGTTCCCGTTCGCCACAAGTGAAGCATTCCCGTTCTTCACTATGGATGAACCATTCCCGTTATTCATCCTGGATGAACCATTCCCGTTATTCATCCTTGGTGAACCATTCCCGTTATTCACCATATGATGAACCATTCCCGTTATTCATCATTAATGCAAGGTGAACCATTCCCGTTATTCACCATGAGATGCACAGGTGAACCATTCCCGTTATTCACCCGATTGATGCAATATGGTTAGCCAAACATCGAATCGTCCTCACCACATAAGTGTTTAGCTCAAACCCAAACTCGAAACAACCCAAGAGTTAGTGTCGGTCAATACAACACAACTCGGAGTAAGTGTCGGTCAATACAACACAACTCCACCAACAAGAATACACAAGGGTCTAGTGTCGGTCAATACAACACAGCCCAAACAACAAGAGCACTAAGTGTCGGTCAATACAACACGGCTCCAACAACAAGATAACCCAAGGGATTAGTGTCGGTCAATACAACACAGCCCCAACAAAAAACCCAAAATCAAAGCCAGAGTCAGTGTCGGTCAATACAACACGACTCGGAGTTAGTGTCGATCAATACAACACAACTCCCACCACAAAACCCACAAACAAAGCCCAGAGTCTGTGCCGGTCAATACAACACGACTTGAACAACACTCCCAAGAGTACTAGAGTACTCGGTGACTTTCAATCATCACCATAGCTCACCTTAGTGGCTTTCCCCAATTCCAAAACTCTCCAAACCCACAACAAAAGTCAACTTTTCCCCGTCTTTCGCAATCATTTTCTCCTTTAGGTTCCCTATATTCGTTTAGTAAAAACGTTTCGAATTGGATTAGTCAGGTTATGAGTTTATTTCTCAAAGTCTAAGTCTCCCAAAGTCTCTAATTTTCGAAATTCTAATCTTTCTAAGTTTCCAAAAACCAACCACCCAAAAGAGGTTTCCCGGGGAAAGTCTAAGTAAACCAACGAATACCAACAAATGGCTAAGTCTCAAACCCCTCGTTTGGACTTGCCTAGGGTTGTTCATCCAACCCGAAATATCAAAGATCACCAGATCAATGAATCGTCAAAACGCACAATCCAACAATCATCTCAACATCATCAGTTATGTAAAACATCATAACAATAAATCATCATCATAAACAATATCAAAGTAAAGCATAAGTCGAATTTATCGATGCCTATCATGCAGTCATAGCTAATATGTAAGTTGCCCTAACCTTAGGCGCTTTCCTTACTAAGTTGCGACTCAATACCAATCCAATCATATCTTTGCTTTCCCGTGTTGGCTCACTTCCGTTTGTTCTTTGTCTTCGTCGCCATGCGTCTCCGTTATTCGTACCCTTCATAAGTTCATATGCTAAACCTTAGTCTCTAAGGTCATATCTAAAGTTCCAAAATAAGTTTAGCTAATCATTCTAACTCACTTAGGTCAATGCATATGCTTTATGTTCCAAGGGCTAAAGTCCGAAGAGAAAATATTTGTGATTTTTTTTAAAGAAAGGTCCTTAAGAAAAACCCATTTTGCAAACCAGTCCTCAACTTTTAAGTAATTCAACCATAGTCCCTTGATAAGCACATAATCATGAAAAGGTCCACATATAAAGGTAAGTTATTTTTCAACCCTCAATCTTTAATAAATTTATCAAACAGACCCCAATACTTTTAAAACTCCAGTTTAACCCAAAACTTCTCAGCCTCTTGTGTTTAAGCCCAAAGTTTTGTCACCATAAACTTAACTTATGATTTTCACTAAATAAAAACAAGTTTCAGAATTGATTTTCCAAGCCCAAAACACATGTCATAGGCTCGGTCACGACTACATAAATATGTATAAATTTTCCTTTTTCCCCAAATCACTTCCAAAGCCATTTTTAACATTTAAAAATAACTAATCAAGGCTTAAATTAAAATCATTAAAATCCCAAAATCACTTAACTAAAAAAACAACTTTTTAGAAAACTAATCAGTGAAATCTATAGATCCGGTGATAGGGAACAACAATTGTAAAAGCACTTTGGATGAAAGTCATTTTTGAAAAAGCATAACAAATCAAAACTCAATCTTTACCCATTAAAAACATGATAAAAAGGAGAAGAGGTTTTACCATGAAAATGCCTTAGAGGTGGTGGTGGTTTGTGCCTTGCGTGGGTGAAGAGAGAACCAAGGTGGTGGCTTGATCATGAAGGAAGAAGGCACAGTTGTGTGTGGGCTGCCACAAAGAAAATGAACGAGATGAGGTTGGTGATGAGAACAAGATGAAAGGAACAAGGATTATAAATTGCTGCAGAAACCAATTGAAAATGAGAGTAAAGAGAGTGGTGAGGGAAAGAAGACGTGAATAAGAGAAACAGAGGGACTACGGTGTGCGCATTCTGCCAGGGGAAAGAAATTTGGAATGAATAAAGTAGAAAACATGTGGTAAAATGAATGGATTGGCCAACATGAAAGACGTGGAGCAAGAAAGGCCAAGTAAAATGGATGAGATATTTATTAATCGGTAAGATTGATTTAGACGCTAAATGATTTAACTCATAGAGTTAAGATAAAAATATAAGGGTGATATATTATTATCCCAAAAATTATGAGGAACTCTATGAAATGATAAAATATATATTTGAATCACTTTGAGCAAAATAAAATGATCCATGAATCAAGAAATGAGTAGAAACTAAGCTAAAGAATAATTGTGAGACAATTAGAACAAATATGACGTCGTCATATTATGCATCAGAGTTAAGTATCTCTCTATAAAAGGTCGATACTTGTTCCTGGTTCATTTAAGGGAGAAAATAGCTTGAACGTAGTATGGGTTGAAATATGTCGCAAAACTACTTTTTGCGTTTGACGTCGGATGAAGAAACTTCCTTCTGAAGAAAGATTAGAAATGTCGAAACAAATCTGGCAACGCAGACGGAAACTTCGTTAGAAGTCCCGAATAGAAAAAGTCTTCATCCATCGCACGAATCTAGGGTTTCGAAGCAAAGAAATTAGCGTCGTCGGACTTCCGAAAAGTGAATACTATCGTGCGTACAGTCCAAGGTTCCGAAATGAAACGCTGGTCGAAGGAAAAATAAAGAGAACCTTTTATTTTCCCAAGAATTCGAAATCTCACATAAACGTTGCTCTAAAAGCGCAATTAGCCTATTCTGGACACTCTCGCCATAAGGCAGGTGTGCAGATGACTCGCACTAATTCCTAAAACGACTACGCAACATTCCTCAAGCAATTCCTGAACTTTCTTCTTCATTAATCTTTCTCAAACATCAAACTCTGTCACGCTTACACTGATCCTACGCGTGAGTCAGAAATTAACTCGCTCTGTAAATCCAGGTCTTACAATTACACTGACTTAGCTCACACTAAGATTCACTCTCTTAGTCTTCTCTAGGATCCAATCAAACTTGATCTCCTAAAGGTAACTTAACAACTGTTTAAGAAAGAATGTTTACAAGGGATTTGCTTCTAAAAAGCTAATAGTAAACACAATGAATTCAGATGAAAGAATGCTTAGAAGGTTTTGAATATAGCTTGCGCGTGTGTAATTCTTCCAACCGCATCTTTCAATCTTCAGCCTCTATTTATACTCCAAGGATTAGGGTTTGAACGCTGCATGGAAATGCTACCGTTGGAGGGCAGTTCTGGAAATTCCAGCTTCTACTGTGGCTGAGAATGTTAGGTAGGTCGTCAGGATAGTACATTTGCTTTTGTACTTGGATAGTGACTTGACCTTTAAACCTAGGAGTCTTCTGATCAGGGGAGTGCTTCATGTTGGAACTTGTGAAGCCGGTTGATCAGAGTCAGAGGGAAAGCACAGATCCTCCGACCGTTGTATCTTCTGATTCTGAACTCAAAGGGAAGTACATGGTCTTCAGAGTCATCTTGCTTTTGGACATCAGAGTTTCCACTATTCAGCTTCTGGATCTTCAGAGTCTTCTACACCATCAGAACATCTGAACCTTCAGAGTTTCTTGGTTGTCAGAACTTCTGGATCTTCAGAACTTCAAGTGACTGAGTCCATATCAGAGCTTGTATAACTTCAGATCTTCTGAAGCATTTCTACTGTTCAGAGTGAACATAGATGTTGCAAAAGCGTTGCTTGGGTCACTCTTTATGCACAGTGCTTCTGATTTGTGTGAGATTGAGTTGAGGTCAGAGCCTGTAAATAGCACACTTAGAAAAACACGTTAGAGTACCATAATTGTTCATACTAAAATGTTAACTTGTAATCATCAAAACATAGAGTTGTACTACTCGATCAAAACTTGATCTTACAATCTCCCCCTTTTTGATGATGACAAAACTAAGTATTTTGATGAACAATTCTTAAACAATAAACTGAATTCACTCAGAGTTTAGAGATATAGAATAAAACTTATCCTGATGTGAATAGTTTATTTTGCTCATTCTGAATCCAAGTCACAGCTTGATTATGAGCATAGCTCCCCCTGAATCTAAGACTTAATGATAACGTTAGAAATGTCTAGATTCTGAGCTAAATAATATAAGAGTTCAGAGTGAAGGCGCATGACATAGATGAAATAAAATAATCAGAGCGCATAAGTATTCAGAGTCAACGATAAGTGGTATCAGAGTCAATTAGAATCACTTCAGAAGAAGTGAAATGTATTCCTTGTATTTGCCCAGTGACATATCTATGGTCATAAAAGTGGAACTCTTAAATTCTCCAAAAATAAATCACACATCAAAAACTAGGTGTACTCCCCCTTTTTGTCATAAGCAAAAAGTATGGGGTGTGAAAAACTCAGCTTGAAGTACAAAGTACTCCCCCTCAGAGAAGGTCTGAGTGAAAAGATGGAGAAATAAACGCTATAGGAATGAGAGTTACGTGAATTAAGGTAGGGAGTTAATGCAAAAGAAGAATCGTTTACCACCGGCCACGGGAGTAAAGAGAACTTCAGTTACCAAGGACTTAACCTCGAGAAACTGTAGGAGCAATAACTTCCAAGGAGAGAATGAAGCTTATATAAAGCGATTTAGAAGAAGGTAAGCTTCACAACTCGATCAATTTCATAAAAAGAAATGGCATCATACATGGTTGCACTGGAAGAGCTCAGAAGGAAGGCCTTCGAGGAGGACATGTTCCTTAACATCCGACACCCTGATGGTACACGAACAATACATGAGCTGACGAAGACATTGCTTGAAGAGGACCTTTGTCCAGAGCTAGAGAAGGATCTGAAAGAATTCCTTGCCTTCGTGGAGGAAATTCAAGAACTCAGCCAGCTTGAGCTGAATTTTCTGGAAGAGAAGGAGGCAGTGGAGAGAAGAGTCAAGACTACAGAAGATAGTCTGGAGAAAACCGAGCTTAGCATCAAGCTAGGCAATATAGAGTATGCGCTTGAGCGGCTGGAGAAAGAGAGAGCAGATCAACGCCGGGAGTGCAGAAGAATGAGGAAGGATCCTCCATTCTAGTTTTTAGGGAAAAAGAAATGTATGCTGTAAAAGCATAATTTATCATGAATAAAGAAAAGAAAGTTTACAATCACAAAGTTATAGATATATATGTATGTGCAATGATAAAGGACAACTAACAGAGCATAACAAATAAAGTAACTTAAGCAAAATAAAGTAGAAATAAAATAAAGTTAAGTTAAGAAGGAAAACGAAGGAAATCCTAAGACTAAGGCTTGTCAGAGCGACGCAGAAGTTCCTGAAGAATTTGCTTCATGTCCATCAGCAGAGTCTCATGAGTATCGAGACGTTGTTCCATGATATCGAGTCTGGAAGAGCTTGACTGTGTAGAACTAGAAGGAACATGCTGAGCAGATTGATGAGCTGGAGTGGAATCAGAAGCAGCAGGAGTGAAGACCACTGGTGCAAGAGCTTCAGCTTCAGCTCCAAGTCTCTCAGCTTCTAATCTTGCCTGTTCAGCTTGTGCAGCTGCTTGACGTGCAGCTTCCTCTGCTTGCTCTTTCTTTCTTCTAGCCTCTTCAACAGCTTCAAGTAGCTTATTTCTTTGCTGTTGTTCATGCAGAGCCACTCTTCTTGTAAACCGCTGCCTAGCAGCCTCAATCCTCTGATCCCGTTCTGCAGTGAGATGCCTCATCATGATAGGAACCTGAGCTACTAACCAAGTACTTAGACTATTCCATTCTTCAGTAACAGAGTCAGCATTCTCACTTAGGTCAGTGTGACCTTGCACATTGCGTAGCATCAATGAAGCTTCATGATTAAAAACATTAATGCACTCAGAGAGAGAGGTTGGCCTGAGGTATGTGTAGGGAACAATGGAGAGGTTGATTTCAGGAGAGGTTGGGTGGTTGCTGCTGTTGGCCTCAGAGGCACCTTGAGGAGAGCCAATATCAAAAGTTTGGACATTTGGTTCAGAGGCTCCAAGGTGTGGTTCAGAGGTTTCAACCTGAGGATGTGGTGATCTAACCGAAGAGTGGTTAGACACAGAGTTTTCTAGCTCTGGTTGAATGGGCTCTTGATGAACTGGGTCAGGTTGGACTTGTTGGGCTAAAGGGTCTGCCTCATGCAAAGGGTCAGCCTGGATAGGATCATCTGGGTCAACTAGACGTTCTGGTCTAGGTCCAGGGTATCTCCTAGGGCTTGGTACTGTAAGGTAGTACTCTGGGATGGCAGACACTTTTTCTTTCCTGACTTCCATGAATTTACGAAGTGACTCAGAGTTATTGGAAGGTGAGGAGTCAGCAACGTTGGTAGGGAATGATACAGGAGTATAAGCAGTTGATGAATCTGTATCAGTGGTTCTAACAACAGGACGTTCTGATGCTCTAGGGACAGAGTGATCAGACGTTATGGGTTCAGGTTCAGAGGGTTCAAGAATAATGGGTTCTTGTTGGATGGTAATGGGTGAGGTTGGTTCATCTGGACGTGGAGTCTGAAGCATATTCCACAGAGGTGCTTCTTGTTGGGAAGGTTGGAAAAATGAAGACCTTGGGGAATTAGGTGGAGATGTGGTTTGGGCAGCTGGTTGAGACTCTGGGATAGTAGTGAGTTGGGTGGATGTGCGTTTAAGGAGGGTAGAGATGGGGAGTGCATCAATTGAATTTAAATCATCATCAGATTCAATGATAGCAGACTTACTTGATGTACGCACGGCAGACCGAGTCACTCTGGCAAAAGTCTCCATTCTGATGACTGCAGCAGCAGGTTCCACACGTGTAGGCTTCTCCACGATTCTGACTTGTTTCTTCTTCTTCTTCAGAGGAACATCAGATTCCTCAGAAGATTCCTCCAAGACCATTTTCCTCTGAACTTTCCTCTTGGGAGGAGAGCCAAACTCTTGAGCTGGTGGCAGTCATCTGAAGAACTCATCTACATCAATCTCATACCCTTGTTGCTTCAGATCATCAATATAGCACAAAATAGCTTCTGGGTTGTCTGCTTGGGTCCACAGAGGGAAATCATTCAGAGGCACCCTTCTGTGTCTTACTTTATCAGAAGTATCTTCATGAGCAGGGGCTATCTTCTTCTTGATCAATCCCATCTTCTTCAAAGATGTGGCTGTGAAGACATCACTAACTATTGTAGACAGATCTTCTGTACATCCTGCATTGATCAGATCTTCTACGAATTTACTCTCAATGAAGAGATCTGAAAGCAATCTCCCAAAGGGGATGTACTTGATGTCAGACTTGATGGAGGCAGTGGTTCTGGACTTCTTGATGCATTCTTTCAGGTAAGAGAACAAGAAGAAAGGGAGGCAGATCTTCTTCTTATCCTGAATGAAGAATAGCATTGCCTTCTGGTAGAAGTTGATGTAATCAGGAGAGCTACCCTTTGGCCTCTGATTGATGCAGTGAAGCAGAATCTTGTGCCAGATTCTGAGTTTGGGATGAAGATCCACCACCTTGTAGTCGCTCTTGCCAGGTTTGTAGGTGGTGTAAAGAGCCTTGTTGGTTTCATCCTTGGTTCTGGGTTTCAGCTTCGATTCTGTCAGTTGAAATCGATACCCAGTTCCAGTGTTTGCACCCAGCAGATTCACAATGGACTTCTCAGTGATGATTATCCTCCTTCCAGCAATGTAGGAGACCACTTGTGTATCATCACAGTCCGTGTGTTTCCAGAATTCCTTGACCAATTTGTCATAAATTGGACCTCTAAGCCTGTTGAAGTACTCTTCCCATCCCTGAGCTTGAACTTCAGGACGCAGGTCGTACCCATTTGCAGCTATATTATCCAGGTCGAATCTCCATTCAGCAAGCACTTGGAGTTCTTCCGGAGCATAAACGCAGTGAACGGCACAGCCCCGTTCTGCAATAGGAATCATCTTCTCTGACGCTTGACCTTGATTTGGATTTTCAGGACTCAATTGGCCTGTAGCTTGACCTACTACCATATGAGGGAACCTGGTTGCATCTGCAGCTTCAGTTCTGGTTTGTCTCACCATCTTGGAGTCGGTTGAAGGTTTTGGGTTGAAGGTGAAGGATGAATAGAGAGAGAGAGAGATCGTGGGTAGGAGGTTTTGAAAAACTGAAGAGAGAGAGTGTAAAACCGTAAGTGTAGGGGAACATGTGTGAATAGTGGGTTTTGACAAATAACCGTTGTTGATTCAAAAAGCAATTTAAAATCAACGGTTAAAAATTAAAGATAGATAGTAACAGTAAATACACCTATCACACGCAGGAGAGAAGCACATCAACACTCATTACAACAGACTGTCAGCACGGGCACAAGGAACTATGTATCACTGACACACGTTTACTGTCTCAACTTCAGAGTCAGCACCAATGGGTACATAAACTCTGATAGAGTTACCTTCTGGACTAGACATCTTCTGATGAAGAAGCATCATAGTCAGAGGTTCTGATCCATCTTCATGCTGGACAAAAGTCCATATTCAGATTTTTCAGAACGAAATTAAATCTATCCTCTGCTAAGGGCTTTGTAAAGATATCTGCCCATTGATGGTCAGTATCAACAAACTTCAGAAGAAGTACGCCCTTCTGTACATAATCTCTAATAAAGTGATACTTTACCTCAATGTGCTTTGCCCTTGAATGTAAGATAGGATTCTTACTCAATGAAATTGCAGCAGTGTTATCACAGTAGATTGGGATATTGCTCTCAAGGATTTGATAATCCTCCAGCTGATGTTTCATCCAGAGCATCTGAGTGCTGCATATTGCTGCTGAGATATATTCTGCCTCTGCAGTTGATAGTGCAATGGTTGATTGCCTCTTGCTTGCCCATGAGACTAGATTGCTTCCCAGAAATTGACAATTTCCAGAAGTAATTTTTCTCTCTGTTCTATCTCCAGCATAATCAGCATCACAATAACCTGAAAGCTTATACTCTGATGTTTTCTTATACATCAAGCCAAGGTTAGTGGTGCCTTTCAGATACCTTAGGATCCTCTTAACAGCAGTTAAGTGGGTTTCCCTTGGATCTGATTGGAAACGAGCACATAAATGAACACTAAATAGTATGTCTGGCCTAGATGCAGTTAAGTATAGAAGTGAACCTATCATGCCACGATAGAGCTTCTGACATACTTTACCACTTTTATCTTCTTTCTCCAGAATGCATGTAGGATGCATTGGAGTCTTGGCCACTGTAGAATCCAGCATATTGAACTTCTTCAGAAGTTCTTTAGTGTACTTGCTCCGATGGATATATGTTCCTTCTGGTGTTTGATCAACTTGTATTCCCAGAAAGTACTTGAGTTCTCCCATCATACTCATCTCAAATTCAGCCTGCATCATCTCAGAAAATTCTTTGCATAGAGATTGATTAGCAGAACCAAATATAATATCATCAACATAAATTTGCACAATTAAGATATCATCTTTGTAAGTTTTGCAAAAGAGAGTTGTATCTAATTTACCCCTTACAAACTTATTCTCCAGAAGGAATGAGCTGAGTCTCTCATACCATGCTCTGGGAGCTTGCTTCAGACCATAGAGTGATTTCTTCAACTTGAAAACATGGTCTGGGTTCTTCTCATCCTCAAAACCTGGGGGTTGATGAACGTAGACTTCCTCTGATATGTATCCATTTAGGAAGGCACTCTTAACATCCATCTGATGTAGAATTATGTTGTGATTTACTGAGAAAGAGATCAACAGTCTGATTGCTTCTAGTCTTGCTACTGGAGCAAATGTTTCTGTGTAGTCTATTCCTTCCTGCTGGCTGTAGCCCTGAGCAACTAGCCTTGCCTTGTTTCTGACTACATCTCCTTTCTCATTCAACTTGTTTCTGAACACCCATTTTGTTCCAATTACATGGACACTTTGAGGCTTCTTCACTAGGCTCCAAACATCATTCTTGGTAAATTGATTCAATTCTTCTTCCATAGCCAGAATCCAGTCCTTGTCCTGAAGAGCTTCATCAATTGACTTGGGTTCAATTAAGGACACCAATCCTTTTAGACTAAGCAGGGTCTCTTCAGAGGGTCTGAAGGCTGATCTGGTTCTGACTGGTTCGTCTTTGTTGCCCAGAATCAATTCCTTAGGATGAGCTGCAGTGATTCTGCTCTTCTTCAGAGTTTGTGAATCAGAGGGACCAGCTTCTTCTGGTTCATCTTCCTCTGGATCAGCTTCCTCTGGAGCTTTGCCTTTGTCAGAGACACTTATACTTAAATCTGCAAATTTCTCAACTAGCTTTGACTGGTCAGAGTCAAGCTTATCGTCAAATCTAACATGAATAGATTCTTCAATTGTTTTAGCATCAGTATTATAGAATCTAAAACCTTTAGATCTCTCAGAGTAACCAAGTAATAGACATTTAGAAGACTTAGCATCAAATTTATGCAATCTATCCTTAGTATCAAGAACATAACAAACACAACCAAAAGGATGAAAGTAAGAAATGTTGGGTTTTATGTTCTTCCACAATTCATAGGGAGTCTTATTCAGAATTGGTCTCACAGAGATTCTGTTCTGAATGTAACACGCTGTGTTTACTGCCTCTGCCCAAAAGTGATTAGCCATGCCAGTTTCTTGGAGCATGGTTCTTGCCATCTCCTGAAGAGTTCTGTTCTTCCTCTCAACAACACCATTTTGTTAAGGAGTTCTGGGACAAGAGAAATCATGTGCAATTCCATAGAAATCGAACAGACTCTCAAACTTGTCATTCTCAAACTCTCCACCATGGTCACTTCTGACACGCACAATCCTGCAAGCCTTCTCGTTTTGCACTTGGGCTATGAGGTAGAGAACACATCATGAGACTCATCCTTGCGGGTTAGAAACTTTACCCATGTCCAGCGGCTATAGTCGTCAACAATGACCATCCCATATCTCTTGCCACCTATAGACTCAGTTTTCACTGGTCCAAATAGGTCGATATGCAGAAGTTCCAACGGCCTTGAGGTTGAGACAACATTCTTTGCCTTGAAAGGGACTTTTGTGAATTTGCTTTTCTGACATGCTTCACAAAGAGCGTCTGAAGAGAACTTCAGAGTGGGCAAGCCCCTGACAAGGTTTAGCTTGCTCAGCTGAGAAATCTTTCTCATACTGGCATGCCCTAACCGTCTATGCCATACCCATTGCTCTTCATTAACAGATAGAAGGCACTTCACATTCTGAGCCTCCAACTCAGATAATCTGATCTTATAAATGTTGTTCTTCCTCTTGCTGTTAAACAGAACAGAGCCATCGATCTGACTTACAGCTCGGCAGGACTTTTGATTAAAGATAACATCATAACCCTTGTCAGCTAATTGACTTATAGACAATAAGTTATGAGTTAAGCCGTCTACCAATAAAACATTGTCAATGCATGGAATATTATCTACACAAATAGTACCAGTACCAACAATTTTACCCTTTTCGTTGCCACCAAAGCCAACTTCGCCTCCAGGCTTAAGTTTTAGCTCTTGGAACATACGCCTTTCTCCCGTCATGTGACGCGAGCATCCACTGTCCAGATACCATGATTGGTGTTTCAGTGGAGCTATCAAGGATATCTGCAACATAGATAATCTTATCCTTAGGTACCCACTTTCTGGGTCCTCTCTTGTTAGTTACCCCAGAGGTTCTGATCACCTTGGGTTTCTCAACATGGTAATGTAAAGGAATTTTTGCATGATATTTAGACATGGAGAAGGATCCCTTTTTAAGAGGAGGTTTAGCAACTTCAGCTGGTAAAGGATCAGGTAAAATGGTACCAGAGGGAACAAAGCATTCATACAAAGATTTAGCTTTAGGCATAGAAGGCTCATTTCTAATTGGTTTAAAATAGCCAATGCCATGCATTCCATTTCTACTTACGCCATAGATCATTGAAGCCATTAAGCTTCTATCTACGTTTCTATATTTTGTTTCACTTCTCCTCCGCCTTTGGATGATTTATTTTTCCTTCCTAAGATTACAAAGTGAAATCAAATATTAATCTGACTTGGACCGGCCACTGCAATTATCTTAGTCATTGGACACAAAGTTGTTGTGCTATATACCCTATGGAGCAGTTTGTACAAGGGTTATCACTGCCAATTGAGCCTCTCTCCATATCTATTCTAAATCAATCTTCATATCTATTCAATTTCAATATTTATGAAATGGGAAGAATTTTCTTCACCCAATCTAATGCAAGAGAATAGGAGAGAAGAACTTAAATTGCTTTTCTTTAGTACCTAAACACCATAAGGGGATTAAATTTGGTCAGCTTTTTACAGAGTAGAGAAACAGTTGATAGTTTCTCCATGTGAAACCATTTCAATAGTTTTGGTCATGTCAAATAACTAATGTTTTGGATGAGTTCTCTATGTTATTACTGTGCAAAGTTTCTTCAATCGTATTAAATGGAGTGTTTTCAATTGACTTATAAAGTTTTGATAAACCATACTAATGACCCGGATTTATATGATGTTTTTAGGGTTTTTCCTTGCTAGTTTTGAGTCTTTTTGTTGAGTCTCATGTAGTGTTTCATGCATTCTCATGCATTTTTATCTTTATTTGTGTTTTTGCTTCATTTAGGTAATTTCATAGTTTATTAGGGGATTTAGTTGCATTTTAGGTTAGTTTAAGAGGTTATTGAAAGTTCCACTTGTTTTGAGGGCCTTTGTGCAAAATTGACCTTTAAGTTTCAAGATATTTTTCAAGCTTGTTCATCAAGGTTTCAGGTTGAATCAGCTGAAGAGGGAAGGTCTGGAGGCTTAAAGTGGAGTAAAGATGAGTTAAAATGAAGATCAAGGGACTTTCCAGCGTGTTTAGAACGCCTAGGCGTGCTCCATTGGCGCCTAGGCGCCAATTGCTATTTCCAGGATTTTGGAATTGGCGCCTAGGCATGCTTAATTGGCGCCTAGGCGCCAATTGCCTTCCAGAGGCTGTGTTTTTGGGTGGAATTGGCGCTCAGGCGTGCTTAATTGGCGCCTGAGCGCCCAGACTTGTTTCTTTTGTCTATAAATAGGTTTTTAGTGGTTTGCTTTTGTAATCTTTGATATCTATTCCATTTTTACATAAGTTTAGAAGGAGAGGAACATCTAGGAGAGTGAGAGAAGACTTCCAAGCTTGTAATTCAGGTTCTTAGCCAAGCATGGCAATATCTCTTCTTATGCTTTGGTTTTCATGTAAGACTTTTCATGTTTAAGTTATAATCTTAAGTTCTTTCCCACATGATCTCCTTCTTTCCTTGAATCCCATTTTCTGAATATCAATCTAACCTTGTATGCATACTTGCTTTATGCTTTTCTATAATTAGAACGAAAATTTGTTACAGATTTGGGAACCGATTTGGGATTACCCCTTCTATGCTTGCTACTAGGAATAGAGGAAGGGTTGGGGTTTGTTGGCATGAACTTTATAATCTTTATGCTTCATACAAATGTTTAAGTACACAAGGAATTGGGCTTATCTTTTGATTTGAAAGAATTATCTATGCGAGGAATCGATAGGTAGTTGCTTAGGCTATAACATCAAGAGAGATTCATGAGTTCATGTGCTTAGAATGATCTGCTTAAATTGGCTAGTAGAGCAAGGATCCAAAGCATGTTCTTTTCTGAGTTTATGTTTATTTTCCCTTTTTACTACTTCGACGTTTCATCATCTCAATAAAGCAAACCTTCATACTCAAGGCTTAAGCTGAATTTATATACTCACAATCCCCGTGGTTCGATAATTAAAACCGGGTGGATTCGTACACTTGCGGATTTACCAACAAGTTTTTGGCGTCGTTGCCGGGGATTGTTTGTGGTTTTTGGTTTGAGTTACGAGTTTGAAGTATAGTCTACCTAAGACTAAGGGCTGAATGGGAGACAACCCATGTTTTTTTTCTTCTTCTGTTTTACGTTTTTGTTTCTTCTGCTTGCTTTTCAGGAAATAAAAGCCACTGGAGAACACTTGGAGGCCTCAATCACTTGGAAGGAGGTTCTTTTCTTGCTATGAGTTTTAGTCCATGCATTTTTAGCATATTTTTCTTTTATAGATTTTGTTTATACTTTTCGATCATGCATTGTCATTTAGAGTCTTTTAAACCTTGGTCATTACTTTCTTATACTCAAATGACATGTTCCCAAGTCTTGCTCACTCACATGATGCTGGTTTTGAAAATGTTTTTAAGTGGATACTTTGTGCTTTCTTTTGGGGAGTGATTGTATGTTTGAGAAAGAGAGGGAGAGACTTCGGCCTTCTAAGTGTTGTCTTGAGGATAGAGTTGATGTGAGTCCACAAGGATCCAGCTTTGACCCTTCACTATATAATTTCCCTGGAGGATCCTGACTCACTTGCACTTCTGGGTTTTATTTTTCATTTTGCGCGTCCTTGAGAGTAGCTTTATGAGACTTGCATTTTTGAGACTGGTAGGTTTTCTTGGACTTCAGAATTTGTTTTATAGCATCTTTGTCCCTAGTCGACCCTTTTGAGCCTTATGGAGATTTTATTGTTACCTTGTTTATTGGGCTCGATGAATGGTTGGATTCAATGGGGAGTTGTGGTCCTTAAATCTTAATGGAGCTAGTTTATGAAAAGTGCAATTATCTCTTGCCCCAAAGAAAAAAATTGAACAAAATTCAAAAGAAAAAAAATGAACTCCATGGAATGGGTGGAGTTCCAAAAAAAGAAAAAAATTCTGAAACAAAAGGGGGTTGAGAGACTTGTGTGATAAGTATCAATAGCTTGAAAGCTCCGGAGTTCCAAATAGGACCACACTCAAACTTTTTGCAGCAACCTTAGTCTTCCTTAGGGACCATCTACCATATGCTTTACCTAGCCAACATTACAACCCTTTTGAAGTCTCATTGAATAATGCATTGTCAACTTTAGTTGCTCTTGAGTGAATGATTCTCAGAACCTATGAACTTGCGTGTGTGCTCAGTGCACTAAATAATTGTCTCATGCTAGGATGTTAGTTCTAAATGCTTCTCATAGTGGACTCTAATTCCTCTTTGTCTAAAAGTTGCACGAAGTTGATTGTTGAATCTTTCTCTTGGAACTAACTGCATTTACTTGATCCCCTAGTTTTCTAAAAATGTATCCCTCTTTTGGCATGTGTTTTGGGAGTAATTCTTTGTGCTTGAGGGCAAGCTAATCTTAGTGACGCTCGAGGGCGAGCTGTCGTTGAGTATAGTGGTGTGATGACCCGGATTTATATGATGTTTTTAGGGTTTTTCCTTGCTAGTTTTGAGTCTTTTTGTTGAGTCTCATGTAGTGTTTTATGCATTCTCATGCATTTTTATCTTTATTTGTGTTTTTGCTTCATTTAGGTAAGTTCATAGTTTATTAGGGGCTTTAGTTGCATTTTAGGTTAGTTTAAGAGGTTATTGAAAGTTCCACTTGTTTTGAGGGCCTTTGTGCAAAACTGACCTTTAAGTTTCAAGATATTTTTCATGCTTGTTCATCTAGGTCTCAGGTTGAATCAACTGAAGAGGGGAAGGTCTGGAGGCTTGGAGAATTGAATGGAGGCTTAAAGTGGAGTAAAGATGAGTTAAAATGAAGATCAAGGGACTTTCCACCGTGTTTAGAGCGCCTAGGCGTGCTCCATTGGCGCCTAGGCGCCAAAAGCTATTTCCAGGATTTTGGAATTGGCGCCTAGGAATGCTTAATTGGCGCCTAGGCGCCAATTGCCTTCCAGAGGTTGTGTTTTTGGGTGGAATTGGCGCTCAGGCGTGCTTAATTGGCGCCTGAGCGCCCAGACTCGTTTCTTTTGCCTATAAATAGGTTTTTAGTGGTTTGCTTTTGTAATCTTTGATATCTATTCCATTTTTACATAAGTTTAGAAGGAGAGGAACATCTAGGAGAGTGAGAGAAGACTTCCAAGCTTGTAATTCAAGTTCTTAGCCAAGCATGGCAATATCTCTTCTTATGCTTTGGTTTTCATGTTTAAGTTATAATCTTAAGTTCTTTCCCACATGATCTCCTTCTTTCCTTGAATCCCATTTTCTGAATATCAATCTAAGCTTGTATGCATGCTTGCTTTATGCTTTTCTATAATTAGAACGGAAGTTTGTTATAGATTAGGGAACCGATTTGGGATTACCCCTTCTATGCTTGCCACTAGGAATAGAGGAAGGGTTGGAGTTTGTTGGCCTGAACTTTATAATCTTTATGCTTCATACAAATGTTTAAGTATACAAGGAATTGGGCTTATCTTTTGATTTGAAAGAATTATCTATGCGAGGAATCGATAGGTAGTTGCTTAGGCTATTGAAGGTATGAAAAACGGTAGAAAGGGGGGGCTTGAATAACGTTTTCAGTATAAAACTTTCACCTTAAAGATTTTGACAAATCTTTCGAGAACTTAAGTGCTAAAGATAAGAGATAGAAAAGCACACAAGGATTTTATCCTGGTTCACTTGATGAATCACTCAAGCTACTCCAGTCCACCCGTTAAGGTGATTTCTTCCTTCTTAGAATGAAGGCAATCCACTAATCAGGTAAGAGTTACAACTGCACTTGAAACCTACAAGTGACTAACAATTACACTGACTTAGCTCACACTAAGATTCACTCTCTTAGTCTTCTCTAGGATCCGATCAACCTTGATCTCCTAAAGGAACTAAACAAACTGTTTATCAGAGAATTGTTTACAAGAGATTTGCTTCTAAAAAGCTAATAGTAAACTCAATGAATTTCAGATGAAAGAAAGCTTAGAAGAATTTTAATATGTCTTGCGCGTATGTGAATGCTTCTAGCCGCTTCTTTCAGTCTTCAGTCTCTTTATATACTCCAAGGATTAGGGTTGAGCGTTGCATGGAGAATGCTACCGTTGGAGGGCAGTTCTGGAAAATCCAGCTTCTGCTATGTCTGAGACTGTTAGGTAGGTCGTCAGGAAGGTACAGTTGCTTTTGTACTTGGATAGCGACTTGACCTTTAAACCTAGGAGACTTCTGATCAGGGGAATGCTTCATATTGGAACTTGTGAAGCCGGTTGATCAGAGTCAGAGGGAAAGCCCAGATCCTCTGACCATTGTTTCTTCTGATTCTGAACTCAGAGGGAAGTACATGGTCTTCAGAGTATCTTGCTTCTGGACATCAGAATTTCACTAATCAGCTTCTGGATCTTCAGAGTCTTCTACACCATCAGAATATCTGAGCCTTCAGTGTTTCTTGGTTATCAGACTTTCTGGATCTTCAGAACTTCTAGTGACTGAGTCCACATCAGAGTTTGTATAACTTCAGAACTTCTGAAGCTTTTCCACTGTTCATACTGAACATGGTGAATGCGAAAGCGTTGCTTGGGTCGCTCTTTAACACAGTGCTTCTGATTTGTGTGAGATTGAGTTAAGGTCAGAGCCTGAAAGTAGCACACTCAGAAAAACACGTTAGAGTACCACAATTGTTCATATCAAAAGGTTAACTTGTAATCATCAAAACATAGAGTTGTACTACTAGATCAAAACTTGATCTTACAATCTCCCCCTTTTTGATGATGACAAAACTAAGATTTTTGATGAACAATTCTTAAACATTAAACTAAATTCACTCAGAGTTTAGAGATATAGAATACGACTTATCCTGATGTGAATAGTTTATCTTGCTCATTCTGAATTCAAGTCACTGCTTGATTCTGAGCTTAGCTCCCCCTGAATCTAATACTTGATGAAAACGTTAGTAAAGTCTAGATTCTGAGCTAAATGATATAAGAGTTCAGAGTGAAAAACTTATGACATAGATGAAAATAGAGTAATCAGAGCGCATAAGTAATCAGAGTCACGGACAAGGTATCAGAGTCTTGGGTATCAGAGTCAAATTAGAATCACTTCAGAAGAAGTGAAATGTATTCCTTGTATTTGCCCAGTGACACATCTATGGTCATAAAGGTGGAACTCTTAAATTCTCCAAAAGAAAAATAAATCACACTAACACATCTTACACATCAAAAACTGGGTTTACTCCCCCTTTTTGTCATAAGCAAAAAGCCTGGGGTGTGAAAAACTTAGCTTGAAGTACAAGGTACTCCCCCTTAGAGAAGGTCTAAGTTTAAAGAAAATGAAAACGATGTAAGAATCAGAGTTAGGCGAAATAAATAGAAGAGTTAATGCAAGATAAGAACGTTTACCACCGGCCAAGGGAGTAAAGAGGAGGGTCAGTTACCAAGAACTTAACCTCGAGAAACTGTAGGAGCATTAACTTTCCGAGAGAAAGTGAAGCCTATATAAAGCGTTGGAGAAAGAGGTAAGCTTCACAACTCGAACAATTTTCAGTAAAGAAAAAATGGCATCATACATCGTAGCACTAGAAGAGCTGAGAAGGAAGGCCTTTGAGGAGGACTTGTTCCTGAACATCAGGCATCCAGAGGGTACTAGGACCATCTCAGAGCTAACACGGACACTGCTGGAGGAGGACCTGCGTCCAGAGTTGAAGAGAGACTTAAGAGAATTTCTTGCCTTCGTGGAGGAGGTGCAAGAACTTAGCCAGCTTGAACTCAAGCTGCTGGAAGAAAAAGAGAGTTTTGAAGAGAAGCTCAAGACTGCAGAAGAGATTCTGGAGAGGGATGAGCTAAAAGACAGGCTCAACAACATCCAGTATGCACTGGAGCGTCTGGAGAAGGATAGGTCAGAGCAGCGCCAGGAGTGCAGAAGAATGAGGAAGGATCCTCCATTCTAGACTTTAGGAAAAGAATGTATGATGTAAACATAAAGAGATTATGAATAAAAAGATTTTTGCAAGCATATGTGACAAAAATATATATAGATATGCATAGATAATCACAAATAAACCAAGTAGTATAAATAAGGAAAAAGAAACAGAAGTTAACAAAAATAAAATAAAGTTAAAGAAAAAGAAAAGCGAAGAGGTCCAAAAACTAGGGTTTATCAGATCGACGCAGAAGTTCCATCATCATGTGCTTCATTTCAATTAGCATGGATTCATGAGTGTCAAGACGCTGTTCCATGATGTCGAGTCTGGACGAGCTTGACTGAGTAGAACTGGAAGGAACATTCTGAGCAGCCTGAGGAGCTGGAATGGAAGCAGAAGCAGCAGGAGTAAACACTACTGGTGCAAGTGCTTGGCATCTAAGGGCTTCAGCCTCAGCTTCAAGTCGTTCTCCCTCTAATCTCGCTTGTTCAGCTTGAGCTGCTGCTTGACGTGCAGCTTCTTCTGCTTGTTCTTTCTTTCTCTTAGCTTCTTCAATAGCTGCAAGTAGCTTATGTCTCTGTTCTTGTTCATGAATAGCCACCCTTCTAGCAAACCTTTGCTTTGCAGCCTCGATCCTTTGACTTCCTTCTACATGCAGGAGCTGCATCATAACTGGAACTTGAGCCACTAGCCAAGTGCCCAGATTGTTCCACTCTTCAGCCATATGTTCAGCATTCTCGCTTTGGTCAGTCTGACCTTGCACATTGCGTAGCATCAAAGAGGCTTCATGATAGAAAATATTGATGCACTCAGAGAGAGATGTGGGTCGGAGGTGAGTGTAAGGAATTATGGAGAGGTTGGTTTCAGGAGAGGCTGGGTGATTGCTGCTGTGAGCTTCAGAGGCACCTTGTGGAGAGCCAATGTTAAACATTTGAGCATTTGGTTCAGAGGTTCCAAGGTGAGGTTCTGAAGTTTCAACCAGAGGATGGGGTGATCTAACCGAGGATTGGTTAGACACAGATTGTTCTGGTTCAGGTTCTGGTTGAATAGGCTCTTGTTGGTCAGGGGCAGGGTGAGCTTGTGGAGCCAAAGGGTCTGCCTCATGTAAAGGATTGGCCAAGATAGGTTCATCTGGGTCAACTAGACGTTCAGGTCTAGTGCCAGGATATCTCCTAGGGCTTGGACAAGTGAGATAATACTCTTCTAAGGTAGACACCTTTTCTTTTCTGACCTCCATGAATTTTCTAATGGATTCAGAGTTATTGGAGGGAGAAGAGTCAGCAACATTGGTTGGGAAGGATACAGGTGTAAGGGCTGTGGAAGAGTCGGTATCCGTGGTTCTGAGAGCCAGACATTCTGATGCTCTTGGGACAGAGTGATCAGAGGTTCTGGGTCCAGGTTCTGTTTGGGTAGGCTCTGGTTGCTCATGAATGATGGGTTCAGAAGTTAATGGGTTGTACGGGATGGTAATGGGAGAGGTTGGTTCTTCTGACCTAGAGGGTTGGTTCTGGAGCAAATTCCAGAGAGGTGCTTCAGTAGGGGAAGGTTGAAAAAATGAAGACCTTGGGGAATGTGGTGGAGAGGTGGTTTGTGCAGCTGGTTGGGACTCAGGAATAGGAGTGAGGGGATTTGAAGAGTGTTTGAGCATGGCAGATATGGGGAGTGCATCAAATAAATTCAAATCATCATCAGAAGCAACTGCAGACTTACTTGAATGTGCTGATGATCTTGTCACTCTGGCAGGAGGTTCAATCCTTCTGATCACTTCAGCAGCTGGTTCCACCCGAGTAGGCTTCACCACAATTCTGACCTGCTTCTTCTTCTTCTTAGGAGGACCATCCTCATTATCACCATCATCACCATCATCGGGCTTTCTGGTTTCATCATGTTTTCTCTTGGATTGACCAGCCTTCTTCTTTTTGATCAGAGGGACATCTGATTCCTCAGAAGATTCTTCTAGGATCATCTTCCTCTGAGCTTTCTTCTTGATAGGAGAAGGAAACTCTGGAGCTGGCGGCAGTCTGCTGAAAAATTCATCGAGATCAATTTCAAAGCCTTGAGCCCTTAGGTCTTCAACATAGCACCTAATGGCTTCAGGATTGTCTGCCTGTGTCCACAGAGGGTAGTCATTCAGAGGCACCCTTCTACTTCTGATCTCAGAAGAAGTGTCTTCATGGGCAGGAGCAATCTTCTTCTTGACTAGGCCCATTTTCTTGAGTGAATTTGCAGTGAAGACATCACTGACGATAGTGGTCAGATCCTCTGTGCATCCAGCATTTATCAGATCTTGAATGAGGCCACTCTCAATGAAGAGATCAGACAACAGTCTCCCGAAGGGAATATACTTGATTGCTGACTTGATGGAGGCAGTGGTACGAGACTTCCGGATACACTCCCTCAAGTAGGAGAACAGGATGTAGGGAAGACAAATCTTCTTCTTGTCTTGGATGAAGAACAACATCGCCTTCTGGTTGAAGTTGATGTAGTCTGGGGAACTGCCCTTTGGTCTCTGGTTTATGCAGTGGAGCAAAATCTTGTGCCAGATCCTGAGCTTGGGATGAAGGTCCATCACCTTGTAATTCGTCTTGCCCGGTTTGTAATTGGTGTACAGGGCCTTGTTGGTCTCATCCTTCGTCTTGGGTTTCAGCTTCGATTCAGTGAATTGGAAACGATACCCAAAAGCAGTTTCTGCACCCAGCAAGTTTACGAAAGACTTCTCTGTGATGATGATCTTTCTTCCAAGAATGTGAGATACCACCTGAGTATCATCGCAGTCGGCGTGCTTCCAGAATTCCTTGATAAGTTTATCATACACCGGTCCTCGAAGCCTGTTGAAGTAATTTCCCCAACCTTGAACTTGGACTTCAGGACGAAGATCAAACCCATTTGTAGCAAGGTTGTCGAGGTCGAATCTCCATTCTGCCAGGACTTGAAGTTCCTCAGGACCATAAACGCAGTGAACGGCACAGCCCCGTTCTGCAATCGGAATAATCTGCTCTTGAGCTTGACCTTGATCTTGTGTCGGATTCTCAGGACCCCTTTGACCTGTTGCTAGACAAACTACCATATGAGGGAACTGGGTTGCATCTGCAGTAGCTCTTCTGGTTTGACTCACCATTTTTGAAGCGGTTGAAGGTTTAGGTAGAAGATGAAGGTTGAAAGATGAAGAGAGATCGAGAGAGAAATCGAGGATAAGCGGTTTTGAAATAGCAAGAGAGAGAGAGAGTAAAAACCGAAAGTGAAGGAGATCGTGTGTGTATAGTGGGTTTTGACAAATAACCGTTGTTGATTCAAAAAGCAATTTAAGATCAACGGTTGAAAATTAAAGATAGATATTAGCAGTAAATACACCTATCACACACAGGAGAGAAGCACATCTACACGCAATGTGCTTTGCCCTTGAATGCAAGATAGGATTCTTACTCAATGAGATTGCAGCAGTGTTATCACAATAGATTGGGATATTGCTCTCAAGGATCTGATAATCCTCCAGCTGATGTTTCATCCAGAGCATCTGAGTGCTGCATATTGCTGCTGAGATATATTCTGCCTCTGCAGTTGATAGTGCAATGGTTGATTGCCTCTTGCTTGCCCATGAGACTAGATTGCTTCCCAGAAATTGACAATTTCCAGAAGTAATTTTTCTCTCTGTTCTATCTCCAGCATAATCAGCATCACAATAACCTGAAAGCTTATACTCTGATGTTTTCTTATACATCAAGCCAAGGTTAGTGGTGCCTTTCAGATACCTTAGGATCCTCTTAACAGCAGTTAAGTGGGTTTCCCTTGGATCTGATTGGAAACGAGCACATAAATGAACACTAAATAGTATGTCTGGCCTAGATGCAGTTAAGTATAGAAGTGAACCTATCATGCCACGATAGAGCTTCTGACATACTTTACCACTTTTATCTTCTTTCTCCAGAATTCATGTAGGATGCATTGGAGTCTTGGCCACTGTAGATTCCAGCATATTGAACTTCTTCAGAAGTTCTTTAGTGTACTTGCTCTGATGGATATATGTTCCTTCTGGTGTTTGATCAACTTGTATTCCCAGAAAGTACTTTAATTCTCCCATCATACTCATCTCAAATTCAGCCTGCATCATCTCAGAAAATTCTTTGCAAAGAGATTGATTAGCAGAACCAAATATAATATCATCAACATAAATTTGCACAATTAAGATATCATCTTTATAAGTCTTGCAAAAAAGAGTTGTATCTACTTTACCCCTTACAAACTCATTCTCCAGAAGGAATGAGCTGAGTCTCTCATACCATGCTCTGGGAGCTTGCTTCAGACCATAGAGTGACTTCTTCAATTTGAACACATGGTCTGGTTTCTTCTCATCTTCAAAACCTGGGGGTTGATGAACATAGACTTCCTCTGAAATATAACCATTTAGGAAGGCACTCTTCACGTCCATCTGATGTAGAACTATGTTGTGATTCACTGAAAAAGAGATCAACAGTCTGATTGCCTCCAGTCTTGCTACTGGAGCAAATGTTTCAGTGTAGTCTATTCCTTCCTGTTGGCTGTAGCCTTGAGCAACTAGCCTTGCCTTGTTTCTGACTACATCTCCTTTCTCATTCAGCTTGTTTCTGAATACCCATTTTGTTCCAATTACATGGACACTCTCAGGCTTCTTCACTAAGCTCCAAACATCGTTCTTGGAGAATTGATTCAATTCTTCTTCCATAGCCAGAATCCAATCCTTGTCCTGAAGAGCTTCATCTATGGACTTGGGTTCACTTAAGGACACCAATCCTTTCAGATTGAGCAAGGTCTCTTCAGAGGGTCTGAAGGCAGATCTGGTTCTGACTGGTTCGTCTTTGTTGCCCAGAATCAATTCCTTAGGGTGAGCTGCAGTGATTCTGCTCTTCTTCAGAGTTTGTGAGTTAGAGGGACCAGCTTCTTCCTCTGGTTCATCTTCCTCTGGCTCAGCTTCCTCTGGAGCTTTGCCTTTGTCAGAAACATTAATGCTTAAATCTGCAAACTTCTCAACTAGCTTTGACTGGTCAGAGTCAAGCTTATCGTCAAATCTAACATGAATAGATTCTTCAATAGTCTTAGCATCAGTATTATAAAATCTAAAACATTTAAATCTCTCAGAATAACCAAGTAATAGACACTTAGAAGACTTAGCATCAAATTTATGCAATCTATCCTTAGTATTGAGAACATAACAAACACAGCCAAAAGGATGAAAATAAGAAATGTTGGGTTTTATGTTCTTCCACAATTCATAAGGAGTCTTATTCAGAATTGGTCTCACAGAGATTCTGTTCTGAATGTAACATGCTGTATATACTGCCTCTGCCCAAAAGTGCTTAGCCATGCCAGTTTCTTGGAGCATGGTTCTAGCCATCTCCTGAAGAGTTCTGTTCTTCCTCTCAACAACACCATTTTGTTGAGGAGTTCTGGGACAAGAGAAATCATGTGCAATTCCATAGGAATCAAACAGACTCTCAAACTTGTCATTCTCAAACTCTCCACCATGGTCACTTCTGACACGCACAATCCTACAAGCCTTCTCGTTTTGCACTTGAGCAATGAAGGTAGAGAACACAGCATGAGACTCATCCTTGCGGGTTAGAAACTTTACCCATGTCCAGCGGCTATAGTCATCAACGATAACCATCCCATATCTCTTGCCACCTATAGACTCAGTTTTCACTGGTCCAAAAAGGTCGATATGCAGAAGTTCCAACGGCCTTGAGGTTGAGACAACATTCTTTGCCTTGAAAGGGACTTTTGTGAATTTGCCTTTCTGACATGCTTCACAAAGAGCATCTGAAGCGAACTTCAGATTGGGTAAGCCCCTGACAAGGTTTAGCTTGCTCAGCTGAGAAATCTTTCTCATACTGGCATGCCCTAACCGTCTATGCCATACCCACTGCTCTTCATTAACAGACAGAAGGCACTTCACATTCTGAGCTTCCAACTCAGATAATCTGATCTTATAAATGTTGTTCTTCCTCTTGCTGTTAAACAGAACAGAGCCATCGATTTGACTTATAGCCCGGCAGGACTTTTGATTGAATATAACATCATAACCCTTGTCAGCTAATTGACTTATAGACAATAAGTTATGTGTTAAGCCGTCTACCAATAACACATTATCAATGCATGGACTACTATCTACACAAATAGTACCAGTACCAACAATTTTACCCTTTTCATTTCCTCCAAAGCCAACTTCGCCTCCAGGCTTAAGTTTCAGCTCTCGGAACATACGCCTTTCTCCCGTCATGTGACGCGAGCATCCACTGTCCAGATACCATGATTGGTGTTTCAGTGGAGCTATCAAGGATATCTGCAACATAGATAATCTTGTCCTTAGGTACCCACTTTCTGGGTCCTCTCTTGTTAGTTACCCCAGAGGTTCTGATCACCTTGGGTGTCTCAACATGATATTTTAAAGGAATATTTGCATGATATTTAGTCATAGAGAAGGATCCCTTTTTAAGAGGGTTTTTAGCAACTTTAGCAGGTAAAGGATCAGGCAATATGGTACCAGAGGGAACAAAGCATTCATACAAGGATTTAGCTTTAGACACAGAGGGCTCATTTCTAATTGGTTTAGAATAGCCAATGCCATGCATTCCATTTCTGCTTACGCCATAGATCATTGAAGCCATTAAGCTTCTATCCACGCTTTTAGCTAGGAATCTTTGAAAAGACTTTTCATACTTAGACTCATTTTTACAATCAGAGGCATCACAGGCAACAATTTCTTCTAACTTAGCTGTAACACCCCGATTTCGGTGGCGTCACTTTAGTAACCAAAAGTAAACTTAATGCGGAAAAACGTGAATATATTTTTTTTTTTTGATTATAACTAAGACATGACTGAAATAAATAAAACCCAAGTGCGAAAAGTAATAAAACTAATATACAATATATAAACAGCCCCCGCTGTAAGTAGCAACCTCGTCACGAGTGAACCTCCAGTGACGGGTAATAGAAGTGTAGCGCCCGTAGGCAAAAGTACAAACCAAAAGAAAAGGTTAAGTGTCCGCAACACTATCCCTCAAAATGAGAATAAGCTGGCCCATCGTCCTGAAACAAGACTTCCTAAGTCCAACCAACTCTATGTGATTCCCGTAACGAAACCACACAAAAAGCTATAGGTGGGAAACTACCCTGTCCCGAATGAAACAAATGATGTTCAGAGCTAAGACTCTACTCCTACACTAATCCCATCTCGAGGAGCTCACACTAACACTCAATCCTACATGCTAGCGTGATCGTCGTCCGAATCTGAATCCAGAACGACTAAGTCTAGGTACATCCTCCGTCTTCCGCTCGCTATCGCGATGCGCTCCTGTTCCAGCATCCCAACTCTAGTTTCCCCCGAAGGGTGAACCGTCGTGAACTAGTCCGCCAAAGACATCTGACAAAGGGCGTTTGTTCGCCAAAGCACACACAGAAGACGCGAGGGTCAACTCCAAAGAATTATGTAAATAATAGCAAGGATAGATATAGATAATAGGATAGCCACTTAGGCTTTTAGCTAGGGATAACATCCTAGGGTTGCATATCTCATGATGAATATAAACGACGATAAATCACAGTTAACATGCCTCAAATAGAATTAACAAGTATCAAACACACTCATCACTAAGTCAGTATGCATGTTGCATGAAATGATATGCAGGTTAACCCAGTTAACCACATGCATTCCGGAAAGGGATGGACATCAAACGGATCAGCCCTAACACCAGCCACGGTGGAACCATTTCGGCCTGCGTGCCTCTTACACCACACAAAGGTAGCCAGATCAGCAGTAAACCCGTAGGTCTGCCATTTCGGTCTGCTACAAGAGACGTCTACAAACGCTCTTCCACGGCATTCCGGGTCTTATGACCATTTTGGAAACCGACGAGGTCCAGAGTACGTCCTGTGTTAATACCTCATTAATGTTGCATGAATGCAAGATGATTAGTCAATCAACGTCTCCGATCTCACTCGACACGTCGCCACGTGTTCTAGCTAAATTAATGTCTCTAAAAGCTTACCCTAAGGTAAAGTCGATTCTGCGACAAAAGACACACTTCACAACAACACATAGCTGCTCCAACAGCACAACAACAAACGCTGCTCCAACAGCACAACAACAAACGCTGCTCCAACAGCACAACAAACAAACGCTGCTCCAACAGCACAACAACAAACGCTGCTCCAACAGCACGACAACAAACGCTGCTCCAACAGCATAACCACGACAAACTCAACACTTGGATCCGACGACACTCCTCGTTTTTCCAAAACTATGATTTGCATCGAAAGCCTCCTTTCGAGATTTATACCATTACTTAAAGATTTAGAGGTTATTTAAGGTCTTATGAGTTTTCTTTATAAAATAGATTCCATTTTGTCTTATCGCAAGTCTTATACATTTTCAGGATCTCCCAATCCCAAGTCGCTTCCAGAGGATGTCTCGATCCACTAAACAAAATTAAGGCCCGAACCTCGTTCGTCCTATCAAACTTTCTCAAAACTCTCAAAATAAAATCGGCATGACCTGCCCGCTATTCTCACCATTCAGAATCTCAGATTCCAGTGCAGAGCATATTTAAATCATCACAATCAACAACATGTCATATATCGAAGAATCTCATCATAAACACTTAGCACTTAGCATATAAAGCATGCACCACACATCCTAGATTACCCACTTAGCACATAGCATGTAAGTCAATCTCAAAAACATTCAGTAGATGAATCATCTACATTGTCAGCCGAAGCCTCAGAAAACATTTTCCAATCACACACAATCCAGTGCATAAACAGTAAACAATGTCGAAACATCGACCCTAGACATTAACTAGAGATTCAGTGAGAAGCCCTCACCTGAAAGTTCTCCAGAATGATCAACTAGTGCTTCCTCGCTCTCAAAGTGTTGGTCCTCGGGGAAATCCTCAAAAGCACCTTTACAATAAAATCACAGAATACTATCAGAATCTATCGGAAACTAAGCTATCGATACTTACTAAGGTTACTCGAAGTAATCTATACCCTAAGGTACGATAAACTAGCGCGAAAGACAAGTTTTCGGAAAAGGAAATTTTCCTCCTCCCCCCTAATAGGGCTCGGCCACTTTGTGCAATTATGGGGCTCGATTTTTCTTCGATCAAACTTGGTTCCTATGCTTTTATAAGCCGTAACTAAGGGTATTCTGAACTCGGAAAAATTATCGGATCAAAAACTGTCGCAGGGGTATTTTGGTCATGATTTTTAACTTAGGATTTTTCAAAACTGAAATCCCAAAAATAAAATTTTGCAGGGACGTCACCAACGACGTTTATGACAACTAATCCTACTAGCACTAAGCTAAGGCGATAGTTTTCAGCCTAAAGGTTGAAGCTTTACACCAAAAACTCCAAAAATGGGTATTTTAGGCTCAAATTGATTCCGGCGGAATTCCGGCGACATAACGGAAAATCTAACCCGGCAGAAGTGATCTTGGGCGCATAAGGAAGAGGTTTAGAATCAGAAATGAAAGATTCAGGATAGTTTTGCAAAAACCCATAAACTATCCGCTCAGAAAACTCTACAGAAAAGCTATGGAAAAAGCGATCAGAGGTAAGGATTAGCGACTATACCTCGAAGCCTTGAAGTAGCAACTGATTGATCGACGATCAAGCAAACGATGAAGAAAAACTCTTCTTCCTTGTTCTTGGCCGCGGTTTTGGGATAGAAAATGGAGGAGAATTTGTGTTTTTCTTCCTTTCTTTGCTATATATAAAGGTTGGAAATTCGCGGGAAAATGAAAGTTTCGCGAATCTGATTTTTCCGACTTCATTCTCCATGAATTAATAGATATGTTTTGGCAAAAGAGTTCTAAAACTATAAAGAGGTCTCCTTGTATTTTTGGCAACTAAAGCATAGTCGGTATAAAACTATTTTACCCGATAAGTTGCTTTTTGCATCGAATATCGGAATGGAAAACTTCCTTCGGAAGAAAGATTGAAATCATCAAGAGAAATGGGTGTACGCGTGTGGAATATTCATTTGAAGCTCTGAATAGAAAAAGTCTTCATTGTCGAGAAATTCTAGGGTTTTGAAATACCAGGGATTCGGTTTCGGCAAACTTCCGATGATTGGAATCGGACGTTCGTAGATCCTAGAGTTTCGCCTCGAAACGATTGTGATATATGGAAAAGAGAAGTTCTAACATTTCTCTGAAGATTTTTGGAATTAACTTCCGTCGTGCCTAAAAGTGAAAATTAGCTATATACTAGGGTTTCTGACCTAGGTTTAAGCGTAAAACGATCGTGCTATAACTTTTATCGACTTCAATACGAACCTCAGACTTTTCCTGAACTTTCTCCTTCATACATTTATTTCATTTACTAAACTCTTGTTCAGGTTTCCCTTCGCCATGCATCAAACCTACTGGTGAATAAGAATTTATTCACTTGGTATAAACTGAAAAACTTGGGCCTTACATTAGCAATCTGGTTCTTAAGCACAGAGTTAGAATTAATCAAAGCATGATTATCATTTTTCAAATCAGAAATAATTTTCTCATGTTCAGAAGGAGTCTTGGAAACAGCAGATAAGTCCTTTTTCAGCTTCTTATGCTTAGACAATAAGGAGTTATATTTATCCATGATATCAGACAATGCATGTTTCAGTTCAGAGGTAGAGAAAGAAGCGAATACCTCATTTTCATCGTCTGAGTTAGGATCTCCTTCTGATTCTGAGTCAGAGTCAACAGCTCCCTTTGACTCTGCTTCCTTGTCTTTGACAATAGCCATGAGTCCTTGGACTTCACCATCAGAGTCAACATCCTCTGACTCTGATTCATCAAATGTCACCATCAGACTCTTCTTTGTCTTGAAGTGCTTCTTTGGCTTCTTGTCCTTCTTCAACTTTGGACAGTCACTTTTGTAGTGCCCTGATTCTTTGCACTCAAAGCATGTGACTTCCTTAAGTGAGGACTTCTTCTGACCTGAGGATTCAGACTTTCCTTTTGCCTTTCCAGAGCCTTTGTATTTGCTCTGCCTGTGCTTCCAGATGCGATTGAGTCTCTTGGAGATCAGAGTCAGCTCATCTTCATCAGAATCTTCTGATGCTTCTTCAGATTCCTCTTCTTCAGCTTGAAGAGCTTTTGACTTCTCAGCCTTAGCCTTTTCAGATTTAGATTTCAAGGCTATGGACTTTTTCCTCAGATCTTGCATCTCTGAGCGCTTCAGCTCATGGCATTTCAAAATGCTGATGAGTTCTTCTAAACTCATATTCTCAACATCTCTCGTGAGCTCTATTGAAGTCACTAAAGGCATCCAACTTTCAGGAAGACACCTGATGACCCTTATGACATGATCTTTTGTTGTGTAGCTCTTGTTGAGAGGTCGTATGCCAGCTACAAGCAACTGAAATCTGGAGAACATTTCTTCAATGGACTCATTTGGCTCCATGATGAAGGATTCATACTTTTGGATCAAAGACAATGCCTTTGATTCTTTGACTTTCTTGTTTCCCTCATGAGACATTTTCAGAGATTCGAAAATGCCTTTCGCAAACTCACGATCTGTAATCTTCTGGTACTCTTCATAGGAAATAGCACTTAGAAGAATTGCTCTTGCTTTGTGATGTTGTGAGTACAGCTTCTTTTGATCTGCAGTCATCTCTGACCTTGGGATCTTCTTGCCATCTGCATCAACTGGACGCTCGTAGCCATCCACAATAATATCCCAGAGATCTGCATCGAAGCCCAGAAAGAAACTTTCCAGTCTATCTTTCCAATATTCGAACCTTTGACCGTCGAACATAGGAGGCTTTGCATTGTAACCATCTCTTTGAGTTTCACTGGTGGTGGCAGCCATTGTTTTTCACACCGGCCCGGATCACTGAACACTGTTAGGTGTGGTAATCAGAACTTGCACTCTGATACCAATTGAAGGTATGAAAAACGGTAGAAAGGGGGGGTTTGAATAACGTTTTCAGTATAAAACTTCCACCTTAAAGATTTTGACAAATCTTTCGAGAACTTAAGTGCTAAAGATAAGAGATAGAAAAGCACACAAGGATTTTATCCTGGTTCACTTGATGAATCACTCAAGCTACTCCAGTCCACCCGTTAAGGTGATTTCTTCCTTCTTAGAATGAAGGCAATCCACTAATCAGGTAAGAGTTACAACTGCACTTGAAACCTACAAGTGACTAACAATTACACTGACTTAGCTCACACTAAGATTCACTCTCTTAGTCTTCTCTAGAATCCGATCAACCTTGATCTCCTAAAGGAACTAAACAAACTGTTTATCAGAGAATTGTTTACAAGAGATTTGCTTCTAAAAAGCTAATAGTAAACTCAATGAATTTCAGATGAAAAAAAGCTTAGAAGAATTTTAATATGTCTTGCGCGTATGTGAATGCTTCTAGCCGCTTCTTTCAGTCTTCAGTCTCTTTATATACTCCAAGGATTAGGGTTGAGCGTTGCATGGAGAATGCTACCGTTGGAGGGCAGTTCTGGAAAATCCAGCTTCTGCTATGTCTGAGACTGTTAGGTAGGTCGTCAGGAAGGTACAGTTGCTTTTGTACTTGGATAGCGACTTGACCTTTAAACCTAGGAGACTTCTGATCAGGGGAATGCTTCATATTGGAACTTGTGAAGCCGGTTGATCAGAGTCAGAGGGAAAGCCCAGATCCTCTGACCATTGTTTCTTCTGATTCTGAACTCAGAGGGAAGTACATGGTCTTCAGAGTATCTTGCTTCTGGACATCATAATTTCACTAATCAGCTTCTGTATCTTCAGAGTCTTCTACACCATCAGAATATCTGAGCCTTCAGTGTTTCTTGGTTATCAGACTTTCTGGATCTTCAGAACTTCTAGTGACTGAGTCCACATCAGAGTTTGTATAACTTCAGAACTTCTGAAGCTTTTCCACTGTTCATACTGAACATGGTGAATGCGAAAGCGTTGCTTGGGTCGCTCTTTAACACAGTGCTTCTGATTTGTGTGAGATTGAGTTGAGGTCAGAGCCTGAAAGTAGCACACTCAGAAAAACACGTTAGAGTACCACAATTGTTCATATCAAAAGGTTAACTTGTAATCATCAAAACATAGAGTTGTACTACTAGATCAAAACTTGATCTTACAGCTATAACATCAAGAGAGATTCATGAGTTCATGTGCTTAGAATGATGTGCTTAAATTGGCTAGTTGATCAAGGATCCAAAGCATGTTCTTTTCTGAGTTTATGTTTATTTTCCCTTTTTACTACTTCGACGTTTCATCATCTCAATAAAGCAAACCTTCATACTCAAGGCTTAAGCTGAATTTATTTACTCACAATCCCTGTGGTTCGATAATTAAAACCGGGTGGATTCGTACACTTGCGGATTACCAACACATACTTCATCTCTTTTTTTCTCCTTCTCTATGCATGGCCTTAAAATAGTATATCACCAAGAAATATGTCAAAGTCAGAAGTTTTAATTTATAGTCTATTTTATATTAATTTGGGATTCTTGAATCTAAGTTTATAGTTTGGTTAATTATTCTTTGGCGCCTATTTTGCAGTTCTAAAATAATGCAGGGTGAGAGACGAAGGATCCTTCTCTATGTTTGATTTGCCATTACCCACCTATTTTTCAATTTTGATTTACATGCTTTGAGATGAAGGTATGAAAAACGGTAGAAAGGGGGGGTTTGAATAACGTTTTCAAGATAAAACTTCCAACTTAAAGATTTTAACAAATCTTTCGAGAACTAAGTGCTTAAGATAAGAGATAGAAAAGCACACAAGGATTTTTATCCTGGTTCACTTGATAAATCCCTTAAGCTAATCCAGTCCACCCGTTAAGGTGATTTCTTCCTTCTTAGAATGAAGGCAATCCACTAATCAGGTAAGTGTTACAACTGCACTTGAAACCTACAAGTGACTAACAATTACACTGACTTAGCTCACACTAAGATTCACTCTCTTAGTCTTCTCTAGGATCCGATCAAACTTGATCTCCTAAAGGTAACTAAACAACTGTTTAAGAAAGAATGTTTACAAGGGATTTGCTTCTGAAAAGCTAATAGTAATCACAATGAATTCAGATGAAAGAATGCTTAGAAGGTTTTGAATATAGCTTGCGCGTGTGTAATTCTTCCAACCGCATCTTTCAATCTTCAGCCTCTATTTATACTCCAAGGATTAGGGTTTGAACGCTGCATGGAAATGCTACCGTTGGAGGGCAGTTCTGGAAATTCCAGCTTCTGCTGTGGCTGAGAATGTTAGGTAGGTCGTCAGGATAGTACATTTGCTTTTGTACTTGGATAGTGACTTGACCTTTAAGCCTAGGAGACTTCTGATCAGGGGAGTGCTTCATGTTGGAACTTGTGAAGCCGGTTGATCAGAGTCAGAGGGAAAGCACAGATCCTCTGACCGTTGTATCTTCTGATTCTGAACTCAGAGGGAAGTACATGGTCTTCAGAGTCATCTTGCTTTTGGACATCAGAGTTTCCACTATTCAGCTTCTGGATCTTCAGAGTCTTCTACACCATCAAAACATCTGAACCTTCAGAGTTTCTTGGTTGTCAGAACTTCTGGATCTTCAGAACTTCAAGTGACTAAGTCCATATCAGAGCTTGTATAACTTCAGATCTTTTGAAGCATTTCTACTGTTCAGAGTGAACATAGATGTTGCGAAAGCGTTGCTTGGGTCACTCTTTATGCACAGTGCTTCTGATTTGTGTGAGATTGAGTTGAGGTCAGAGCATGTAAATAGCACACTCAGAAAAACACGTTAGAGTACCATAATTGTTCATACTAAAATGTTAACTTGTAATCATCAAAACATAGAGTTGTACTACTCGATCAAAACTTGATCTTACATGAGATTCAAATGTTCATGGCATCTCTTCATGCAGCCTAGGAGAGGAAAATAGATTTGAGCTCAGATGTCTCTTATGAGCATGCCTCACATGTGTTGAAAATTTTGAAGGTAACTTTAACAACCCAGATTCAATTCTATGTTCATATATTAACTTGTATCTTTAATCCTCATGGCCTCAATTGTGGATAAGACAACTGATTTTGAATTTATAACCATTTTTGTCCCGACAGATTTTGAGATGTTGTCTGCTGGAAGGGACTTTACTGATCCAGGTTCCTTTGGAAAAGCTTCTCCACCTCAGCCTCTAATGCCTCTTCCCTTTTGGATTTGTTACTCAGTTCAAAGTTGAGCTTATTTGTATCAAGTTCAGCAACAAAAGTGTTAAAATTGAATGTTGTGTACTGCTTCTTTTATTCCTCATATTTGTGACTTGAATTCAGATTCAGTAGATGCAATGTCAATATTTTATTGTTTTTACCATTTATAATTTTCTTTCTTTCTAATTTTACTATTAATTAAGCTACTCAATTTACATTATGTAGTACTAGAAAAAGAGCAAGTTTGTTGCAATACAGTCTTTGTTTCTTAAAAAATTAAATTTTACAATATATGTAATGATTTGAAAGATGGAAACAACTATGGGCATGACCATCAAAAACCAATTACTCATGGGGACGTGAATTTGAACCATAAACTTGCTTGAGGTGTGAAGAAACCAGTTAATTACAAGGATGTAAATTTGACCGCACATGACCATCAGAAACCAGTTAATCACAGAGATGTGAATTGACCCATGAACTTGCTTAAGGTGTGAAGAAACCAGTTAAGTACATAAATTTGACTGATGAACTTGCTTGAGGTGTGAATTATCTTTAGCCTCGGAAAAAATCCAAACGCCATTGATTGCTTTATACATGACAAAGTAGCAGATATGATTGCTTGGCTGGCAATCATAGCTGCAAGGGTGGCTTTCTAAAGCACGAACCAAAAGAGATTACCAGTTTCACAAAGAACAGATTGAAGGAACTGATCTTATTATTAAACAAAATATATTTCACAATTACAATTTTAAAAAATTATTAATGATAAATCTTGTTATCAATAATATATTAATAAGTAAATATGATATGTTAGAAATAGGATACCCTATATTGGGAGTCGTGTTGCGAATATTTAAAATTTAAATTATGATAAAAAATAAGATGACCGTCAAATACATTTTAATCATAATCATTTATTATTAGATCTAATAATCATGTTTTGTTAGACTATCCTCATATAAGAAAATATCTCTCAAAACATACACATTCATTAATAATTACCACATACATCATTTATTCAATGAATTAAAAAAGTCAATTTTTTCATATAATAGTGATCGGAGGGTGTATATAAATAGTAAAATGATTGTTCTACACTTAAATTAGTGTTAAAGAACGTAGATCATTGTTCTAACTTAAGTGGATGTCTCACATTTGAGTTATTGTTAATACATCTGCATTAAATAATTGGGTGTGAAAACTTTACCGTCAATTAATTGAATGATTTATAATAACAATTAAAAATTGTAGACTTGCTACCCGTGCATCGCGCGGGGATAATCCTAGTATAAATAGAGTACAAAGTACTTAATAATTTTTTTAGGTTTAAATATGGTTAAACTCGCATAATATAAGGGAAGCTAAATTAATCCCTAAAAAGTATATAGAACGTTTTTTGTCCCATAATTATTATTTTATAATTTGAAACAAGGACAAATAACATTATTTTTCTTACTTAACTCTTTTTTTCTCTATTAATGGCTCACATGGCATGCTTATCTAGATCAAGGCTGTCTACATAAAGTTTTTTGCATCAGTCATGGTCCCTTCAAAGCTCACATGAACAACCTTAATCTGAGCAGGCCCACCACATGGGTTGGTGACAGGGAAAACATTTGGTTATGTAAATAAAATGATGTCATTTGTCCTTCTTTTAAATTATTTTTTTTTGCACCAAAAACATTGTAAAACATAACAATTTCAATTTATCTCTATATTATAGAGACAAGAAACATATTTAAGCCAATATTTTAACACTAAAATAAAATGATATTTCTTTTCGTAAAGAAAATATATTTCAATAAAAATATATTGTGCAATAGTATAAAAAAAAAGTGAAGTGAAATTGTATATACTATTATGTGGAATACAATTTCCAATACATAAAAATATAATCTACAAATATTTCATCAATTTTCATAATATATTATCTTTAAAATTTTTATATATCTAATAATTAATAAATTTAAATTTTTATAGTATATAGATATTGTATATATATATATATATGTTTATACTTATATATATTATAATAAGTTTACAAGAACTTTTTGAAATATCCTTATAAATTATTTTGTATTGAATTATTAATAACCCATACAAACACACAATTATTAACTATATATTTAATTGTTATACTTAAGCACCACAATAAAAGAATGCATTTTGGGGGGTTTCCAAAGTATCATCCCACCTAATAGGGGGGAAATTAATCTCCTAGAGTATTGTTGGCACAAGTGAAATTAACCTCCAGAGTATTGTTTCCCGGGGTACTGGTTTCTCAATAATATTTTTTTTATGCACATGGATCAAGGGAACCCTATATTTCATACTTAAGATACTCGACATCTTCCACTCATACCAACACTTGTTTGGTTATAAAAGAATGCATATAAGACAAGTACTAAAACGATAAGTCGATTCATTATATTTAATATTAGCCAAATATACATTGGTACTAATCAATGTTTTAACACCGGCTAGGTAATCAACTCGGTCAGCATTATGGGTCAATTAGTCACTAATCGAACCACTGAGCTTGATTCAGTTTATATTCAAAAAGCAAAGTTCATAATACAACAAACAATTTTTTATTGAAAAAACTATATGATATAACAGTATCAAATATATAACGAAATATGTACTTTTTATGTTAGCTTAAAGCAAAATGGTATGGTGGAAACACATTAGCAATTTTACTTCCGGGTTCTAAGTTCAACTCTTAGACCAAGCATTTATTTAAAATAACTCTCAAATGTACATCATTTGACCAAAAAATTAGTTTTGACTATGAATTTATTTTAGTTGACCTCAAATTTTGAAATCTGGCTTCCTGAAGTTACCAAGTCTATGATGTCATATCCGGTTCAACTACATAACCGATCCAACTAGAGGCTCAGATTGTCCAGAATACAGTAGCACGGTCGGACCGACTGGTTCGAGTCGAGTTTTAAAACACTTGTACTGATAACATTATAAATATTGCTTCAACATTCTCCTTCTAACCCTAGATTTTCATTCTCAATACTCAAGCGGCGGCAGAGAAAGGTGCTTTTAGACAGAATTTTGATTCTTCTCACGATTCGTCTTTTGAGATTTTTAATTTCACTTATCAAACTTATTGCAATTAACTTATGTAATTCTTGGGTTGATTTTGTTTAGGGTTTGAAGATTTTCACTTGAAAATGAGTGGCAACGACAACGCTGAAAGCTCAAACATTGGAGGTAAATTATACTTGAGCCATTAATATATGATATTCATCTTTAATTTAGACGATTTTAATCAATTTGGATGTTAATTGTGGATTACCGTTCAATTTTCTTACTTTTTTGTTTTGTTGGAATATGGCCCTTGTGCATGATTATGAATATGTTTGGCAGGAAATTTTTTTCATTTTTCCGTATTTATTTTCACTCAAGAAGAAGATGAAACAGTGTAGAACGTCTTAGGCCAGAATCAAAATAATAAAAACGATTTTGTTGGATGAAAGAATGTCTAATGCTCTTGATTTATTACGAGAAGACGTATGTCTCGAGAAAGTGCAATTTTTAATATTATAGGCTAAGAAAAATGAGATTCTGTCAAAAATAGGTTGGTTGTAGGGGTGGGCAAGAATTTGTGGTTCACCCGAACCCGCACAAACCGTCGTGTTAAAATTATTCTCAGGCGGATTATATTTTGGGTACACAGTTTTTTCAGGTGAGTGAATTGAGTTAGAAGTGGATTATTTAGAGTGTTCGGATTTCATAAATCCATTCCATTGATACTTTACACCGGGCGATAAAATCTAGCTAAAATTCAAATAGTTGTGTGATATGACAACTGCTCTGAGTCTCTGACCACTATGCGCTTTCACTATAGTCTCCCTCTCACATGAAAGACTTAAAGTGTGTAGAAAAGTCCCAAAGTTATATTCTTTCTTTTTCTGTCAAAAGTCAGATGCTTCATTGCGTCCATAATTCGAAAAACCAATATGTTACTTTTTTTTTGGGGTTTTTGTTATATTTTTTGTTTCTCAAACGTATATGTTCCTTTAATATTTTCACTGCGTGAGATCTTTTTCCCCAACTCCTTCTTCTCTCTTACCTTGTCTGCAAATGTGTCACTGTCATTGGTCACTCCATTGTTCACAATATTAGATTTCCAACTGTTGGATGCGTGTGTGTGTATATATATATATATATATGTTCGCATTATGTAAAATTCATTCTACTTACTATTGAAATTGATTTCCTTTACTTTAAAGGTGGTGAGTCTTTGCCTAAAGTTGTCAATGACAATTCTCCAAGTAAAATTGGAGACACTGAAGCAGCCACACTGAAGAAGACTAAAAATAAAAAGGTAGCAAGAAGTGGATGCAAACCTGTAAGTTCCCCATACTTTTGATTCAAACTAATTGTGTTGATATTATATTATACATTTACATTTTCACCTTTTGTTATTTTAAGGCATTGTAATTATATGCAATGAATCTTATATTTTAGAGGTTCTTTATTCTCACAGGGTAAAGCAAAAGTAAGAAAAAATTCAACTCCGGAATTGATGTCTCGCGTTGTCTGTAAGGAGTTCAACGGAGCTAGAACTCTGGGAACGGTTTTTGCCTACTGCTCTGAAAGTAAATTATACACAGTATGTGTTCTTTACTTTATGCAATTGATTAATTATTGTGCATACTCCAATTAATGTGTGTGTCCCTTTATATTTGTATATTTCCATAGGTTAGTTAAGATCATTTTTTGAAAAATGGCTAACAATGTTCTCTTTAGCACTCTATTTCCAACACTATACCATTGAATGCTTCTAATTCATGTGTGGTCCACTGAAAAACGAGTCTCACTTCAAATTTAATAGGTCTCACATGAATTTCAAACAATTAACAAGTGAGTGTTGAAAAGAAAGTGAGAGAAGATAGTACTTCTCATCACCCTTTAGTCTTGATGCATGAATTGTAATTCTTTATAAGGGGAAATTCTCTGGTGGACGCTATTAAAAATTGTTCCGTCCATGAACGATGTTTTTACTAGTAACATTTAGTGTGTGTTAAGTTGAAGTGTCTCACATTGCATAGAGTTGTGACATAGATAGCCTTTACGAGGGTAGAACAACCCTCAATTCTTGAGCTAGCTTTTGGGTTGAGTTAGACCTCCATAATTATAATATGGTATCATACCATATCCTAGATCAATTTGTTTGTTGTGGAGACCTCCCATATTTGGGTCACCCGTTGTTGTTTAATACACGCTCTAGATGTCCAGCTTTGGGCATGAGAGAGTTTGTTAGAAGTCTCACATTGACTAGAGATGTGACATAGATAGCATTTATAAGAATAGAGCAACCTCAAGTCTTGAGCTAGCTTTTGAATTGAGTTACGTCTCCCTAATACTAATATGTTATTTACAATAGACTTATTCTGAGCTAAAATTGATTTTAAAAATACTTATTTAACTTATGAACTATATTTTTCTTATGGCATAGTAGATAGAGTCATTTTCATTTTACAAGATCATATCTTATGCAGTTTTTAAAAAAGTATTATTTACTACATTGTTAAAATTAGGTTATTCATGGTTCAAAAAAAAGTTATTCATTGAAAAACCTACCTTCATTTGGATGCAGGTTGCGTTCAACAATGGTGCAGTGGAAGATATGGAGTCTAACGAGGTTTTGAAATACGATCCAGTAATGGAAGACTTCGTACCTAAAGAAGAAACCACACCAAGGTACAATAAAAATACATTAAATAATCAACCCAAAATCATTAACAAAATAAGATATCTTCCTATATATTTATAAGAATACTAATAATATATTTAACTCTATTTTTTCTTGTATGAGTGTGATTTAATTTGTCATGAATAATCTATAATTGTAGCACAAGTTTAAAGAAGACCGAAGCTACAACGAAAGATGCTACATCAGAGGGGTCAAATCCAACAAGGAAGAGAAAAAACACTTATAGCGGTAAGAGTGAAGATCCTTATAATGTTACTTTGGATTATATAGAAATAATCATTGTACTTTGTTTATAATGTTGTAACAATACTACTCAGAAGATTTAATTTATATGGAATATTAATGTAAAATTTCTTTTATAAAGATATCCAATTATTAGTCGCCACATGGAAAAATAAATTTTCAATTTAATTGATAAAAAATGTAACAATTTTTGAATATGTAACACGAAACGATTAAATGTCAGTGCAAAATAACTTTTACACTAACGATACATCAAAATTAAACTCATAGTTAGAAGTTTGCAAATTATTGATTAGCATGACAAAATATCATTTACATTTTCTAAAAACTGTGTTTGATGTTGATACTGATTTTTGCATCTATATATGTAGGTTAAAATGCATGAGGAGAAATTCTCGGAGGTGGAGAGCAGTTAGCTTCGCAAAAGCTGTTCAACGCCAACTTCTTGATGATATTCTCAAACTATTATGTGTGATCCTAAACTTTCATTTATGAACTTAGTATTTGCATGAAATAATTTCACCAATTTGTTAAACTTATTCATGTTTTCAACCTTTAAATAACGGTGAGATGAATCTTGGATTGCTTTATACAAATACTTGTGAAATGAATCTTGGATTGCTTTATATAAGTACTTGTGAAGATTATTTTTATACTAGTTTTACATGTAAGTGAATTCCATCAAGATAAATATCTGATCAAGCACAAAAAAGGTCTAGCACAAATAATAGATAGCTGGGCTCACTAAGCATTTAGTCGAGGATTTTATCTCTTGACGGTGTGTATGGAGAATGATTTGTTGGGAGAAACACACCCACTTGATGCAATCTCCGAGTCTCGATGGGATTAGTCACATGGTTGCCCGTGTTTATACATAAGTACTTGTGACGATTTCTTTGATAAATAGTTTTACATGTAAGTGGATTCAATACAAGGTCCAACATAGTTGGTAGATAGTTTAACTCCTTAATTGATTGTTCGATCTCTCGGGGAGTGTATGTAGAAGAATTGGTTGGGAGAGACCTATGATCTCCGAGTCTCAAAAGGATTAGTCAAATAGTTGTCGATTGCTTATACATAAGTACCTGCGAAGGATTTTTGGTAAATTGTTTTATATGTAGGTTGATTGGATACATGGTCATTATTGATCAACCACAAATAAGGTCTAGTACAATTGGTAGATAGCTAGACTCCTTAAATACTTAGTTGAGAGTTTGATCCCTAGACAGTATGTATGTATACAAAATGATTTGTTGAACAAGTCTTGCCCATTTAATGTGATCTTTGAACCTCAAAGTGATTAGTCATATGAGGCTGCTGATTGTTTGGATACAAAAAGTGACCAGCCTCAAAACTTGGTTTGTATTGAATTATAGAATGGAGTTGAAAATAATCAATATAGAGTTAAGTCTAGTGTCATCTAAAAACTTAAAAAATAAACTATCCGAATAATTCAGATCTAATATAGCTTTTATTTTTCATGTATATTTTTTTTATTTTTAAAGTTCAAAGTAAAATCATGATCTGTTGCTTTAACTTAAGATCAACCACGAACATGAGATGTCAGATATGACAAGATTCATTAAAAAAGTTCACCAAATATGAACAAACCCAATTTGAATGTTCTTAATTTATTTGGATTTGTTTTTCCGTAAATAGTTAAACTTAAACCAATCTGATTACACCCCTCATTACTTTTATATTCTTGTACCACAACTAGACAAGTTATTTAAATGGTAATAGAGTTGAATATTATCCTCAATAATGCCTAGTTTGTTTCAAGGGCTATAGAAGGAAGGAAGAGTAATGGAAGTAATAGAAGGAATAGTATTTGGTTGTTTTTGGTTGTTGTTGGTTTGTGGTAGTTGCTTTCATTTTTCGTTGTAGTTTTGTTCGTTTGCTTTCGTCTTTTCTTCGTGCTTTCGTTGTATCACCCGTTGTCAAGAGGGCTTGTTTCTTGACTTTGATTAGTATATCATTTCTTTTGCTTAAAAAAAAAAAAAGAGTAATGGAAGGATTATGACTGAAAATAATGAGTTTTTCACTTGTTTGAATGCCAATGGAAAATAGAGGAAAGACGTACATTTGAATTATACCCTTATCTTTTGTGTGAATATATTTTTGTCTTATAATGAAATCATACAATTCAATCTATATATAGTGCATGTGTCATGTGACGTCTACAAAAAATGCAGCTAAAACACTACAATGAAGACAAAACTCTTTTACAAAACTTTAATATCAGCTAATAATTACTTTTACGAACCAACTAATTTTTGTGTCAAAAAAGTGACTTCACAGTCCTAAGATTAAGGTGAAGGATCCTAATCCCCTTTTTTCAAACCCGACAGTAAAAACGTTTCATTCTTCTAAAACAAACTATCATCTAAACTCAGGAAAATTCTCTGGTACATGAATTTTTTTTTGGGTAAGGTACATGAATGATGTGGGCCACTAAAATAATTACATCTGTAATATTTATTGTTATTAATATTATGGACATAAAACTTAAGTTAATTATAGAAAGGCCCCTGGATTTTCTGTCTCTCCCCAAACACCTTAGCCTCCACATCTGAAACCCTAATTTTGCAGAAATAAATTCCAATGCCCCTTTTGGTTTCAGATCATTATCCTCCATCCCCAACCTCCGAAACCCTAAATTTGCAGAAGCAGAAGTGCAGTGCCCAATTGCCGCTTATGATTTCAGACCAACCTCTGAAATCAACATCAACCCCAACGCACCACCGCATCGTATGCCCTAGAAAGACACCTTCTTCATGTGGTTTCCTGCGGTACGTTCATGAAGCAAGAGGATCTCATTACCCATGTTTGCTATGTGCAATGTTTCATGTGATTGAAGCATCACGAAATTTATCAAAGGCATCAACACATGTTCTAGAGAAAATAGGAAGGCACTTAATGGAGTGGAATTTATTCTGGTTTATCTGTGTCGTGTAAGCTGCAGGGGGGCCTTATTTGTAACGCCCCGATTTCTCGAGGGTCACTTTAGTAACCTTTTTCCAAAAACGTGTGTAAATTTTCGTCGAAATAAAACCTTTTAATGACAGTAAGTAAAAGATAGAATAAATGCTGAATAAACTTCATTTTATTAATAAAAGCTTTGGAAGCGTACAATGATTCTTTCAAATTAAAACATAATGATTAAACTAGTGTTCGACCACTCCCGAGCCAACACGACAAGAAGGTCTCTAGGTTAGGTTCGAACCCTATAACCAAACTCAGCTCACCCCCCAAGTACAGACTCAATTATCACACTCAATACCCGACTCATAGACCGCGTGCCCTCCAAGGCCTCCTCCAACGCTCGCATCATATCGTCTCGCATCCTCTGCTCTCGCCAATCCCATAGCTGAACCATCAGTCGCGCGGTCGATGTCTCGAGCCTTGCCATCGTCCATATCAAGCAGATATAGGGTCGCATCTCGACTGATCACACGCATGCTTGTTGTCTAGGCGTTAAGCGCCCCAAACAACAAACAGCAAACAAGCAAACAAGCAAGGGTCAACTTCTAACACACACACATCATAAGTAGGGTATACTAACCTATCTATCACAAGTTCTTCACTATGCTAACATTCACAAATATGGGAACTATATTAAGTTCTAAGGTTCACAAGTATAGGGAACTATCTCATAATTCTAAGTTTCACAAGTATAGGGAACTATCTCATAGTTTATTGTTAGTCAATGCTCGTGCACATGCATGCAGCCGCTTTGGATATCCATAAGCCAATCCTTCATGGAAAGGCTGGACGAACACGACTCCACGATCGGAGTTGGACCTCTCCACGCATCGCTGCCTAACAGCTTGATGATCGGGGTTGGACCTCTCCAACGCACTGCCGTTTGACGTTCGTCCTTCTTCAGGGCCTCCCCTGAATGTCACCATCGACTAGCCCAATCCAGGTCACTAGCCGTGGCCAACCAAGCCCAATCCAGGTCACTTGGTCCACAATGCATGCCATGCAAGTCAGTCATCATCACTAGGCCCTAAGCCCATCACGTTCATCTCTTATGAACAACATATCATCGCATAATAACTTGCATGCATAGCAATAAATATAGCTAACACCCTAGGCATATAGGTATGTTCATAATAATACTAGCTAACATTTATTGCATTATCATCATATAACATATCTAGCACATATATCATCGATAGTCCTAGTATCATGCTTTCTAACAATCACAATCAATCATAGCCGAAGTGCCCTTACCTCAAAGGTACGCTTTCCTAGAAGTCTCGGGTTGCTCCTTGAAGCTAGGTCTACACTTGGAAATTTCCTACCAACGAACGGACAGAGTAACGTTACTAATCGGACAATCGAATCGATCATAAGCCCATCCCCTTGTTGATCACGAAATTCCCCCCAAAAACCTTGCAAATCCAAAATCATTTCTTTCATAAGATCAAACATTCTTTTCTAAAATATTTTGCTTGAAGATCATAAGAACACTTGAAGAACTTTCGAAGAAAAACATAACTTTCGCATAGATTCAATCCTCCCAAGATCAAAACCTCCTTTATAAAATCCTTTCTTTGAAGGTCATAAGAACAAAATAAGAACATCAAGAACTTCTTTAAGAAAACCCTCAAATAGATAAACATTTCTAAGCAACTTGATTAAAATCATTCTCTTCTGGATTTGGCAGATCAGCTTAAGCTGCAACCACAGAGCATATTGAGAATAACCTTGCTCAAGGCTTAGAAACTAACTAACTAACCTATGAACAAGAAAAATAAAAGAAAGACAAGAGAGGGAGAGAGAGCTCACGCAAATGCAGAGGAGAGGAGAGCTCTTGGTGTGAAGAAATGAGAGGGGGAAATGCTCTATTTATAGTGAGGGGTGAGAGCCAAGCATTAAATGCTTTTCTTTCTCCCCAAGGAGCAGCACAAACCCACGAAATACTCAGCCCATATTATGGTTTCTAGAGCTTTCCAAGCTCCCCATATTCAGCCCTCAAATTTAGGTTTATTTCCTAATTAAACCCTTAAGAAAATAGCATTTAAATCCCTAATCATTTAAAATAAATAAATCTGAATCACAAGGGTTTTCAATCAGATTTGGAGAGATCCCTGAAAGTTTAAAAATTAGAAATCAATCCCCCATCAATTAGAAAGTCAAATAATCAAATCCCTAATATCTCTCCTTCATAAAACCTAGCTAGAAAAGGAAATTTTTGCAAAAGTCTTCTTTTTCCTTCCTCCACAAGTCTTGGCCGACCACACACTCTCCATGCTCAGATTTTCACCAAAATTTTTTAAAATAATAATTTAAATAAAAACCCCAAAATAATTAATGCATTAAATGCACCATTTCCCTCCTAAAGCCATCAAAACTTCAATTTTAAAATCAAAAATCCTAATCAATAATTTTTGGCTCCAAAAACTCGTGCACCAGCTCCATGATGCCTCAAAAATATTTTCAGAATTAATTTTGATATTAAACCATAGGTTAAAATTATTTAAATGCATTTTATTTAAATAAAACCCCATTTTATTTAAATAAAACCTTCAAAAATAAAACCAAGGAATATTATCTCCTAGAATATTCTTAAAATCATGCCCAGCACCATCCCATAAGGTGCGGCCCACGAAATCGTCCTCGTCGACTCGATTCGCCAACTCATCGCTGCTGTCGGGTCGATTTTGACCTAAAAGTCGCCGTCGCCGAACACTAGCAATATTATAGTCAAAATGCTCGTATCGTCGCATACATTGATGTCTAGAGGTTTCTAAGACTTAATATTTCCTCTAATAATCAATCACCTTTTAAAATCACACATAGCTCAAGTAATTCACAAAATATCATTAAATAATATTATTAAAATAGTATGCCCTAAAACCGGGTCTTACAATACCACCCTCCTTAAAATAGTTTCGTCCTCGAAACTCCTATAGAAAGAAACACCACGCCTCGACTGCGCACTCTGATACTTTCCACAAATTTTCAGTCCTCTTAGCGCATAGGTTATCGTCCTTTGTCTCATCTTTCTGGTCTTCACGTGACATCTCTAGTTGTCTGGTTCCACATCATTTCCACAAAGGGAATCCCTCTCTCCATAACGTTCTTTTCATAGTCCAACACCAACTATCATTCCGATCACCAATTTCCAATATTAAGTTGATTAGGCTCAATATCCAAAAGATGGCAATGAGAAAAATAACTGGTAAGGATGTTCGATTTACTCACATTACATTGTCTATAACCTAGACACTCGTCGTAGAACCTTACGAAACTCTCCCGTAAGAACACGACCTAGACTGCCTCATTAAAGTCACACAAAAACAACAAAAGTTTAAGTCAAACAGGTGTTATGCTCATGCCGGTACACGCTGGTCGGCGTCCCGTCCTGGTGATCCAGATGCAACATCAACAGCTCAAACACGGGAAAACAAACTTTCCAGACACCGAGGTCAAAGGTTCCATCCACCAGTTCCCTCGTTCGGTGGTTCCATCCACCACCTAGCCCTTCGACGGTTCCATTCACCATCTAGTTTGTCCGATTCATGGTTCCATCCACCATATATCATCGTTGGTTCCATCCACCAATCCCGTTTTTCCTGATGGTTCCATCCACCATCTCGGTCTGACCAATGGTTCCATCCACCATTCCTGCTCCACTGATGGTTCCATCCACCATCTCATCGATCTGACAGTTCCATCCACCATCCCGATCGATGCACTCCGATCATTGGCTCCATCCGCCATCCTTCCTTAGCTGACGGTTCCTTCCACCATCTCCGCTAAGCGAGGATAATCGAGAGTGTATCACAAACACACAAGACATCACAAAAACTCAGGAAAGACATTGACTCGATCGATGTGCTTTCCCGCTCTATGACTCCATAATGAGCCGTTAACACACCAAGTTACATAACGCACATTAGGCACAAACAATTCACATAAAATAATACTAAATTTCATTTATTTGACAGAGTCGGACACAGTACCACCCTCCTTAAAATAGTTTCCTCCTTGGAACTACCACGAAAAGGTACACCATGCTTCCGTTGCGTACTCTGATACTTCTCGAAACCCGACATTCTATTCTTGTGTTGACTCCTCAATTGTCTCAATGCATAGGAGACTGCCTTCTTTTGTTGTATCATCACATAACCAAGTCCATAGTGAGAAGCATCACAGTAAATTTCAAAAGGTTAATCTGCTCTTGGCAACGCTAACACTGGCGCGGTCGTCAAGCACTTCTTCGGATCTTGGAAACTAGCCTTGTACATCTCTGTCCAAGCGAACAGTTGGTTCTTTCGGGTCAGTCGTGTCAAGGGTCACGTCAACCTTGTTTAGCTGGCGGTAGTTGACACAAAATCTCGATGTGGTCAAACGTGTCCCACTTGGAGCGTCCATTCCAACCTCGATCTTTGGTAAGCGACAACCCTTAGTTAAAGCATACTTTTGCATCTTCCTTGCAGATGTCGGCATGTCGATCCAATTTTCCACACTTAAAGCAAGTTACGTCCTTCCATCGAGCTTGGTTCCCTTGGCCGCCATGAGATACATCATTCTAGGTTGCTTCTGCCTTTAGTGCCTTGCAATCCCTCGCCAGGCGTCCTGGCTTGTTGTAGCTCAGCATATGAGCCATAGTGAACTTCATAAGGGTCGCTTGCTAATGGCCTAAGTCAACTGTGTGTTAGATGGATCGTGCCGTGGAGGTATCTTTCACCTTTCACGAGTTCCTCATCTAAGTTTATAGTCCACAAAACACCCAATAAGGCTAAGGACTCCAAGGGTTAAATGTAAGACCTGGATTTTCAGAACAAGTTAAGTTTCCGACTCACACGTAGAAATAGTGTAAGCGTGACAGGAGTTTGACATTTGAGAAAGATTAATGAAGAAGAAAGTTCAGGAATTGCTTGAGGAATGTTGCGTAGCTGTTTTCGGAGTTAGTGCGAGTCGTCTGCACACCTGCCTTATGGCAAGCGTGTCCAGAATAGGCTATTTCGCTCTTAAAGCAACGTTTTGAGTGAGATTTCGAACTCTCGGAAAATTTAAAGATTCTTTTTATTTTTCCATCGACCAGCGTTTCATTTCGGAACTCTGGACTGTACGCACGATAGGTTTCACTTTTCGGATGTCCGCCGACGCTAATTTCTTTGCTTCGAAACCCTATTTTCGAGCAATGGATGAATACTTTTTCTATTCGGGACTTCTAACGAAGATTCCGTCCGCGTTGCCAGACTTGTTTCGACGTTTCCAATCTTTCTTCAGTTGGAAGTTTTGTCGTTTGAGCATCACAGCAAAAAGTAGTTTTTCGGGGCAGATTAACCGACACCGCTTTTGAGTTTTTCGATATCGTTTTTCCCAAATCCTAGATATTTGTTTTGAGTTCTGGAATTCCGACACCAGAATCTCTCTTAGAATTTCTCGGTGATCGTGCTGCAAAAATCGGAATCGCGAAATTTTCATTTTCCCGCGATTTCACCCGCCTATAAATAGCGCGAAAAAGCAAAATCCTCTCATTTTCTTTCCATTTGTGGCTGATTTCGTGGGGAGCAAGGGGGGAGGGGATTTCCGCGAAAACTTGACCAATCTTCGTGCAGTTCGTCCCTACTTCTAGGTATCGAGGTAACTATCATGAATCCTGCCTCTGATTGTTGTTTCTGTTGCGTTTCTGAAGTCGTTTCTGTGCTCTAAGTTTTGAGCTTTTTCTAAAATTGTCCGATTTCTCTGATTTCTCGCTTGGGTTATGTTCCTTATGTTTCCCTGAGTCTAAAACCTCTGTCAGTAAACTCTGATTGCGATTCAGTTGTCCAGGATCTGAAAAATTGACTCAAAACTCTTTTTGTCTCACATTTCGAAACTTTATTGTCGAAAAGACTTAATCTGACTTCGTGCCTTTAGGATTTGTTGTCACGGATATCATGAGGATCGTTGCTGTCAAATTTGTTTTCAGAACTGATAACTTTGAAGTTTTGAGCCTTTATTTTGGACCAAAATGCCCCTGCGTAGTCGTATTTCGGCCCGATTGTCCGAAAATTGTTCTGACAGTTTCTTTGCCTTAGTTTTACCCTAAAACTACCTTGTAAACTGATTTGATCGAAGAAAAAGAGCCGAAGCCCTTTTCTCCTTATGGCCGTGGGGTTTTCCTAAGGGGAGGGGAGTTTTTCGTTTTCGAAAACTTGTCCTTTCGTACCCGTTTGTCGTATTCTGAAGCTTTGATGCTTTGTCTATCGTTTATGTATTGTATTGCGATCGAACTAATCGATTTTGTGTGGATTCTGCTTTGTTTTTCCTCCGAGGTTCAGTTGAAGGAACTTTGGAAGTTTCAAGGCATTCCTGTGAAGGAGATTTGATTTGCGAAGCTGGATCAGCTCGAGGTTAGGGCAACTTACTATATATTAGCTATGACTGCATGATAGGCGTCGATAAATTCGACTTATGTTTTATCTGATGTTGTTTTTGATGATGAGTTGATGTTATGATGTTTTTCCATACTTGTGATGTTGTGCTTTTGTTGGATTGAGCGTTTTGACGCAATTTCGGAGTGGAGATTCATTGATCTGGTGATCTTTGATATTTCGGGTTGGATGAACAACCCTAGGCAAGTCCAAATGTGGGGTTTGAGACTTAGCCATATGTTGGAATTCTTAGACTTTCCCCGGGAAATGTATTTTGGGTGGTTGATCTTTGAAAACTTAGAATGATAGAGCTTTGAAAAACTAAAGACTTGGGAAACTTAGACTTTGAGAAATAAACTCATAACTTGACTAATTCGAATTGAAACAATTTTTATTAACGTTTAAGCATAGGAGAACTGAAGGGGAAAATATTTACGAAAGACGGGGAAAAGTCGACTTTGTTGTGGGTTTGGAGAGTTATCGGAATTGGGGGAAGCCACTAAGGTGAGCTATGGTGATGATTGAAAGTCACCGAGTACTCTAGTACTCTTGGGGATTGTTGTGGAGCCGTGTTGTATTGACCGACACCTAGTGCTCTTGTTGTTTGGGCTGTGTTGTATTGACCGACACTAGACCCTTGTGTATTCTGTGGATGGAGTTGTGTTGTATTGACCGACACTTACTCCGAGTTGTGTTGTATTGACCGACACTAACTCATGGGTTTGTTGAGATTGGGTTGTGAGCTAAACATTTTCGTGGTAAGGACGATTCGTTGTTTGGCTAACCACGTTGCATTCAATCGGGTGAATAACGGGAATGGTTCACCTGTGCATATCATGGTGAATAACGGGAATGGTTCACCTTGCATTAATGATGAATAACGGGAATGGTTCATCATTCGGTGAATAACGGGAATGGTTCACCAAGGATGAATAACGGGAATGGTTCATCCAGGATGGATTTCATCCAGGATGGATAACGGGAATGGTCCATCCATAGTGAAAATGCTTCACTTGTGGCGAACGGGAACGCGTCACAAATCCGGATACATATTGTGCATTTCACGCATACATTCATGCTGACTGAGATTGTGTGCTGTTTGTTTATTGAAGCAATGTTAGAGCCATAACATGCTAGGATTGTTTATATGTATATATATCAACATATATCTATACCCCATATCACATGTTGAGTGTATATCTACTTATTGCTGTGAGTTGACCCTAGCGCCTTGGCTTTGTTTGTATGTTTGTGTTTGGGCGGTCGGCCTGCTGCCAGATGTCGATGGCCGACTGGTGTTCGATGGTCTCTCCCTCGGGGGGGATCAGATATGAGCTTGTGGATCGGGATGCCCCCACCGCTTGGGTGATCGATGTTGTGGGTCATCGAGCGACGTACCGGGGAAGGGTCATGGAGGACCGGACTGACGAGTGTGAACATCTGACGAAAGAAGTTCTACGACGCATGGAGCTGAGCTTCAACTTGCCGTCTTCAGTTCGCCGAGGACTCGGATGTGTGAGCAGTTATGGGTTGGTAGAGTTAGGCAGGCGTCATATTTGTGTAGAGCTCTGATTCGTTTTGCTTTTGGGACGGGGTAGGTTCCCGACGCATGGCTTTTGTGTGGTTCTCTTATTGAGGGATCACAGTGAGTCAGTCGGACTATAGGAGTCTTTGCTTAGGCCATTTTGAGGCCGACTTTCTCCCAGTGGATTGTAATTATAACCTTTTCACTCACACTTCTGGATCTGTAACTATTTGCCTACGGGCACACTACCTTGGAGTCACTGCGAGTGCGCGTGACATGGGAGTGCAGCTGAGGCTGTACATGTGTATATATTTGTGTGTTGGTTGGGTTTTGTCTTTATTTTCTATTGCTTGATTTAAAAGGTATCAAACAAAAAAATTACCTGTTTTCAGCGTAAAGTCTATTTTTGGTTACTAAAGTGACACCTGGAAATCGGGGTGTTACATTGTGGTATCAGAGCTTAGTCGAGTCTTTTGGGAGTCTTTGGGGAATAGGTCTTCTGTGCTAGGTTGTGTGACTCTGCAAAGAGTGAAAATTGATTGTCTGCAGAGCGATTTTCGCTCTAATTGCTTGCGTTACTACTCAATCGGATTGAGTGGTTTGTCTAGTGCTACCGTATGGTTAGTACTAATCGGACGTTCGATGGGATATAGGATGGTGGATCTTAACCGGATGGCGGAGGCTACACGTGAGCATCATCAACGACTGATGGCGACAGCAATGTATCAATAAAGAGGAATGAACCGAATTGGAGCTGGGGGACCAATGAGGTCAGGTTCCCAAGGCTACAACGGAAGGAAGAGTTACCATAAGTGGGGACCATATCAGCGTTCCGAGGGAAGAAATCTTATCTCAAGAGAGTACAAACCGACGACTGCTGATACTGGGGGGGAAGCCAGTTGGTGACAAAGGAGTGACATGTACTCGTTGCAGAAAGTTTGGGCATTTTGCTAACAAATGCTCAGTGATTGGACGGAGATGCTTCAAGTGTAACCGAGAGGGGCATCTAGCTGTGAACTGCAAGATCAAAGAAAGTCTATGCTTCAATTGCAACCAACCGGGACATTTCTCCCAAGATTGCAAGGCACTCAGGGGCGAATCATCAGGGAATGTTGGGAAAGGAAAACAACTTACTACAGAGGAAAGGATTCATATCAAGGGAGGAGCAAGAGTTGAGGAGTCGAACGAGGAAGAACGTGGGAACGATGGTAATATTTTAACTGTTCTCGTATTCTAGAATAACTTACTCTTTTATATTCAAGCGAGTGTGACGCGCCTAACTTGTATTTACTACTTAGACTATGATCCTATGATTATTATCCCTAGTAGGACCTTATTCGAAGTTGCTCGTGATTTAACTATAGAGGTTACACGAGATCTAGAATAGCACGCGGAGCTAGGGAGTTGTTTTACCGAGGCGTTGATAAGGAAGCTAGGATCTCAGGGAAATTCCTTATGGGTACGAATCGTAGGATTTTAGGGCGTTTAGTTTTGAAGCGGAGTCGTTAGAGGATCTTTCGGCAAAAGGGATTCATTCGACCGAGTGTTTCACCGTGGGGAGCGCCAGTGTTGTTAGTCAAGAAGAAGGACGGAAGGTCGAGATCGTGGGTGGATTATCGACAATTGAACAAGGCGACGATCAAGAACAGATACCCGTTGCCGAGGATAGATGATTTGATGGACCAACTACGAGGGGCTACCGTATTTTCCAAGATAGATTTGAGGTCAGGCTATCGTCGGATCAGAGTGAAGATTGAGGATATACCGAAGACTGCTTTCAGGACACGTTAAGGACACTACGAGTACCTAGTGATGCCGTTTGGAGTGACGAATGTACCTGCTGTTTTCATGGATTACATGAACCGCATCTTTCAGGAGTTCTTAGATCGGCGTGTGGTGGTGTTTATTGAGGACATATTGATCTATTCGAAGGACGCGAATAAACATGAAGGACATTTGCGCCAAGTTTTACAATTGTTGAGAGAGAAAAAGCTGTATGAGAACCCTTCCAAGTGTGAATTCTGGTTGGAGGAAGTCAATTTCTTAGGCCATGCTATCTCGAAGGAGGGCATAGCTGTGGATCCGGCGAAAGTGGAGACTGTTTTGGCTTGGGAGCAACCGAAGATGGTGACAGAGATCAGAAGTTCTGTGGATTTAGCTGGATATTATAGACGCTTCATTGAGGGATTTGCCAAGATTGTTGGACCTTTGACTCAATTGACGAGGAAGGATTAATCTTTTACATGGATTGAGGGTGTGTGGTTCCGTAGCAGAATCGTTAGGAACTTGATATCAGGATATTTGTGGTTACTGGATGTCAGGAACTCATTGTCTGTTCCAGTGGGTTTTTCTAAATTTCCACCTTCGATGTATTAGGCCTGATCAACCTAATATTGAGGGGGTGATATTCGGAATCACAGCTGATAATGGACCTTGATAGAAGGATGTGTAAGATGAATTTGAATTGATTGAGGATTAGTCGGATTTGGGAGGAAAGTTCGTGTTAAGCATTTGATTGTACAAGATTAAGATTTGAACCTTTGGAAGTTGATGATTTTCGTATAGACATTGATTGGTTAGTTCGTGTGATTACTCCAAGTAGAGGTAGACTAAGCCAATAGAATTGATGTTGGAAAATCTTTAAGTATTTTCTCGGAAGTTATGAAGTCATAGGTTATGTGATTTCTGACGTGGGATTATTAGAGATTAGATAGGTTGGATTTAATATCCGGTTATAGATGATTGTTTGATGGTAGCGAGATTGAGAAGAATTAACTCTGAACTAGATTGTTATAGTCGAGTTCGAGGAATAAGTTTTGCTAAGCGTTGGATTAATATGTGGAGACATTATAGTCTTAAGAGATGAATTTTCGCTTGAAAAGTGTTGAATTAATGATTAAGTTGGAGAAAGAAAGTTTTAGCATAAGTTGAATACTTGAGGTTGGTGATATGGATTCCAAGGAAATATGCTGAGATTACTAAGTGAGATTTACTAAGTTGGATTGAAATCTTAGGGTTAAGATTGAATCTTGAGAGCCGAGAATCACGTACGAGTAGGAGATCTTATGGTTGTAGGTGTGACAATAGGAGTTGAATCTTAGAAGATTGAAGACCTGAAGGTGAGTTTCGGGTTAAGACCATTGAGGTGTAGTATAAGAGAGATCTTGAAGTAAGGGAATTCTGGGTTGTGTGGAGTGTTAAGGTTGGTGATCGATTGATGTTGATTATGAGGTTGCGGACATCATGACCATGTGATAAGATTTGAATGATGTTAGCATAATAAGTTATGATTATGGATAGCAGGATCAAGTGGTGAGTGTGGAAGCATGACGACACTTATCAGGTCGTTTGGGTAAGTGAAGGAGTTATAGTTTTAAGGAACGGATATTCATTTAAGAAGTATTGAAGAATTAAATGTTATTAGAGGACCAAACTTGGTGAAGGTGTAGGTTTTAAATCTATGAATGTCTGTCTAAGGTGTAGGACTCGAAGTTTGTCAGAATTTGATTGAGAGATTAAGAAGTTGATTGACGAGATGGTGATTGAGTCACAGAAAGGAAGGTGTTAGTATTAAGATGAATACCTGAGGTTGTTATATTTTGACGAGTTTCGTAGAGTATAAGAGTCAATGGGACTTTTTTATGGATTTTGATAATGCATATTACGAGTAACAAGTGAATTTTACTAAAGTTGAATGAGAATCCTAGGGCTAAGGTTGACCTAGTGAGCTGAGATTCATGTACACATAAGAGATTTAGTGGTGTTAGCGGTTACGATAAGAGTTAAATCTCAGAATGTTGAAGGATCGGAAGATGTAATGGCTAGTTAAGTCCCTTGAGGTATAGTTATGATTTAATCTTCTAGAGGATAAGTCTCGATTCGTGCGAAGTGTTAGGGATTTCAGTAAGTGTAAATAGGTTTGAGTGAGGGAAGTTCTAAGGAAGAAGACGATAATAATGGATTGTTAGATATTAAGAAGAGGATTATCTTATAAGTTGTTGATAACTTGATGTTGAAGGGGATAAGATTAGTGAAGGACAAGAAATAAGGACATAAGTCGATTTTTAATTCGAATGGTGACTAAGTAGGAGATTGATTTCATTGTGCGAGTGATGATAGTTACGAAGTTGGATGTGACGTTAATGGACTATTAGATTCCAACGCAATGTTTCGTCTAAGAGTTATCGAACGAACAAGTGATGGACTGTAGATGAAGATCACGAGGACAAGTTGAGTATCTACTTTGAGATGACAGAGAGGCACTGAGTTTAAGAAGAATTCCGGACGACCGAAAGTAAAGAAGTAAGTGGCTAAGGTTGTGCGACTGCACGGAATGCCAACCGGTATCATTTCAAGCAGAGGTCCGACGCAAGTAATCGAGTCAGACGACATGAGGTTGAATGATGTTTTGTCTTTTGAGACGCCGATAGTTAGCAGTGGGGATAGAAGAGTGAAACAGTTAAGGGGAAGGCAGATTGCTTAAGTAAAGATTTTGAGGAACAATGACACAGGCACTACTACATGGGAATTGGAAGATAAGATCAAGGAACTGTATTCCGAACTTTTTGCAGAGCTCTGAGTTTCGAGGACGAAACTTTCTTTTTGGAGGGGAGTATTGTAAGACCTGGATTTTCAGAACAAGTTAAGTTTCCGACTCACACGTAGAAATAGTGTAAGCGTGACAGGAGTTTGACATTTGAGAAAGATTAATGAAGAAGAAAGTTCAGGAATTGCTTGAGGAATGTTGCGTAGCTGTTTTCGGAGTTAGTGCGAGTCGTCTGCACACCTGCCTTATGGCAAGCGTGTCCAGAATAGGCTATTTCGCTCTTAAAGCAACGTTTTGAGTGAGATTTCGAACTCTCGGAAAATTTAAAGATTCTTTTTATTTTTCCATCGACCAGCGTTTCATTTCGGAACTCTGGACTGTACGCACGATAGGTTTCACTTTTCGGATGTCCGCCGACGCTAATTTCTTTGCTTCGAAACCCTATTTTCGAGCAATGGATGAATACTTTTTCTATTCGGGACTTCTAACGAAGATTCCGTCCGCGTTGCCAGACTTGTTTCGACGTTTCCAATCTTTCTTCAGTTGGAAGTTTTGTCGTTTGAGCATCACAGCAAAAAGTAGTTTTTCGGGGCAGATTAACCGACACCGCTTTTGAGTTTTTCGATATCGTTTTTCCCAAATCCTAGATATTTGTTTTGAGTTCTGGAATTCCGACACCAGAATCTCTCTTAGAATTTCTCGGTGATCGTGCTGCAAAAATCGGAATCGCGAAATTTTCATTTTCCCGCGATTTCACCCGCCTATAAATAGCGCGAAAAAGCAAAATCCTCTCATTTTCTTTCCATTTGTGGCTGATTTCGTGGGGAGCAAGGGGGGAGGGGATTTCCGCGAAAACTTGACCAATCTTCGTGCAGTTCGTCCCTACTTCTAGGTATCGAGGTAACTATCATGAATCCTGCCTCTGATTGTTGTTTCTGTTGCGTTTCTGAAGTCGTTTCTGTGCTCTAAGTTTTGAGCTTTTTCTAAAATTGTCCGATTTCTCTGATTTCTCGCTTGGGTTATGTTCCTTATGTTTCCCTGAGTCTAAAACCTCTGTCAGTAAACTCTGATTGCGATTCAGTTGTCCAGGATCTGAAAAATTGACTCAAAACTCTTTTTGTCTCACATTTCGAAACTTTATTGTCGAAAAGACTTAATCTGACTTCGTGCCTTTAGGATTTGTTGTCACGGATATCATGAGGATCGTTGCTGTCAAATTTGTTTTCAGAACTGATAACTTTGAAGTTTTGAGCCTTTATTTTGGACCAAAATGCCCCTGCGTAGTCGTATTTCGGCCCGATTGTCCGAAAATTGTTCTGACAGTTTCTTTGCCTTAGTTTTACCCTAAAACTACCTTGTAAACTGATTTGATCGAAGAAAAAGAGCCGAAGCCCTTTTCTCCTTATGGCCGTGGGGTTTTCCTAAGGGGAGGGGAGTTTTTCGTTTTCGAAAACTTGTCCTTTCGTACCCGTTTGTCGTATTCTGAAGCTTTGATGCTTTGTCTATCGTTTATGTATTGTATTGCGATCGAACTAATCGATTTTGTGTGGATTCTGCTTTGTTTTTCCTCCGAGGTTCAGTTGAAGGAACTTTGGAAGTTTCAAGGCATTCCTGTGAAGGAGATTTGATTTGCGAAGCTGGATCAGCTCGAGGTTAGGGCAACTTACTATATATTAGCTATGACTGCATGATAGGCGTCGATAAATTCGACTTATGTTTTATCTGATGTTGTTTTTGATGATGAGTTGATGTTATGATGTTTTTCCATACTTGTGATGTTGTGCTTTTGTTGGATTGAGCGTTTTGACGCAATTTCGGAGTGGAGATTCATTGATCTGGTGATCTTTGATATTTCGGGTTGGATGAACAACCCTAGGCAAGTCCAAATGTGGGGTTTGAGACTTAGCCATATGTTGGAATTCTTAGACTTTCCCCGGGAAATGTATTTTGGGTGGTTGATCTTTGAAAACTTAGAATGATAGAGCTTTGAAAAACTAAAGACTTGGGAAACTTAGACTTTGAGAAATAAACTCATAACTTGACTAATTCGAATTGAAACAATTTTTATTAACGTTTAAGCATAGGAGAACTGAAGGGGAAAATATTTACGAAAGACGGGGAAAAGTCGACTTTGTTGTGGGTTTGGAGAGTTATCGGAATTGGGGGAAGCCACTAAGGTGAGCTATGGTGATGATTGAAAGTCACCGAGTACTCTAGTACTCTTGGGGATTGTTGTGGAGCCGTGTTGTATTGACCGACACCTAGTGCTCTTGTTGTTTGGGCTGTGTTGTATTGACCGACACTAGACCCTTGTGTATTCTGTGGATGGAGTTGTGTTGTATTGACCGACACTTACTCCGAGTTGTGTTGTATTGACCGACACTAACTCATGGGTTTGTTGAGATTGGGTTGTGAGCTAAACATTTTCGTGGTAAGGACGATTCGTTGTTTGGCTAACCACGTTGCATTCAATCGGGTGAATAACGGGAATGGTTCACCTGTGCATATCATGGTGAATAACGGGAATGGTTCACCTTGCATTAATGATGAATAACGGGAATGGTTCATCATTCGGTGAATAACGGGAATGGTTCACCAAGGATGAATAACGGGAATGGTTCATCCAGGATGGATTTCATCCAGGATGGATAACGGGAATGGTCCATCCATAGTGAAAATGCTTCACTTGTGGCGAACGGGAACGCGTCACAAATCCGGATACATATTGTGCATTTCACGCATACATTCATGCTGACTGAGATTGTGTGCTGTTTGTTTATTGAAGCAATGTTAGAGCCATAACATGCTAGGATTGTTTATATGTATATATATCAACATATATCTATACCCCATATCACATGTTGAGTGTATATCTACTTATTGCTGTGAGTTGACCCTAGCGCCTTGGCTTTGTTTGTATGTTTGTGTTTGGGCGGTCGGCCTGCTGCCAGATGTCGATGGCCGACTGGTGTTCGATGGTCTCTCCCTCGGGGGGGATCAGATATGAGCTTGTGGATCGGGATGCCCCCACCGCTTGGGTGATCGATGTTGTGGGTCATCGAGCGACGTACCGGGGAAGGGTCATGGAGGACCGGACTGACGAGTGTGAACATCTGACGAAAGAAGTTCTACGACGCATGGAGCTGAGCTTCAACTTGCCGTCTTCAGTTCGCCGAGGACTCGGATGTGTGAGCAGTTATGGGTTGGTAGAGTTAGGCAGGCGTCATATTTGTGTAGAGCTCTGATTCGTTTTGCTTTTGGGACGGGGTAGGTTCCCGACGCATGGCTTTTGTGTGGTTCTCTTATTGAGGGATCACAGTGAGTCAGTCGGACTATAGGAGTCTTTGCTTAGGCCATTTTGAGGCCGACTTTCTCCCAGTGGATTGTAATTATAACCTTTTCACTCACACTTCTGGATCTGTAACTATTTGCCTACGGGCACACTACCTTGGAGTCACTGCGAGTGCGCGTGACATGGGAGTGCAGCTGAGGCTGTACATGTGTATATATTTGTGTGTTGGTTGGGTTTTGTCTTTATTTTCTATTGCTTGATTTAAAAGGTATCAAACAAAAAAATTACCTGTTTTCAGCGTAAAGTCTATTTTTGGTTACTAAAGTGACACCTGGAAATCGGGGTGTTACATTAAACATCATGACAATGATGCTCCAGACAATCTCACAAGTCAAGCAAACATCTTAGCAAACAATTTCTACCCAACTCCCTCGAACACAACTCTTAGGGACCACTAACCCAAAGCTCTGGTTTTCTCAACCAAAGCTCTGATACCAATTGTAACATCCTGACTTGACGACTGGCCTCACGGTAACAACACGAGTCTTTTCAGCGCGCTTTGTCCTCACTCGCGCGCTTCCCGGGAAAACTTCCCAGGAGGTCACCCATCATAATATTGCTCAAAGGCTAGCACACTTAACCATGGAGTTTTTATGAGTTGGGCTCCCGAAAAAAAGTTGCAACTTGTTGTTATGGTTAGTACAATCAAATCATATATGCCCTCCTCAACTGTATAGTCCATCCCTACACAGTCTCGGAATACCTCTTGTTTGGGTGTGGTGCGTCCCTCCACATAGAAGGCGATCAATCCTCGCCCTCGTCAGCTCAAGGCGTCACAGGCCCACCAACTTCCGCTTGGTTCGTCCTCGAACCACACTGTACTGGGAGAGGTCGGCTCTGATACCACAATGTAACGCCCCGATTTCTCGAGGGTCACTTTAGTAACTTTTTTCCAAAAACGTGTGTAAATTTTCGTCGAAATAAAACCTTTTAATGACAGTAAGTAAAAGATAGAATAAATGCTGAATAAACTTCATTTTATTAATAAAAGCTTTGGAAGCGTACAATGATTCTTTCAAATTAAAACATAATGATTAAACTAGTGTTCGACCGCTCCCGAGCCAACACGACAAGAAGGTCTCTAGGTTAGGTTCGAACCCTATAACCAAACTCAGCTCACCCCCCAAGTACAGACTCAATTATCACCCTCAATACCCGACTCCACGATCGGGGTTGGACCTCTCCAACGCACTGTCGTTTGACGTTCGTCCTTCTTCAGGGCCTCCCTTGAATGTCACCATCGACTAGCCCAATCCAGGTCACTAGCCGTGGCCAACCAAGCCCAATCCAGGTCACTTGGTCCACAATGCATGCCATGCAAGTCAGTCATCATCACTAGGCCCTAAGCCCATCACGTTCATCTCTTATGAACAACATATCATCGCATAATAACTTGCATGCATAGCAATAAATATAGCTAACACCCTAGGCATATAGGTATGTTCATAATAATACTAGCTAACATTTATTGCATTATCATCATATAACATATCTAGCACATATATCATCGATAGTCCTAGTATCATGCTTTCTAACAATCACAATCAATCATAGCCGAAGTGCCCTTACCTCAAAGGTACGCTTTCCTAGAAGTCTCGGGTTGCTCCTTGAAGCTAGGTCTACACTTGGAAATTTCCTACCAACGAACGGACAGAGTAACGTTACTAATCGGACAATCGAATCGATCATAAGCCCATCCCCTTGTTGATCACGAAATTCCCCCCAAAAACCTTGCAAATCCAAAATCATTTCTTTCATAAGATCAAACATTCTTTTCTAAAATATTTTGCTTGAAGATCATAAGAACACTTGAAGAACTTTCGAAGAAAAACATAATTTTCGCATAGATTCAATCCTCCCAAGATCAAAACCTCCTTTATAAAATCCTTTCTTTGAAGGTCATAAGAACAAAATAAAAACATCAAGAACTTCTTTAAGAAAACCCTCAAATAGATAAACATTTCTAAGCAACTTGATTAAAATCATTCTCTTCTGGATTTGGCAGATCAGCTTAAGCTGCAACCACAGAGCATATTGAGAATAACCTTGCTCAAGGCTTAGAAACTAACTAACTAACCTATGAACAAGAAAAATAAAATAAAGACAAGAGAGGGAGAGAGAGCTCACGCAAATGCAGAGGAGAGGAGAGCTCTTGGTGTGAAGAAATGAGAGGGGGAAATGCTCTATTTATAGTGAGGGGTGAGAGCCAAGCATTAAATGCTTTTCTTTCTCCCCAAGGAGCAGCACAAACCCACGAAATACTCAGCCCATATTAGGGTTTCTAGAGCTTTCCAAGCTCCCCATATTCAGCCCTCAAATTTAGGTTTATTTCCTAATTAAACCCTTAAGAAAATTGCATTTAAATCCCTAATCATTTAAAATAAATAAATCTGAATCACAAGGGTTTTCAATCAGATTTGGAGAGATCCCTGAAAGTTTAAAAATTAGAAATCAATCCCCCATCAATTAGAAAGTCAAATAATCAAATCCCTAATATCTCTCCTTCATAAAACCTAGCTAGAAAAGGAAATTTTTGCAAAAGTCTTCTTTTTCCTTCCTCCACAAGTCTTGGCCGACCACACACTCTCCATGCTCAGATTTTCACCAAAATTTTTTAAAATAATAATTTAAATAAAAACCCCAAAATAATTAATGCATTAAATGCACCATTTCCCTCCTAAAGCCATCAAAACTTCAATTTTAAAATCAAAAATCCTAATCAATAATTTTTGGCTCCAAAAATTCGTGCACCAGCTCCATGATGCCTCAAAAATATTTTCAGAATTAATTTTGATATTAAACCATAGGTTAAAATTATTTAAATGCATTTTATTTAAATAAAACCCCATTTTATTTAAATAAAACCTTCAAAAATAAAACCAAGGAATATTATCTCCTAGAATATTCTGAAAATCATGCCCAGCACCTCCCCATAAGGTGCGGCCCACGAAATCGTCCTCGTCGACTCGATTCGCCAACTCATCGCTGCTGTCGGGTCGATTTTGACCTAAAAGTCGCCGTCGCCGAACCCTAGCAATATTATAGTCAAAATGCTCGTATTGTCGCATACATTGATGTCTAGAGGTTTCTAAGACTTAATATTTCCTCTAATAATCAATCACCTTTTAAAATCACACATAGCTCAAGTAATTCACAAAATATCATTAAATAATATTATTAAAATAGTATGCCCTAAAACCGGGTCTTACATTATTGCTCGATAATGGCATACTGGGATTTTGGTGGGGTGTAGGCATCTTGTTGCTTAGTATCCTATAGGAATTGGTGGGTGGTCCTGTTACTAGGACTGTTCATGGTTCTCTGAGAACCGAAGGTAACCAAGAACCGAACTGAAAACCGAACCGTTTAAGAACCGAACCTTTAAGAACCGAACCAAACTCGAACCTAAATTGAAAAACCGGTTCGATAACCGATATCAACTACCAGTTCAGGTTCGGTTCGGTTCGAACCATAGTATATCGGTTCGGTTCGGTTCGGTTCGGTTCGAACCATCTATAAATGTGCATGTTTTACTGAACTAGTTAACCAAAATTTGAAACCGGTTCGGTTCGGTTCGAACCATACTATATCGGTTCGGTTCGGTTCTCTCGAACCAAAATTTTGGTTCAGGTTCGGTTTGGTTCGGTTCAAGCAAAGAACCGAACCATGAACAGTCCTACCTGTTACCATCATTTCCTCCTCTGTTTATTTCCTCTTTCTCTACATCTAAATTTGTATTGATAATAGTCCCTCTTCATTTGTCTTTTTTTCTATTGTATATTCTGGATGTGAGGAATGGGATTTTTAGGTTTGAATGGTTGAAGGGTCTTCTATTGGGTGATAGATTTTGGGTCAGAAGGGTTTTTGGTTGAAGGGTTTCTAGCTTTGAAAGGTTTCTGATTCTGTTATAGGTGAGATAGAGAATGAAGAAGACAGTAAAATTGGAGTGAGATTGAATTCGGAGTCTTTGAAGTAAATGAAGAACATAAGATTAAAAATATGAAGATGAAGAATTGTTGAATTAATATTGATATAAAAGTGGGATTTTTAAGCAAATATTGGATGAATAAGGATAAATTAGAAAATAATATATAATCACCACTCACTTATCCATGTCATATTAAATGTACTATTATTATTGGTCCATATCACTCATCAGAATTTCTGGGCACGGGAGCATGCACCCTAAACTCAACTCTTAAAGTATAAATATAGATGATCGTGAGTCATAATTAATTTTCCAACCGATGATTACCATGTCTTAATAACTTCAGCGCCAATTCAACCTACATCCATCTCATTCTTTCACCTGAAACTAATATTAGCCACACAGAATGAGTGAGTTACCATCATAAATAATAATAAGAGTATGACAATATGTCCTGATGACCCGGGTGTCTGAGTAATTTTTCGTATTTTATTTTTATGCATTTTAATATATTATTTAGGATATTTTAGTGTTACGTTCAAACGCTGAATACATCGTCTATCATATTTTGAATGATAACAATTTTCAAGAGCATAAGTGAATTGGTTAAATATTTCATGTAAACTGCATTTCAGGAAATAACCTCTACGCTTCACATCCTCACCATCTGATGATAACAAGACTATACCAGAAGATGCCAGAAAGGCAAAGCGTGAAGATGTTCAAGGAAGACTACACAAGTAAGGAAACCCAAATATGCAAAGTTGTCTGATGAAGAGAAGAGAAGAACGATTGAAGAAAGAAGAAGAGGAAGAGCTTCAGGACCAGAACTGTTCACGATATATCCAAGCTGACAGATCGTCTGAGAAGACCATGATTAAAGAAGATCTACATCGTCTTTCTCAAAGGATGAAGTAATGTATAGAGAAAAAGTGGCATATTCAAATTGAAAGCTCTCTGACATTGTTGAAAGAGAAAGTCAACTACAATGGATCACATAATATCTCACAAAGCACTTTTGTCAAGGAACAAGTACAACATTGTCACCATCAGAGTTTCCTCTTTCTCTCACTAAAGGAATGGAACTCTGCTGCTCATGCTACCAGCCAACTGACAAGATGCATTTTGTAGCAATTGGCTTCAGCAAAAGACACAATGCATTTAATGCACCTGACAAGAAGATTTTATAATCCAACGGCAAGTACTCAAGAGGCTCTACACGCTCCAACGACACTCAACATATCCAAGACGCTCTTGCAGTATAAAAGGAGAACATGAAGATTTTCAGAAGTAAGAAACGGAGCTACAACTTTTATCCAAGTCGAAAATCTTCTTCAAGCAAGAAAGAAGCAACGTCAAAAGAAAAGCTTAAGAGTCAAACCCTTAGACATCGTCTGCTTCTAAGAGATATATTCCTAAGAGTCAAATCTTCATATTCTACTCTCTCTAGATCAAGAACACAAAGTATACCTCAGAGTCAAATCCTCAAACACTTTGTAATTTCTACTATCCCTCTTGTGAGAAGAGAACCCTGTAGAGCCAAATGGTCTTGAAAAAGATCTTAGGAGATGTCCTGAAGAAATAATTTTTGTGGGAGAAGTCATGTCTAATACTTGTTAAGAGAAGTCCTGTAAAATACTTGTTGAGAGAAGTCCTGTCAAATACTTGTTGGGAGAAGTCTTGTTTAATACTTGATGTACGAGAAGTCCTTGATGATGATCTAAGATAGGCGCAAGAAAGGGGGGGGTTTGAATTGTGCCTTTCAAAAACTTTAAGATCAAAACGACGGATGATAATTAGACGAGATCAACTTGGTTTGGCGCATCGGATAAGCATAAGTAAATGAAAGAAACAATCACACACAAACTTTTATCCTGGTTCAAGCCCAGAACGATAGGTTTATGGTACGTCTAGTCCCTGGAAGACCTAGGATTTCACTATGTTTAAGTTCCAAGGACTCCTCTTACAAGTATTCTTCTGTTTGCCTCCTCAGGCAAGAGTATTGTTTAGCAACTGCCTGTCCAGGCATTGAGTATTATCGCCTCTCCAGGCCATGTATTACTTGATCTAGCCTCTCCAAGCTGTTGAGTTTAATTAAAGGCAAGTATTACTTTTATTACCTGCCTCTCCAAGCATTGAGTTTAATTTTGTCCCTGCCTCTCCAGGCAGATGAGTATTATTTCAGAACCGCCTCTCCAGGTATTAAGTTTGAATTTTTCTCTGCCTGGAGAGGCAGTACGAGTATTCTTTGTCTCTACCTCTCCAGGCAGTTGTTTTGCTCCAGCCTCTCCAGGCTGTTGAGTATTTTTTTCTGCCTCTCCAGGCATTTAGTATTATAAGGACTTATCCTAAGTGATCTTTCTCAGAACCACTTCTCCTACTTTTACAATCCCTTCTTAATAAGGGTGATACTAGTACTATTGAGTGCGAAGAACAATGAAACATTATAGAATTACTTTATGTTCTTTTACAACAAGAAGAAAAGAAAAGGATTTGTCTTCTAAGTGCATTTCTCCTTGCTGCAGAGGCTGATGAAGATGTTTTCATTTGCGCTCCAGCCTCTAGACTTTTCTCCAGACATTACAGATGTGATCTTCAGAGATAATCTGGGCGAACTAAACTGAACTATGATCTTCTAAAAAGTCTTGTGTTTGGACTTGCAAAAGCCGCCTTGTGAGGTCTTCAAGTCTTGGTATTTATAGCTCCAGGTCTTTTGTGAGTAGAGATATAGTCGTTGGATGATCTTCCCAAAATTATGACCGTTGAATGGATCTGAGATGAAGGGTGCATATCTATGCATACCTATTGCTTTGGAATGAGCAATAAGCTTAAGCGTCGGTCAGAGCTATTACCCGTTGATGTGACCAAAAAACTCATTAATAGATAGAGCGTTGTGCCTTTAACCTTGGTCATTGTGCAGTCACGTGCAGCTGCAGTTGTCGAGACTTCTTTGACAAGCTTCCTTGTGGAGCTTCTTCGATCAGACGATGAGGTGCGTTCAACTTGAAGAGGTAGCCTTGCAGTGAGCAACGTCGTCTCTTCATCTTCAACAAATATCCTTATTTTTCCTTTTTGGTGCAGACGATGGTTGAAAGAAAAAATGACTTGAGACTTCTTCCTTGGAAAATGGATGGGCTGCAGAATTTTCAGTAGATGAGGGACTTCATCCTATTTCCAAGGTGAGAGAGAAGGGGGAAATCTTTTGTTCCTGCCAAGAACATAGAGATAGGTTATAGTACCTAGAGTGAAGGGATTGCAACAAGAGAGAGAATCTAGAAAGGGAATGTGTAACTGCCTAGAGAGAGAAAATAACTGAATTTAGAGTTTGTTATTGATAAAATGAGCCAAGAGTCCTTTGCATGTGGTAACCGCTCCCTATTTATAGGCTAGGGGCTGGGCCTTGTGAGTTTAATTACCCCTATTGGGCCAGTTGGGCCTCGCCGTGAGGCGGGCTACCCTGGGCCAGCCCCCCAGAGGGCCTCGCCCAGTCCACAAGTCCGAAAGACACCGAGCTCGAAGCATGAGAGCTAAGTGTGTCTTTAAGAATGAAGATACAAACATTAATAGAAGCTAGCCTAAGTTAAGACTACTGAGTAATTTGGTAGGTCGCCAACATGGCGCGAGGTGAATACAAATTTTCCTTTACAAATTCCCTACAAGTCTACAAGTGCACTTGTGGCGTCAAAGACAAGCCCGCTTGCCTTGTTGCACTGGTGATCCCCGTTGATTTAGTGACTTGGCTTGTGGGGGCCATGCGTGATGTGTTGGTTGAATTTCAAAGGCCAGCGAACCTTCAGAATCTCAACCACTGCTCTCGAAACGTCCCCTCGAATCATGATAAAGCATGTCCCTCTAGAATTTTGGCCAACCAACTGCTGTAGCTTCCCATTTAACGCATCGTTCGCTCTTTCCGAAAATCCGCGCCTTTCCCCAAAGTAATCATTTCTTTTCGTCATCATGGGGCACGATTCCCCAAAACTTCCGTGGGGCATGCCCCCTCGTCAAGCACTCGCATCCTACACGCGTCCCTCTCAGCCTGCTTCTTGGCCTATAAATTCTCTTCATTGTCAACTTTCGCGCTACCCAACAAATTTCTCATCTCCTTGCCCTCGTTCCCTTACCTAAACCTTGCCTTTGCGTTTCATTCTCACTTTTATTTTCATTCTTAATGTCTCTGAAGCGTCGCTCCAGAAACCCTTCTCAAAATACCCCCTCGACCTCCTCCTTTCAGCCTCAAACTCTGTCGAGGGCACCGAATAGCCCTCCTCCTCCAGGAGGGGCTCCCCTTCCTGATGGAAAAGTCAAAGCCTTCCGGCTAAAAACCTTCGCTACCTTACCCCCTTCACTCCAGGACGCCCTCACCCAGGAGGCCATTGACCAAGCGTCAGAACTCGCCACGGACAATTCCATCACCGACGTTGCCCGCAGGGTCGGAGAGTTTTGCTACGCAAAACCCCTAATGGGCCTTCTCCGTACTTCCGGTTGCAAAGGCCAAGATCGCCCGTGGCAACATCGTGTAGTTAATGATTTCAAGATTTCCCATTTTGTCTTTGCATATGACTACCTGCTCTTGGCGCTTGGGATAAAGTTTCCCCTGTCGCCATTCTTCTGCCAGGTGCTAAGCAAGATCAGTGCCGCCCCGTGCCAACTGCATCCCAACGCTTGGGCTTTTATGAGGTGTTTCGAGATTCTCTGTGACGCCATCGGGGTCCAGCCCTCGCTTTCCTTTTTTTTAACGAGGTGGACCCCAGATATTTGCAGACCCATGGCTGGGTTTCCCTGAAGTCTCGCCCGGGGCGCAACGGCTTAACCCCTATTGGAGCGACCCCGGACTCGGCTTTGCCCGTCGGTAATAACAGGTAATCGTTCATCCGTCCTACCCCAAAACTTTTACTTAGAGAGATGAGACCGCTCTCTTCCCACTTTATTGGATTGAGAGTCCTCGTTACGTAGTTGATCCTCCTGAGGCATCTTTGACTGCTAAAGAGAGAATTTCTCTCAATTTTCTAGCCCGACTTCATGTCTTCGACTGTGTCGCATTACTTAACACCATCAAGGGCTCCACGGTTTCCCAGTACCTAGGTTATCACTTGCTTCCACTTCTTGTTCTCGCAGCATTTTCCGCTTCTAACCCCTCTTGTTTTAATTTTTTTCAGGAAACATGACGTTATCTTCCGCCGAACTCTTGAACGCTTTTACCTCCAGGAACATCGAAGTCCCCTGGGTGCTTAATGATGAAGGCGGCAAGAGGAAACGTTCTTCGGCGAGCGCCTCTGGTGGTAGCCCGCCCAAGAAGAAGACTTCTCCAAATGACTCGAGCACCGTGGTCGCTCCTAAACCAAATTCGACGGTTGAAACTGCTCCATCTAAAGTTGGTGTCGTCGATCAGCCCTCGCACGAGACCAGAAACGTCATTGTGCCCACTCAAAAGCTCGAGCCTTCTTCTCAACAAAGGGAGGCTGGAGCCCCGTCAACTCCCGCCACCTAGCATGCTAGTGCCCCGCCTGAGGGAAAAAATCCATCGGCTCTTCTGAGCCATTCACCGCTTCTTCCTCAACCCATCAATCAATCTTCCAGCAATCCCTCGGTCACCAACCTTCTCGGAGCTGGTGGTGAAAAATAAGGTTCTTTAACGGTCCGTCCCAAGAGTCCTTTCGCTGGCTCCTTATGCGATCCCTTCGACTTCCTCCTTTCTCAGCCTTTCTTTGAGAAACTGAGGGAAACTCAGAACAATGACCCTAATAGTGTGTCCCAGGAAGCCGTGTTGAGTCTCCTCCAGGTTGGATGTTTGTTTGCCCAGGTTGCCCGGCGTTCTGAGCACATTGCGGGGGCCGAAGAGCTTCGCCATGAAGTAGAAAAGCTTCGCTCCGACAACTGCATAGCTAATAAACACTGTGCCGATCTGACCACTCAAGCAGCGACTCAGAAGGGCAAACTAAAGAAGACGTCAGAAGAGATTTGCAATGTAAAAATGGAATTGAGCGAGGCCAACAGGTGGGAAAAAGAGCTTGAGGATCGACAACAAGAGATGCAACGGGATCTTGAAGCTAAGGCAGAAACTGTTGCCTCCAAGGACGAGGCCCTCGCCGCTAAGGACAAAGAACTCACGTCCCTATGCGACGAGCTGGGAGAGAAGGAAAAAACTCTCGCCCAGGAGAGATTTGATTTGGCGGCCAAGGACAAGATCGCCACTGATCTGGAGACTCAGGCTAAGTCCGCCGCTGTGGCCCTTGAGAAGAAATTGAGGGCTGAAGCTGTTGTGGCCGCGACAAAGGAGCGTGTGCGCGGATTTTTCCTTGCAAAAGCTCAAGTGAAGTTCCCCCATCCCACCACCAACTTGGGTCCCATGGGGGTTCTTAAGGCCATCACCCCTGCTGGCCTTGCTGGTCCGGAGAATCCACTAGGGCTCGCGGATCTTAATCTGGAGGATGTTGCGGAGGAGTAAGAAAAAGAAGAAGAAGAAAATGTCAATTAACCATAAACAATTGTAACCCCAGTTTTACTTTTTCCCGCTGGGCATGAACTTAAGTTTTTCGAGCTTTTAGTTTTATCCAATCACTTTTAATGTTATTTTCTCAATTCTACTTATGTTTGAATATTGCCGCACTATTTTATATGCTCTCCGCTTAGATCTGAATTACGTTTGGAGATTCCGGATGTGTGTGGGGGTAACTAGGACTTTTGTTCGGTTTTCCTTCATCGAGGCTTTTGGTTAGACATTTTTCCCGTAAGAAAAGGCATGGCCCCGCCAACCCTATTCGACGAGGACTTACTGGGGCTCGAGTCCCAATGGCCATGAGGGTTGCCCAAGGCTTTGCATAGTTAAAAATGCTCACCCATGTTTCGGGGAGGCTTTTGCGAATAAGAAGCTTATCCCACACATCGCCAACGGATGACAGCGACTTGCGTCGGACTTTCCGGAGCGATCCCCAGACATCAAGGTCGTGTTGGGATCGCCACCTTCAGGGAATTTTCTCACCTAGCACTCGCCGCAATTCAATTTGGATTGAAATTGTTCAATACGAATTTTGTATTTTTCAATCAGACGTTTAGTCAACAAACTCCCGAGATGGAGAACAAGAACGTGTATTTGGTTTTAATCCTAAAATCACCGTGACTCCTGATCGCCGGACCGCTGACCAAGGAAGCCGCTTCCTCCCTTCAATTTCTTAGTTGTAGTAGTATCGCAGGTTCGATGCGTTCCAAGACCGTGGCACTCGCCTTCCATCCAAGCTTTCAAGGTGGTAAGGGACCTTCCCCACTTGAGCTCAGTTTATTCTCCAAATTTCCAGTCCGCCTTTTGAGAACTAGGTCACCTTCTTGCATTGCCCGTGGACGGACCTTGGTATCATATTTCACCGCAGCCTGCTGCTTCATCGCCGCTTCTCGTACGTGAGCCTCTTCACGAGATTCAGACAACAGATCCAACTCCACCGCCATGTTGAAAGAATTCTCGCCCTCAAGCTGTGGCTCCGTTCGCCACGAGCTATTGTCTATCTCTACTGGTAACATGGCGTCTGATGACCGGGATTTTGTTTTGTTTTTAGGGTCATTTCTTTGTAGCTTTTGAGACTTTTTGTGTTGAGTCTCATGTAGTGTTTCATGCATTCTCATGCATTTTTATCTTTATTTGTGTTTTCGCTTCATTTAGGTAATTTCATAGTTTTATGAGGACTTTAGTTGCATTTTAGGTTAGTTTAAGATGTTATTGAAAGTTCCACTTGTTTTGAGGGCCTTTGTGAAAAACTGACCTTTAAGTTTCTAGATATTTTCCAAGCTTGTTCATCAAGGTTTCAGGTTGAATCAGTTGAAGAAAGAAGGTCAAGAGGCTTGGAGAATTGAAGGGAGGCTTAAAGAGGAGTAAAGAAGAAGATTAAAAGGTTTTCCAGCGTGCATTGGCGCCTAGGCATGCTTCATTGGCGCCTAGGCGCCAATTGAAGCCAGAGTTACTGTTTCTGGAACTGGAATTGGCGCCTGAGCATGCTCCAAGAGCGCCTGAGCGCCCAAAACAGAAGAAACTCGCCCCTTTTGCCTATAAATAGGATTCTAGTCATAATCTTTGATATCTATTCCATTTTTACAGAAGTTTAGAAGGAGAGGAACATCTAGGAGAGTGAGAGAAGGCTTCCAAGCTTGTAATTCAGGTTCTTAGCTTGCCATGCTTGACTAATCTCTCTTCTTATGCTTTGGTTTTCATGTAAGACTTTTTATATTTGAGCTATAATCTTAAGTTCTTTCCCACATGTTATTTTTCTTCCCTTGAATCCCATTTTCCGAATTTCAATCTAAGCTTGTATGCATGCTTGCTTTATGCTTTTCTATAATCATAACGGAAGTTTGTTATAGATTAGGGAACCGATTTGGGATTACCCCTTCTATCATGGCTATTAGGAATAGAGGAAGTGTTGGGGTTTGTTGGCCTGAACTTATCTTTATGCTTCAAACAAATGTTTAAGTACACAAGGAATTGGACTTATCTTTTGGTTTGAAAGAATTATCTATGCGAGACATCGATAGGTAGTTGCTTAGGCAATAGCATCAAGGAGAGTTTCAAGAGAACATGTGCATAGAACGATGTGATTGAATTGACTAGTTGAGCAAGAACCCAAAGCATTTTCTTTTCTGAATTGTCTTTTTATTTTCCTTAAACAAACCTTCAAACTCAAGGCTTAAACCGAATTTAGTCACAATCCTTGTGGTTCAATATTTAAAACTGGGTGGACTCGTACACTTGCGGATTTACCAACAGCGTCAGCTCCATAAGTCATCCTAAATGGAGTCTCCTTTGTGGTTGAGTGTGGCGTCGTGTTGTAAGACTAGATTACAACCGGGAGCTCATCCAACCAGGCCCCTTTCGCGTCATCAAGTCGGCGTTTCAGACCGCGCAGGATCACCTTGTTTGCTGACTCTGCTTGTCCGTTGGTCTGAGGATGCTCAACTGAAGAGAATCTCATCTGAATGCCCATTTCCCTGCAGAATTCCCGCGTTTGGTTACCCGTGAATTGTGTCCCTTTGTCTGAAACAGTAACGCCCCGATTTTCAAAGGTTACTTAGTGATCCAAAAGTAAATTAATCATGCTAATGAACTTTCGAAATCATAAAGATGCAGGTATATATTTTTTTCTTTTGAAACATAATACCTTGTAATACTTTCCAAAACATGCTCTAACAAATGCATACATAATACCCAACATAATAAATACCCTTACATCAACGAATATAATCACAACATAGACTCCAAAAGGAATATAGAATGAATGCCTCATATGTCCATCGAGCTCCCTGCAATCTCCACACGACTAATCTCTGTATCAATAGCTCGTCGTCACACCATTCCTCGGCAGTGCCTCCTCTCCTGCATCTAACGGTCTCTTGCTCATCCTTTAGAGCGGCGTCGTCGAACATTCATAAGAGAGAAAGGGTGCAAGGGTCAACTTCTTAAACCACAAGGCCATAATTTGGACGTGCACACATACAAGCAAGTAGAAGCATGCATATTCACATATATAAACACCTAGCAAGATTCTTACCAAATGACATACTAATACATCCCTAAGGAATTCTAGATGTAACTTAGGATAAGGAAAACACTTCAACATGCAAGGCACAAGGCCCACAACCACATGTCGCACCTTATGGGGCATTCAATGGTCAAACAGGAGTCAAAAGACAACAACCAATGTTCTAACGTCAACGACGTTCAAGGGAACCTATGTGTCTCTATAGTGTTAGCGTATGCAATATGCTTGATGCTCATTGCACAACATGATCCGGATAAACGCCAACTCCATACCAGGTAGGCGGGATAAAGACCCTTCCCATGCAGTCACTTGCGACTTATCTAATGACCCTTCCCATGCAGTCATTAGTCAACACCTCGGTGTACCAATAACCAAGCGGCACCCTCGGTCAATGCAATGTTATGCTTCATGATTAGTCATACAACGTAGTTATAGTCTTTTGTCGTTCAATGACGACTTCACCACACCTCGACATGAGTGGTCGGGATCACCAACTCATAGGTGTCGCCAACTATCCGTTGCCACGGTAGCCCAACCATCTTAGGTTTCACTTTCGATCTCGTTCGATCCACATCGTCCATACATTGCATATTATTCGATAAATATCAAGGCATACTTCATCATGCATCATATGTTCATAATACAAGGCATATATTCATAATGGGTATCATAAGAGTTCACCACATCATGTTCAACAAGTAATCATGTTCTCAATAAGTATTCATGTTCTCAAACATCAAGGTATTTAGTCATCTCATCATTCGCATTCATGTTATTCAACATCTAAGCATATGAGCAATCCTTAACTTATCATGTTCATAATCAATTTCTCATATTAATCAAGCATTCTTAACTCATAAACTTCATGTATATCATGCATATTATTCAAGGCAACAAAACAACAGAAAATGGTATAATTAAAATTGCAAACTGTATTAAACTAGTAATCTAAAAATCATGAAACTTTCAAAGAGTGAAGCACTTTACGTTAGCTTTCAAATAAAATTGGTTTCACACCATTTGGACTCATGCTCAAGTGGTTATGCCCAAAACAATACAGACTGTCCAGCTTACTCGGCATTAGAAAAAGGGGTGAAATAAAATTAAAAACTGTATTAAACTAGGAATCTAAAAATCATAAAACTTTCACAGATTGAAGCGCTTTAAGTTAGCTTTTAAATAAAATTGGTTTCATCTGATTTGGACTCATATCCAAGTAGTTATGCCCAAAATAGTACAGGCTGTCAGTGCTTACTCGGCAGCAGAAAAACGAGAATTAAAATTAAAAACTGTATTAAAATAGAAATCCAAAAATCATGAAACTTTCAAAGATTGAAGAAAATTAAGTTAGCTTTCAAATAAAATTGGTTTCACCCGATTTGGACTCATATCCAAGGAGTTATGCCCAAAACAATACAGACTGTCCAGCTTACTCGGCCAGATCAAGGTTCCTCTAAACATTTCAAACTTCATTCATTTCTTTTGTCCAAGTCTTAACCTTTTCGTTTCCTAACATGGTTATAAAATTCATGCATCATATCAATTTCATTTCCATTAGTCTTTCAAGGTCTTAACATGTTCATCATCATCATACAAGTCTCATGCAATTCCTAGTAAGCAATTTTGCATGCTAAAGTCCAAGACCCGAAGTGCCCTTACCTCGATCGTTGGCTTTCTCCTTAACTTCTCTAGTCTGATTTCCTTCAAGGTGTTCTTCACCTTCACACAAACACACAATGAACACAACCATCAATCACCAAATCACATAGAAATCACACACACTCTTAACTAAGTCTAGAACTTCTCATGAATCAACTTAGTCTTAAGAGTTCAAGGGTTTGAGTTTTGAAACAACACTTTGAATGATCTTAGAGAGTTAAAAAATAAACTTTTAGCCTCAAGGATTTTAAGAAATAAGCTTGAAAACCTACTCTTGAAGTCTTTACTTCATGAGAACATTGAAACATCAAGATTCAACCTTTTGAACAAGAAAAGGTTTTATGATGAGTACTTTTCTTCCTTGGCTCTCCATTTTCAAAATATATGGTTCAAAACACAAGAGATTGAAGCCTTAACATCAAGTTTCAACCTTTTTCCAAAACTCTTTTCATAAACAAGTAGCCAAGGGGATCACAAGCTCACCACAAGCACACAACAACAATAACTCGGTTTTTAGAAAAGATGAAGAGAAAGATAGCTCCTTTTTGAATTTGGAAACCACCACCATGGTCCTCACCTTGAATGCTAGCTACTTTGTGAAGAGTAGAAGAGGTAAAGATGACTTCTTGATGGTGTTTGAGGAAGATTTGTGTAGGGTTTTTCTTGAAGATGAAGAAGATGATGAATCTTCTCTCTAAACACTCTCTCACTTATCTTTCTAAAATCCTCTCATTTCCTTCACTTTGGTTCAGAAATCTGATGGGAAGTCCTTATGACAAGGTGATGGACGTTTCCCTAGGTGAAAGGTTGGATTGTACTTTTGGCTTTGGTTTATCTTCCCATGCACACTACTTATGGCAAAGCAACCATGATATTAACATTTTTGGCCTTGGTTCATGAGCCTACCCTAATAGCCTTTCCCTCCAACTCTCAATATCTGAACACTCAACCCCAATATCAGATATTTTCTGGCCAATTTCGTGATTGGCTCTTTTACGAGTCGAACTCGACTCATTTTCGAGCTGAAAACACTATCGGGCGAGTTTCTTGACCCTATATCAATATTACAGTCAAAATTCTCGAAATTATGCGTAGATCATCGTTATGATAAGGAAAATATTTATTTCATACTCGAATAATAGTTCGATGACAAAAAGGCGCTCTAGGAGAAAACGCGTCGGTTCGACCATTTTACGAAGTGCAGCCGAATTCTCCAAGGAACTAAAAATGAAATGCTTGGAAAATAACTTCGATATTAATAATCAAAGAATTATTTAGATTAGATGAAATTCATCACACAAAGCCACACACCCAAAGATCACATAAACAAGCATCAAAGCACTAAACTGATAAATTAACCGAGTTTATTTCCCTTTCTAATTACGGGTCTTACAGAAACGATCGCCCTGGGGACCCCAAACCTGCACACGATTCTTCTCCAATAGAAATTCACGATCTTGGCTACAGTGATACTGACGAGGGGTTCCGCTTCTATCCACTTCGTGAAGTAGTCTACCGCTACGAGAATAAACTTCATTTGTGATCTGGCGGTTGGGAAAGGTCCGACTAAATCGACCCCTCACATGGAGAAGGGCCAAGGGGCACTGATTGTGGCCAACTGCTCTAGCGGCGCTTTCGGTAAATCTGCGAAAACTTAGCATTTTTCACATCTTTTTACAATACTTAACAATCCTTCTTCATTGTGGGCCAGTAGAAACCTGCCCTAAGGAATTTGCACGCCAGAGACCTTCCACCGATGTGGCTAGCGCATACACCCTGATGGACCTCCGACATGACCGCCTCGTACTTTTCTGGCGGTAGACACCTTAAGAGGGGCGAGCTGAATCCCCGGCGAAACAACGTACCATCAAGTAGAGTGTAATTCCCCGCCTCTCGCATCTGCTCCTTTGTGTACTCTACTACCTCGCTTGATTTCCCAGCCAAGATGCCCACAATACGACCCATCCAAGTTTCGTGCCGGTAAACACAACCCACTAGTTCTCCTTCGATACTCGGGCTGGCTAGCGTCTTCTGGATCACACTCCGATTATTCCCAGGCTTCCGGGTACTCGCCAGCTTAGCCAGCGTGTCCGCCCTCTGATTCTTCATTCTCAGAACAAACTCGATCGTTACCTCTTGCAGCTAGCCCATTAGGAGACGCACACGCTCCAGATACTTAACCAGAATAGGCTCTTTCACCTGAAAAACTTCATTTACCTGATTCGCCACTAGCAGTGAATCTGTCCTGACGAGCAAACTGTCGATCTGAACTTCAATTGCTAACTTCAAACCCACAATCAGCGCCTCGTACTCCGCTTGATTATTACTTGCTTTAAACTCAAATCTCAAGGACTAGTCCAACGTCAGCTCTCCTGGCCCTTCCAGCGTTACTCCAGCCCCGCTTCCATTTTCGTTCGACGACCCGTCAATGAATAGTGTCCACTGTGTATTCACCCTTTCGCCGGATTCTGGTGTCAACTCTACCACAAAGTCTGCCAAGGCTTGCGCTCCAACCTTCCCCCTCTTGTCATACTGCAAACCATACTCTGACAGTTCTACCGACCATGCTACTAGTCTCCCTGATAGATCTAGCTTCTGCAACACCTGTCTCAAGGGCAAATCAGTCCTTACCTTTACCGGGAAACTTTGGAAGTACGACCTTAGGCGCCCGACGGTCACAAGCACGGCTAGTGCCGCCTTCTCTATCTTCTAATACCTAGTCTCCGCCCCTTGCAACGTGTGACTCACAAAGTAGACAATTTTCTATTTGTCGTTTACTTCTTGAAGGATTAACGAGCTAATCACATGGTCGCCTACCGAGAAGTAAAAATGCAGAGGAAGACCTTGAGCGGGCTTTGATAGGACGAGCGGTGCAGATAAGAGCTCCTTTAGGCGGCTGAAAGCCTCTTCATATTATGAAGTCCATTCAAACGTTGTGTTTTTCTTGAGGCACTTAAAGAACGGCGCCGACTTGTCGCCCGAGTGAGGAAGGAATCCTGAAACGGCTGCGATCCTTCCCGTCAGGCGTTGGACCTCTTTCGCGTTGCTAGGGCTCTTCATTTGTTGTATCTCCCTACACTTGTCCGGGTTGATCTCGATCCCTCTTGATGTAATCATGAGATCTAGGAAATTTCTTCCATGTATTCCAAAGAAACACTTCTATGGGTTAAGCCGCATGTTATGTTTCCGGAGCTCGCCAAAAGCTTCCGACAAGTCCTCATAATGGCTCACCCCTCTGACTTCACAATCATATCATCAACATAGACCTCCATGTTCCTCCCAACCTGGTTGGCGAAGACCCTATCCATCAATCTTTGATACATTTCCCCCGCATTTTTCAGTCCAAACGACATCGTCTGGTAGTAGTAATTTACCCTGGAGGTCATGAAAGCAGTTTTGTCTTTATCAGACGAGTGCATCCTGATTTGATGGTAACCTGAGTAAGCGTCCATTAAGCTTAACAACTCGTTGTCAGGCGCTCTGTTGGGAAATCCGAAAGTGTACGAATCCACCCGGTTTTAAATATTGAACCACAAAGATTGTGAGTGAATGAATTCGGTTCAAGCCTTCAATATGAAGGTTAGTTTTATTGAGGCAAACATATGTCGATGTAGCAAAGATAAAATATAAGAAAAACAGAGATGGAAATGCTTTGGGTCCTTGTTCAACTAGTCAATTTAAGCACATCATCCTATGCACATGAACTCATGAATCTCTCCTTGATGTTATAGCCTAACCATCTACCTATCGATGCCTCATATATATAATTCTTTCAAATCAAAAGATAAGTCCATTTCCTTGTGGACTTAAACATTTGTTTGAAGCATAAAGATTATAAGGTTCAGGCCAACAAACCCCAACCCTTCCTCTATTCCTAGTAGCCAAGATAGAAAGGGTAATCCCAAATCGGTTCTCTAATCTATAACAAACTTCCGTTTTGATTATAGAAAAGCATAAAACAAGCATGCATACAAGCTTAGATTGAAATTCAGAAAATGAGATTCAAGAAGAGAAGAAGAACATGTGGGAAAGTACATAAGATTATAACTTAAAGATGAAAAGTCTTACAAGAAAACAAAAGCAATAGAAGAGAGATTAGCGAAGCATGGCAAGGCTAAGAACCTGAATTACAAGCTTGGAAGTCTTCTCTCAATCACCTAGATGCTCCTCTACCTCTGAACTTATGTAAAAATGGAATTGATACAAAAGAAAACAACTAAACACCTATTTATAGGCAAAAGGGGCGAGTTTTCTGCCACCAGGGCGCTCAAGCACCAGCATCAGATTGTGGCAGCCACACCTACTGCTTAACTGGTGCTCAGGCGCCAGACAGGGGCGCTTGAGCGCCCTTGCTCGCCCAAAAACCCCTTGAACTTCATTTTAACTCCACTTTAATGCCTTCTTCTTGTCTCCAAGCCTCTAGACCATCCCTCTTCAGCTGTTACAACCTGAAAACTTGATGACAAAGCTAGGGAAATATCTAGAAACTCAAAGGTTAGTTTTGCACAAAGGCTCCAAAACAAGTGGAAATTACCTAAGACTCCTAATCTTTCCTAAAATGCAATAAAGGTCCCTATAAAACTATGAAATTACCTAAATGAAGCAAAAACACAAATAAAAGTAAAAATGCATGGAACACTAAATGAGACACAAGAAAAAGACTCAAAACTAACAACGAAATGACCATAAAAACAAGACTAAATTCCGGTCATCACGCTCCATCCACCAATTTGTCTATGCTCGGCAACGGGTAAGAATCCTTCGGGCATGCCTTGTTTAGGTCTGTATAATCAACACACATGCACCACTTCCCGTTGGCCTTCTTCACCGTCACCACATTCGCCAACCACGTGGGATACTTAATCTCTCTGATAATCTCCGCTGCCAGCAGTTTATTCACCTCCTCTTGTATTGCCTTTTCCTTTTCATCGCCCATCCGCCGACGCATTTGGGATACCGGCTTGATCCCTAGGTTCAAGGCCAGCCTGTGGTAGATGAAGTTCGGATCCATCCCCGGCATGTCCTTATGGTTCCACGCGAAAAGATCCAAATTATCCCCCAACAATCTTCCCAGCCGTTTCTCCTGCTCCTCAGTGAGCCTTATTTCGATTTTCAGGATTTTATCGCCAAACTTTAACTCCTTAGTTTCCTCAATTGGCGTAGGTCTATTGAGACGTCCCTCGCCTCTTGGGTCAAGGTTCTCCTCCGGTACATCTATCTCGTGGCACCTATGACCACCTGGGGCGTTATTCCTTCCATACAGGTTTACCGAGCTGTTGTAGCACTCCTTATCACTCTTTTGGTCCACTCTGATCCTCCCAACCGGTCTGCCAGGCAATGGGTATTTGACCGCCAGATGAGCAGTTGAAATCACAGCACATAACCGGTTCAAAGTGTTTCGCCCGATAATCATGTTGTAAGATCCCACCACCTGTAGAACCAAGTACCTCACTTTTAGAACTTTGGCGTTCTCCCACTCGCCAAAGGTCGTGTTGAGATCAAGAAATCCCCGCACCCAGACTTGCTCTCTTGAAAACCCCACAAGAGTCCCCGTGTAGGGCGTTTGGTCTCTGTCGTTCAGGCCAAGTTGGTCAAACTCATTGCCATAAATGATGTTTGCCGAGCTTCCCTGATCCAAAAGCACGCGCTGAATGTTGAAGCCATGGATACGGAGCAAAACTATGATTGGGTCATCGAGGTGAGGTTTGATCCCGGAAAAGTCGGATGTTGAAATTCTAATGTCTGGGTGCTGGAAACCGAAAGGGACCTCTTAAACTGTGTTTACCGCTCTAGCATGTCGCTTCCTCACCGCGTTAGTCTGGCCACCTCCATCGAACCCTCCAGCTATCGTGTTGATTAGTTCGGCTGGTGGCTTCCTGTTCTCGACGGATGCACTCCCAGTTTCTCGCTGTCGAACCGATGAGCCTTCTCGTCTCGACCACCTCGCTACCATCAACTTCTCAATCTCTCTTTTTAGGGCATGGCAGTCGTCAGTATCATGGCCTGTCGCGTGGTGATACTCACACTGTTTTCCTGCGCTGTCATCCCGTGGCGGGCGCTTAGGTGACTTGGGCCCGCCAATCATATGCGTCGCCTTCATCACCTGAAAAATCTCACTCTGGGTTGGGCTTTTCACTGACGCCACCTCCGCTCGCCAATTGGGCCCCCGCTTCCCCTGACGGCGTCGCTGATCGAAACTCCCTCGCCACCAAAATGGCGCATGCTGCCCCTCTATAAGCTTGGTTACCGGCTTTCTTCTAGACCCTTGTCCGCTACTCTCGCCTTTCTCCTGTGTCGCCCGCTTGTGCTTAAGTGTATCCTCTTCCTCGTCCAGGATATATGCGTTCGCCAGGGTGCGCACTCGCCATCAGAGTCCACTCCTTCTGAGTCGGAATCATCAAGAGTAACCATAAGACTTTTCTTAGCCTTGACATACTTCTTAGGCTTCTTGTCTTTCTTCAGCTTAGCACAATCACTCTTGTAATGTCCTGGCTCCTTGCATTCAAAGCATGTAACTTCTTTTGATGATGAATTGCGTTGACCAGATGAAGACTCTTGCTTTCCTTTAGCTCTGGATGAACCTTTGTATTTGTTTTGCCTGTGCTTCCAAAGGTGATTGATCCTCTTTGAAAGAAGTGAGAGCTCATCTTCATCAGAGTCCTCAGACGATTCTTCTGACACTTGTTCAGCTTGAGGCTCCTTGGTCTTCTCAGACTTCACCTTCAGAGCTATGGACTTTTGCTTCCTCTGAGCAACATGATCAGCACAATCTATCTCATGACTGAAGGTATGAAAAACGGTAGAAAGGGGGGGGGGTTTGAATAACGTTTTCAGTATAAAACTTCCACCTTAAAGATTTTGACAAATCTTTCGAGAACTTAAGTGCTAAAGATAAGAGATAGAAAAGCACACAAGGATTTTATCCTGGTTCACTTGATGAATCACTCAAGCTACTCCAGTCCACCCGTTAAGGTGATTTCTTCCTTCTTAGAATGAAGGCAATCCACTAATCAGGTAAGAGTTACAACTGCACTTGAAACCTACAAGTGACTAACAATTACACTGACTTAGCTCACACTAAGATTCACTCTCTTAATCTTCTCTAGGATCCGATCAACCTTGATCTCCTAAAGGAACTAAACAAACTGTTTATCAAAGAATTGTTTACAAGAGATTTGCTTCTAAAAAGCTAATAGTAAACTCAATGAATTTCAGATGAAAGAAAGCTTAGAAGAATTTGAATTTGTCTTGCGCGTATGTGAATGCTTCTAGCCGCTTCTTTCAGTCTTCAGCCTCTTTATATACTCCAAGGATTAGGGTTGAGCGTTGCATGGGAAATGCTACCGTTGGAGGGCAGTTCTGGAAAATCCAGCTTCTGCTATGTCTGAGACTGTTAGGTAGGTCGTCAGGAAGGTACAGTTGCTTTTGTACTTGGATAGCGACTTGACCTTTAAACCTAGGAGACTTCTGATCAGGGGAATGCTTCATATTGGAACTTGTGAAGCCGGTTGATCAGAGTCAGAGGGAAAGCCCAGATCCTCTGACCATTGTTTCTTCTGATTCTGAACTCAGAGGGAAGTACATGGTCTTCAGAGTATCTTGCTTCTGGACATCAGAATTTCACTAATCAGCTTCTGGATCTTCAGAGTCTTCTACACCATCAGAATATCTGAGCCTTCAGTGTTTCTTGGTTATCAGACTTTCTGGATCTTCAGAACTTCTAGTGACTGAGTCCACATCAGAGTTTGTATAACTTCAGAACTTCTGAAGCTTTTCCACTGTTCATACTGAACATGGTGAATGTGAAAGCGTTGCTTGGGTCGCTCTTTAACACAGTGCTTCTGATTTGTGTGAGATTGAGTTGAGGTCAGAGCCTGAAAATAGCACACTCAGAAAAACACGTTAGAGTACCACAATTGTTCATATCAAAAGGTTAACTTGTAATCATCAAAACATAGAGTTGTATTACTAGATCAAAACTTGATCTTACAATCTCCCCCGTTTTGATGATGACAAAACTAAGATTTTTGATGAACAATTCTTAAACATTAAACTGAATTCACTCAGAGTTTAGGGATATAGAATAAGACTTATCCTGATGTGAATAGTTTATCTTGCTCATTCTGAATTCAAGTCACTGCTTGATTCTGAGCTTAGCTCCCCCTGAATCTAACACTTGATGAAAACGTTAGTAAAGTCTAGATTCTGAGCTAAATGATATAAGAGTTCAGAGTGAAAAACTTATGACATAGATGAAAATCGAGTAATCAGAGCGCATAAGTAATCAGAGTCACAGACAAGGTATCAGAGTCTTGGGTATCAGAGTCAAATTAGAATCACTTCAGAAGAAGTGAAATGTATTCCTTGTATTTGCCCAGTGACACATCTATGGTCATAAAGGTGGAACTCTTAAATTCTCCAAAAGAAAAATAAATCACACTAACACATCTTACACATCAAAAACTGGGTTTACTCCCCCTTTTTGTCATAAGCAAAAAGCCTGGGGTGTGAAAAACTTAGCTTGAAGTACAAGGTACTCCCCCTTAGAGAAGGTCTAAGTTTAAAGAAAATGAAAACGATGCAAGAATCAGAGTTAGGCGAAATAAATAGAAGAGTTAATGCAAGATAAGAACGTTTACCACCGGCCAAGGGAGTAAAGAGGAGGGTCAGTTACCAAGAACTTAACCTCGAGAAACTGTAGGAGCATTAACTTTCAGAGAGAGAGTGAAGCCTATATAAAGCGTTGGAGAGAGAGGTAAGCTTCACAACTCGAGCAATTTTCAGTGAAAAAAAAAGAATGGCATCATACATCGTAGCACTAGAAGAGCTGAGAAGGAAGGCCTTTGAGGAGGACTTGTTCCTGAACATCAGGCATCCAGAGGGTACTAGGACCATCTCAGAGCTAACACGGACACTGCTGGAAGAGGACCTGCGTCCAGAGTTGAAGAGAGACGTAAGGGAATTTTTTGCCTTCGTGGAGGAGGTGCAAGAACTCAGCCGGCTTGAACTCAAGCTGCTGGAAGAAAAAGAGAGGTTTGAAGAGAAGCTCAAGACTGCAGAAGAGATTCTGGAGAGGGATGAGCTAAAAGACAGGCTCAACAACATCCAGTATGCACTGGAGCGTCTGGAGAAGGATAGGCCAGAGCAGCGCCAGGAGTGCAGAAGAATGAGGAGGGATCCTCCATTCTAGACTTTAGGAAAACTTTAGGAAAAGAATGTATGATGTAAACATAAAGAAATTATGAATAAAAAGATTTTTGCAAGCATATGTGACAAAAATATATATAGATATGCATAGATAATCACAAACGAACAAAGTAGAATAAATAAAGAAAAAGAAACAGAAGTTAACAAACTAAAACAAAGTTAAAGAAAAAGAAAAGCGAAGAGATCCTAAAACTAGGGTTTATCAGATCGACGCAGAAGTTCCATCATGATGTGCTTCATTTCAAGTAGCATGGATTCATGAGTGTCAAGACGCTGTTCCATGATGTCGAGTCTGGACGAGCTTGACTGAGTAGAACTGGAAGGAACATTCTGAGCAGCCTCAGGAGCTGGAATGGAAGCAGAAGCAGCAGGAGTAAACACTACTGGTGCAAGTGCTTGGCATCTAAGGGCTTCAGCCTCAGCTTCAAGTCGTTCTGCCGCTAATCTGGCTTGTTCAGCTTGAGCTGCTGCTTGACGTGCAACTTCTTCTGCTTGTTCTTTCTTTCTCTTAGCCTCTTCAATAGCTTCAAGTAGCTTATGTCTCTTGTAAGATCAAGTTTTGATCTAGTAGTACAACTCATGTTTTGATGATTACAAGTTAACCTTTTGATATGAACAATTGTGGTACTCTAACGTGTTTTTCTGAGTGTGCTATTTACAGGCTCTGACCTCAACTCAATCTCACACAAATCAGAAGCACTGTGTATAAAGGGTAATCCAAGCAACGCTTTCGCATTCACCATGTTCAGTATGAACAGTGGAAAAGCTTCAGAAGTTCTGAAGATATACAAACTCTGATGTGGACTCAGTCGCTAGAAGCTCTGAAGATCCAGAAGTTCTGACAACCAAGAAACACTGAAGGTTCAGATGTTCTGATGGTGTAGAAGACTCTGAAGATCCAGAAGCTGAATAGTGGAAACTCTGAAGGCCATGTTCTTCCCTCTGAGTTCAGAATCAGAAGATACAATGGTCAGAGGATCTGTGCTTTCCCTCTGACTCTGATCAACCGGCTTCACAAGTTCCAATATGAAGTATTCCTCTGATCAGAAGTCTCCTAGGTTAAAAGGTCAAGTCGCTATCCAAGTACAAAAGCAAGTGTACCTTCCTGACGACCTACCTAACGTTCTCAGCCACAGCAGAAGCTGGATTTTCCAGAACTGCCCTCCAACGGTAGCATTTCCCATGCAACGCTCAACCCTAATCCTTGGAGTATATATAGAGGCTGAAGATTGAAAGAAGCGGCTAGAAGAATAGCAAGAAGCAATACACACGCGCAAGACATATTCTAAAATATTCTAAGCTTTCTTTCATCTTGTAATTTATTTAGTTTACACTCAGCTTATTTAGAAGCAAACCCTTGTAAACACCAACCTCAAACAGTTGTTTGATTTTCCTTAAGGGACCGGGTAGGTCAGTATCCTTAAGAAGACTAAGAGAGTGAATCTTAGTGGTGATTCCTTTAGGAGATCAAGGTTGATCGGATCCTAGAGAAGACTAAGAGAGTGAATCTTAGTGTGAGCTAAGTCAGTGTATTGTTAGTCACTTGTAGGTTTCAAGTGCAGTTGTAACAATTATCTGATTAGTGGATTGCCTTCATTCTAAGAAGGAAGAAATCACCTTAACGGGTGGACTGGAGTAGCTTGAGTGATTTATCAAGTGAACCAGGATAAAATCCTTGTGTGCTTTTCTATCTCTTATCTTTAGCACTTAAGTTCTCGAAAGATTTGTCAAAATCTTTAAGGTGGAAGCTTTATACTGAAAACGTTATTCAAACCCCCCCTTTCTACCGTTTTTCATACCTTCAATTGGTATCAGAGCGCAAGTTCTGATTACCACACCTAACAGTGTTCAGTGATCCGGGCCGGTGTGAAAAACAATGGCTGCCACCACCAGTGAAACTCAAAGAGATGGTTACAACGCAAAGCCTCCTATGTTCGATGGTCAAAGGTTCGAGTATTGGAAAGATAGACTGGAAAGTTTCTTTCTGGGTTTCGATGCAGATCTCTGGGATATTATTGTGGATGGCTACGAGCGTCCAGTTGATGCAGATGGCAAGAAGATCCCAAGGTCAGAGATGACTGCAGATCAAAAGAAGTTGTACTCACAACATCACAAAGCAAGAGCAATTCTTCTAAGTGCTATTTCCTATGAGGAGTACCAGAAGATTACAGATCGTGAGTTTGCTAAAGGCATTTTTGATTCTCTGAAGATGTCTCATGAAGGAAACAAGAAAGTCAAAGAATCAAAGGCATTGTCTTTGATCCAAAAGTATGAATCCTTCATCATGGAGCCAAATGAGTCCATTGAAGAAATGTTCTCCAGATTTCAACTGCTTGTAGCTGGCATACGTCCTCTCAACAAGAGCTACACAACAAAAGATCATGTCATAAGGGTCATCAGGTGTCTTCCTGAAAGTTGGATGCCTTTGGTGACTTCAATAGAGCTCACGAGAGACGTTGAGAATATGAGTTTAGAAGAACTCATCAGCATTTTGAAATGCCATGAGTTGAAGCGCTCAGAGATGCAAGATCTGAGGAAAAAGTCCATAGCCTTGAAATCCAAATCTGAAAAGGCTAAGGTTGAGAAGTCAAAGGCTCTTCAAGCTGAAGAAGAAGAATCTGAAGAGGCATCAGAAGATTCTGATGAAGATGAGCTGACTCTGATCTCCAAGAGACTCAACCGCATCTGGAAGCACAGGCAGAGCAAGTTCAAAGGCTCTGGAAAGGCAAAAGGCAAGTATGAGTCCTCAGGCCAGAAGAAGTCTTCAATCAGGGAAGTCACATGCTTTGAGTGCAAAGAATCTGGGCACTACAAAAGTGATTGTCCAAAGTTGAAGAAAGACAAGAAGCCAAAGAAGCACTTCAAGACCAAGAAGAGTCTGATGGTGACATTCGATGAATCAGAGTCAGAGGATGTTGACTCTGATGGTGAAGTCCAAGGACTCATGGCCATTGTCAAAGACAAAGGAGCAGAGTCAAAGGAAGCTGTTGACTCTGACTCAGAATCAGAAGGAGATCCAGACTCTGACGATGAAAATGAGGTATTTGCTTCTTTCTCTACCTCTGAACTGAAACATGCTTTGTCTGATATCATGGATAAGTATAACTCTTTATTGTCTAAGCATAAGAAGCTGAAAAAGACCTTATCTGCTGTTTCTAAAACTCCTTCTGAACATGAGAAAATCATATCTGATTTGAAAAATGATAACCATGCTTTAGTTAATTCTAACTCTGTGCTTAAGAATCAAATTGCTAAGTTAGAAGAAGTTATTGCCTGCGATGCCTCTGATAGTAAGCATGAATCTAAGTATGAAAAATCTTTTCAAAGATTCCTGGCTAAAAGCGTAGATAGAAGCTTAATGGCTTCAATGATCTACGGCGTAAGCAGAAATGGAATGCATGGCATTGGCTATTCTAAACCAATTAGAAATGAACCTTCTGTGTCTAAAGCTAAATCCTTGTATGAATGCTTTGTTCCCTCTGGTACCATATTGCCTGATCCTGTACCTGCTAAAGTTGCTAAAAACCCTCTTAAAAAGGGATCTTTCTCTATGACTAAATATCATGCAAATATTCCTTTAAAATATTATGTTGAGACACCCAAGGTGATCAGAACCTCTGGGGTAACTAACAAAAGAGGACCCAGAAAGTGGGTACCTAAGGACAAGATTATCTATGTTGCAGATATCCTTGATAGCTCCACTGAAACACCAATCATGGTATCTGGACAGTGGATGCTCGCGTCACATGACGGGAGAAAAGCGTATGTTCCGAGAGCTGAAACTTAAGCCTGGAGGCGAAGTTGGCTTCGGAGGAAATGAAAAGGGTAAAATCATTGGTACTGGTACTATTTGTGTAGATAGTAGTCCATGCATTGATAATGTTTTATTGGTAGACGGCTTAACACATAACTTATTGTCTATAAGTCAATTAGCTGACAAGGGTTATGATGTTATATTCAATCAAAAGTCCTGCCGAGCTGTAAGTCAGATCGATGGCTCTGTTCTGTTTAACAGCAAGAGGAAGAACAACATTTATAAGATCAGATTATCTGAGTTGGAGACTCAGAATGTGAAGTGCCTTCTGTCTGTTAATGAAGAGCAGTGGGTATGGCATAGACGGTTAGGGCATGCCAGTATGAGAAAGATTTCTCAGCTGAGCAAGCTAAACCTTGTCAGGGGCTTACCCAATCTGAAGTTCGCTTCAGACGCTCTTTGTGAAGCATGTCAGAAAGGCAAATTCACAAAAGTCCCTTTCAAGGCAAAGAATGTTGTCTCAACCTCAAGGCCGTTAGAACTTCTGCATATCGACCTGTTTGGACCAGTGAAAACTGAGTCTATAGGTGGCAAGAGATATGGGATGGTTATCGTTGATGACTATAGCCGCTGGACATGGGTAAAGTTTCTAACCCGCAAGGATGAGTCTCATGCTGTGTTCTCTACCTTCATTGCTCAAGTGCAAAACGAGAAGGCTTGTAGAATTGTGCGTGTCAGAAGTGACCATGGTGGAGAGTTTGAGAATGACAAGTTTGAGAGTCTGTTTGATTCCTATGGAATTGCACATGATTTCTCTTGTCCCAGAACTCCTCAACAAAATGGTGTTGTTGAGAGGAAGAACAGAACTCTTCAGGAGATGGCTAGAACCATGCTCCAAGAAACTGGCATGGCTAAGCACTTTTGGGCAGAGGCAGTAAATACAGCATGTTACATTCAGAATAGAATCTCTGTGAGACCAATTCTGAATAAGACTCCATATGAATTGTGGAAGAACATAAAACCCAACATTTCTTATTTTCATCCTTTTGGCTGTGTTTGTTATGTTCTCAATACTAAGGATAGATTGCATAAATTTGATGCTAAGTCTTCTAAATGTCTATTACTTGGTTATTCTGATAGATCTAAAGGTTTTAGATTTTATAATACTGATGCTAAGACTATTGAAGAATCTATTCATGTTAGATTTGATGATAAGCTTGACTCTGACCAGTCAAAGCTAGTTGAAAAGTTTGCAGATTTAAGCATTAATGTTTCTGACAAAGGCAAAGCTCCAGAGGAAGTTGAGCCAGAGGAAGATGAACCAGAGGAAGAAGCTGGTCCCTCTAACTCACAAACTCTAAAGAAGAGCAGAATCACTGCAGCTCATCCTAAGGAATTGATTCTGGGCAACAAAGATGAACCAGTCAGAACCAGATCTGCCTTCAGACCCTCTGAAGAGACCTTGCTGAGTCTGAAAGGTTTGGTGTCCTTAATTGAACCCAAGTCCATAGATGAAGCTCTTCAGGACAAGGATTGGATTTTGGCCATGGAAGAAGAATTGAATCAATTCTCCAAGAACGATGTTTGGAGCTTAGTGAAGAAGCCTGAGAATGTCCATGTTATTGGAACGAAATGGGTATTCAGAAACAAGCTAAATGAGAAAGGAGATGTAGTCAGAAACAAGGCAAGGCTAGTTGCTCAAGGCTACAGCCAGCAGGAAGGAATAGACTACACTGAAACATTTGCTCCAGTAGCAAGACTGGAAGCAATCAGACTGTTGATCTCTTTCTCAGTAAATCACAACATAATTCTACATCAGATGGACGTAAAGAGTGCCTTCCTAAATGGTTATATCTCAGAGGAAGTCTATGTTCATCAACCCCCAGGTTTTGAAGATGAAAAGAAACCAGACCATGTGTTCAAATTGAAGAAATCACTCTACGGTCTGAAGCAAGCTCCCAGAGCATGGTATGAGAGACTTAGCTCATTCCTTCTGGAGAATGAGTTTGTAAGGGGTAAAGTAGATACAACTCTCTTTTGCAAGACTTATAAAGATGATATCTTAATTGTGCAAATTTATGTTGATGATATTATATTTGGTTCTGCTAATCAATCTCTATGCAAAGAATTTTCTGAGATGATGCAGGCTGAATTTGAGATGAGTATGATGGGAGAATTAAAGTACTTTCTGGGAATACAAGTTGATCAAACACCAGAAGGAACATATATCCATCAGAGCAAGTACACTAAAGAACTTCTGAAGAAGTTCAATATGCTGGAATCTACAGTGGCCAAGACTCCAATGCATCCAACATGCATTCTGGAAAAAGAAGATATAAGTGGTAAAGTATGTCAGAAGCTCTATCGTGGCATGATAGGTTCACTTCTATACTTAACTGCATCTAGGCCAGACATATTATTTAGTGTTCATTTATGTGCTCGTTTCCAATCAGATCCAAGGGAAACCCACTTAACTGCTGTTAAGAGGATCCTAAGGTATCTGAAAGGCACCACTAACCTTGGCTTGATGTATAAGAAAACATCAGAGTATAAGCTTTCAGGTTATTGTGATGCTGATTATGCTGGAGATAGAACAGAGAGAAAAAGTACTTCTGGAAATTGTCAATTTCTGGGAAGCAATCTAGTCTCATGGGCAAGCAAGAGGCAATCAACCATTGCACTATCAACTGCAGAGGCAGAATATATCTCAGCAGCAATATGCAGCACTCAGATGCTCTGGATGAAACATCAGCTGGAGGATTATCAGATCCTTGAGAGCAATATCCCAATCTATTGTGATAACACTGCTGCAATCTCATTGAGTAAGAATCCTATCTTGCATTCAAGGGCAAAGCACATTGAGGTAAAGTATCATTTTATTAGAGATTATGTACAGAAGGGCGTACTTCTTCTGAAGTTTGTTGATACTGACCATCAATGGGCAGACATCTTTACAAAGCCCTTAGCTGAAGATAGATTTAATTTTATTCTGAAAAATCTAAACATGGACTTTTGTCCAGAGTGAAGATGGATCAGAACCTCTGACTATGATACTTCTTGATCAGAAGATGTCTAGTCCAGAAGGTAACTCAATCAGAGTGTGTGTGCCCACTGGTACTTACTCTGAAGCTGAGACAACAACACGTGCGTCAGAATTTCTGATGCATAGTTCCTTGTGCCCGTGTGACAGTCTGTCATGATTGCGTGCAGATATGCTTATCTTCTGTGTGTGATTGTGTATTTTACTGTACTATCTATCTTTAATTTTCAAACCGTTGATCTTAAAGTGCTTTTTGAATCAACAACGGTTATTTGATAAAACCCACTATACACACACGTTCTCTCTCACTTCCGGTTTTCACTCTCGCATTCTCTGATTTTCAAAACCGCCTCCTTCTCAATTTCTCTCTCGATCTCTCCTCATCCTTCAAACTTCATCTGCTACCTCAAACCTTCAACCTCTTCAAAATGGTGAGACAAACCAGAAGATCTACTGCAGATGCACCTCAGTTCCCTCATATGGTAGTCGGTTTGGCAACGGGTCAACAAGGCTCTGAGAACCCAGCACAAGAACAAGCTCAAGCTCAAGAGGAGATTGTTCCTATTGCAGAACGGGGCTGTGCCGTTCACTGTGTATTTCCTCCTGAGGAACTCCAAGTCCTTGCAGAATGGAGATTCAACCTCGACAACTTGGCTGCAAATGGGTTTGATCTTCGTCCTGAAGTCCAAGCTCAAGGTTGGGGAAACTACTTCAATCGACTTCGAGGACCGGTGTATGAGAAGCTGGTAAAGGAATTCTGGAAGCACGCCGATTGTGATGACACTCAGGTGGTCTCTTACATACTGGGTAGGAAGATCATCATCACGGAGAAGTCATTCGTGAATCTGCTTGGTGCAGAAACTGCTCATGGGTATCGGTTCTCACTGACGGAATCGAAGCTGAAACCCAGAACCAAGGACATAGTCAACAAGGCCCTGTACACCACCTTCAAACCGGGCAAGACGAGCTACAAGGTGATGGACCTTCACCCCAAACTCAGGATCTGGCACAAGATCCTGCTCAACTGCTTCAATCAGCGACCAAAGGGCAGTTCTCCAGACTACATCAACTTCAATCAGAAGGCGATGCTGTTCTTCATTCAAGACAAGGAGAAGATCTGCATTCCCTACTTCCTGTTCTCCTATTTGAAGGAATGCATCCGGAAGTCTCGCACCACCTCCTCCATCAAGTCAGCCATCAAATATATCCCTTTTGGGAGGCTGATCTCAGACTTTCTCATTGAAAGCAACTTGGTGCAAGATTTGATCGATGCTGGTTGCACAGAGGACTTGAGTACAATTGTCAGCGATGTCTTCACCGCCAACTCTCTGAAGAAGATGGGTTTGGTCCAGAAGAAGATTGCTCCTGCTCATGAGGACACATCTTCTGAGATCAGAGGAAGAAGAATGCCTCTGAATGACTACCCTCTGTGGACTCAAGCAGACCATCCTGAAGCCATCAGATGCTATGTTGAAGACCTCAGGGCTCAAGGATTCGAGATTGACCTTGATGATTTCGTCAGCAGACTTCCACCAGCTCCAGAGTTTCCTTCTCCTCCCAAGAAGAAAACCAAGAGGAAGATGGTTCTGGACGAATCCTCAGAGGAATCTGATGTCCCTCTGGTCAAGAAGGCGAAGAGCAAGCCTGATGATGATGATGGTGATGATAGTGAGGATGGTCCTCCAAAGAAGAAGCAGAAGAAGGTCAGAATTGTGGTGAAGCCTACTCGGGTGGAACCAGCTGCTGCAGTGGTCAGAAGGACTGAACCTCCTGCCAGAGTGACTCGATCATCAGCACATACAAGTAAGCCTGCACTTGCTTCTGATGATGATTTGAATTTGTTTGATGCACTTCCAATTTCTGCCTTACTCCAACACTCTTCAAATCCCCTCACTCCTATTCCTGAAACCCAACCAGCCGCACAAACCACCTCTCCACCACATTCCCCAAGATCTTCATTCTTTCAACCTTCTCCTACTGAAGCACCTCTCTGGAATTTGCTTCAGAACCAACCCTCTAGGTCAGAAGATCCAACCTCTCTCCTTACCATTCCATATGACCCATTACCTTCTGAACCCATCATTCAAGACCAACCCGAGCCCAACCAAACAGAACCACAACCCAGAACGTCTGATCACTCTGCTCCCAGAGCATCAGCACGTCCTGCTGTCAGACCCGCGGATACAGACTCTTCATCCGCCTTCACACCTGTATCCTTCCCCATCAATGTCATTGACTCTCCTCCCTCCAATACCTCTGAATCAATGAGAAAATTCATGGAGGTTAGGAAAGAGAAGGTATCTGCCTTGGAAGAATATTACCTTACCTGTCCAAGCCCTAGGCAATATCCTGGCCCTAGACCTGAACGTCTAGTTGACCCAGATGAACCTATCTTGGCCAATCCTATCCAAGAGGCAGACCCCCTCGTTCAACAAGCTCACCCTGTTCCTGACCAACAAGAGCCAATTCAACCAGACTCTGAACTCGAACGCTCAGTGTCTAACCAATCCTCGGTTAGATCACCTCACCCTCTGGTTGAAACCTCAGACCCTCACCGTGGAACCTCTGAACCCAATGCTCCCATAATTAACATTGGTTCTCCACAAGGGGCCTCTGAAGCTCATAGCAGCAATCACCCAGCCTCTCCTGAAACCAACCTCTCCATAATTCCCTACACTCACCTTCAACCCACATCTCTCTCTGAGTGCATCAATATCTTCAATCATGAAGCCTCCTTGAGGCTCCGCAATGTGCACGGTCAGACTGACCTCAGTGAGAATGCTGAACATGTGGCTGATGAGTGGAACAATTTGAGCACTTGGCTGGTGGCTCAGTTTCCCGTTATGCTGCAGCTCCTGCATGCAGAGGGAAGTCAGAGCATTGAGGCTGCAAAGCAAAGGTTTGCTAGGAGGATGGCTCTTCACGAACTCGAACAGAGAAACAAGCTTCTTGAAGCCATTGAAGAAGCCAAGAGAAAGAAAGAACAAGAAGAAGCAGCTGCACGTCAAGCAGCAGCTCAGGCTGAACAAGCCAGACTTGAGGCAGAGCGTCTTGAAGCTGAGGCTGAGGCAGAGCGACTTGCACCAGTTATGTTTACTCATGCTGCTTCTGCTTCCATCCCAGAACCTCAAGCTGCTCAGAATGTTCCTTCCAGTTCAACTCAGCCAAGCTCATCCAGACTCGACATCATGGAACAACGTCTTGACACTCATGAATCCATGCTGATTGAGATGAAGCAAATGATGATGGAACTTCTGCGCCGCACCGACAAACCTTAGTCTTAGGATCTCTTCTTTTTCTTCTTTCGTTTACTTTGTTTTTCTTTTGTTAAACTCTATTCCTTTTTATTTACTTATTTTCATTTGTTCGTTTGTGATTCTCTATGCATATATCTATATATATTTGTGTCACTTATGTTTGCAAAACCTGTTTTATTCATAATTGTTCTATGTTTACATCATAAACCTTTCCATCATACATTATTCCCTATATCTAGAATGGAGGATCCTTCCTCATTCTTCTGCATTCTTGGCACTGCTCCACTCTTTCCTTCTCCAGACGATCCAGTGTATACTCTATGTTGCCGAGTTTGATGCTCAGCTCCTCTCTCTCTAGACTATCTTCTGTCGTCTTAAGTCTCTTTTCCACAGTCTCCTTCTCTTCCAGCAGATTCAGCTCCCGCTGGCAAAGCTCCTGAATCTCCTCCACGAAGCAGAGGAACTCCTTCAGATCTTTCTCCATCTCTGGACCAAGATCTTCTTCCAGCAGTGTCTTCGTCAGCTCTTGTATGGTCTTTGTCCCATCGGGATGCCTAATATTGAGGAACATATCTTCCTCAAAAGCCTTCCTTCTGAGCTCTTTTAATGCCATTCTGTATGATGCCATCGTTTTCTTACTGCAATTATTCGAGGTGTGAAGCTTACCTTTCTCTCCAACGTTTTTATAGGCTTCACTTTCTCTCTGAAAGTTAATGCTCCTACAGTTTCTCGAGGTTACGTTCTTGGTAACTGACCCTTCTATTTACTCACTTGACCGGTGGTAAACGCTCATCCCTTGCATTAACTCTTCTACTTATTATCGCCTACCTCTGATTCTTACATCGTTTTCATCTTCTTTTAAACTTAGACCTTCTCTAAGGGGGAGTACCTTGTACTTCAAGCTAAGTTTTTCACACCCCAAGCTTTTTGCTTATGACAAAAAGGGGGAGTAAACCCAGTTTTTGATTTGTAAGATGTGTTAGTGTGACTTATTTTTTCTTTTGGAGATTTTAAGAGTTCCACCTTCATGACCATAGATGTGTCACTGGGCAAATACAAGGAATACATTTCACTTCGTCTGAAGTGATTCTAAGTTGACTCTGATACCCAAGACTCTGATACCCTGTCCATGACTCTGATCTCTTATGCGCTCTGATTATTTGTTTTTCATCTATGTCATAAGCTTTTCACTCTGAACTCTTATATGTTTTAGCTCAGAATCTAGACTTTACTAACGTTTTCATCAAGTATTAGATTCAGGGGGAGCTAAGCTCAGAATCAAGCAGTGACTTGAATTCAGAATGAGCAAGATAAACTATTCACATCAGGATAAGTCTTATTCTATATCTCTAAACTCTGAGTGAATTCAGTTTATTGTTTAAGAATTGTTCATCAAAAATCTTAGTTTTGTCATCATCAAAAAGGGGGAGATTGTAAGATCAAGTTTTGATCTAGTAGTACAACTCATGTTTTGATGATTACAAGTTAACCTTTTGATATGAACAATTGTGGTACTCTAACGTGTTTTTCTGAGTGTGCTATTTACAGGCTCTGACCTCAACTCAATCTCACACAAATCAGAAGCACTGTGTATAAAGGGTAATCCAAGCAACGCTTTCGCATTCACCATGTTCAGTATGAACAGTGGAAAAGCTTCAGAAGTTCTGAAGATATACAAACTCTGATGTGGACTCAGTCGCTAGAAGCTCTGAAGATCCAGAAGTTCTGACAACCAAGAAACACTGAAGGTTCAGATGTTCTGATGGTGTAGAAGACTCTGAAGATCCAGAAGCTGAATAGTGGAAACTCTGAAGGCCATGTTCTTCCCTCTGAGTTCAGAATCAGAAGATACAATGGTCAGAGGATCTGTGCTTTCCCTCTGACTCTGATCAACCGGCTTCACAAGTTCCAATATGAAGTATTCCTCTGATCAGAAGTCTCCTAGGTTAAAAGGTCAAGTCGCTATCCAAGTACAAAAGCAAGTGTACCTTCCTGACGACCTACCTAACGTTCTCAGCCACAGCAGAAGCTGGATTTTCCAGAACTGCCCTCCAACGGTAGCATTTCCCATGCAACGCTCAACCCTAATCCTTGGAGTATATATAGAGGCTGAAGATTGAAAGAAGCGGCTAGAAGAATAGCAAGAAGCAATACACACGCGCAAGACATATTCTAAAATATTCTAAGCTTTCTTTCATCTTGTAATTTATTTAGTTTACACTCAGCTTATTTAGAAGCAAACCCTTGTAAACACCAACCTCAAACAGTTGTTTGATTTTCCTTAAGGGACCGGGTAGGTCAGTATCCTTAAGAAGACTAAGAGAGTGAATCTTAGTGGTGATTCCTTTAGGAGATCAAGGTTGATCGGATCCTAGAGAAGACTAAGAGAGTGAATCTTAGTGTGAGCTAAGTCAGTGTATTGTTAGTCACTTGTAGGTTTCAAGTGCAGTTGTAACAATTATCTGATTAGTGGATTGCCTTCATTCTAAGAAGGAAGAAATCACCTTAACGGGTGGACTGGAGTAGCTTGAGTGATTTATCAAGTGAACCAGGATAAAATCCTTGTGTGCTTTTCTATCTCTTATCTTTAGCACTTAAGTTCTCGAAAGATTTGTCAAAATCTTTAAGGTGGAAGCTTTATACTGAAAACGTTATTCAAACCCCCCCTTTCTACCGTTTTTCATACCTTCATCTCTGTTCTTGTTCATGAAGAGCCACCCTTCTAGCAAACCTTTGCTTTGCAGCCTCGATCCTCTGACTTCCTTCTGCATGCAGGAGCTGCATTATAACTGGAACTTGAGCCACTAGCCAAGTGCCCAGATTGTTCCACTCTTCAGCCACATGTTCAGCATTCTCGCTTAGGTTAGTCTGACCTTGCACATTGCGTAGCATCAAAGAGGCTTCATGATAGAAAATATTGATGCACTCAGAGAGAGATGTGGGTCGGAGGTGAGTGTAAGGAATTATGGAGAGGTTGGTTTCAGGAGAGGCTAGGTGATTGCTGCTGTGAGCTTCAGAGGCACCTTGTGGAGAGCCAATGTTAAACATTTGCGCATTTGGTTCAGAGGTTCCAAGGTGAGGTTCTGAAGTTTCAACCAGAGGATGGGGTGATCTCACTGAGGATTGGTTAGACACAGATTGTTCTGGTTCAGGTTCTGGTTGAATAGGCTCTTGTTGGTCAGGGGCAGGGTGAGCTTGTTGAGCCAAAGGGTCTGCCTCATGTAAAGGATTGGCCAAGATAGGTTCATCTGGGTCAACTAGACGTTCAGGTCTAGGGCCAGGATATCTCCTAGGGCTTGGACAAGTGAGATAGTATTCTTCTAAGGTAGACACCTTTTCTTTTCTAACTTCCATGAATTTTCGAAGGGATTCAGAGTTGTTGGAAGGAGAAGAATCAGCAACATTTGTTGGGAAGGATACGGGTGTAAGGGCTGTGGAAGAGTCTGTATCCGTGGTTCTGAGAGCCAGACGTTCTGATGCTCTTGGGACAGAGTGATCAGAGGTTCTGGGTCCAGGTTCTGTTGGGTTAGGCTCTGGTTGCTCATGAATGATGGGTTCAGAAGTTAATAGGTTGTACGGGATGGTAATGGGAGAGGTTGGTTCTTCTGGCCTAGAGGGTTGGTTCTGGAGCAAATTCCAGAGAGGGGCTTCAGTAGGGGAAGGTTGAAAAAATGAAGACCTTGGGGAATGTGGTGGAGAGGTGGTTTGTGCAGCTGGTTGGGACTCAGGAATAGGAGTGAGGGGATTTGAAGAGTGTTTGAGCATGGCTGATATGGGGAGTGCATCAAATAAATTCAAATCATCATCAGAAGCAACTGCAGACTTACTTGAATGTGCTGATGATCTTGTCACTCTGGCAGGAGTTTCAATCCTTCTGATCACTTCAGCAGCTGGTTCCACCCGAGTAGGCTTCACCACAATTCTGACTTGCTTCTTCTTCTTCTTAGGAGGACCATCCTCATCATCGGGCTTGCTGGTTTCATCATGCTTTCTCTTGGATTGACCAGCCTTCTTCTTTTTGATCAGAGGGACATCTGATTCCTCAGAAGATTCTTCTAGGATCATCTTCCTCTGAACTTTCTTCTTGGTAGGAGAAGGAAACTCTGGAGCTGGCGGTAGTCTGCTGAAAAATTCATCGAGATCAATTTCAAAGCCTTGAGCCCTTAGGTCTTCAACATAGCACCTAATGGCTTCAGGATTGTCAGCCTGTGTCCACAGAGGGTAGTCATTCAGAGGCACCCTTCTACTTCTGATTTCAGAAGATGTGTCTTCATGGGCAGGAGCAATCTTCTTCTTGACTAGGCCCATTTTCTTTAGAGAATTTGCAGTGAAGACATCACTGACAATAGTGGTCAGATCCTCTGTGCATCCAGCATTTACTAGATCTTGAATGAGGCCACTTTCAATGAAGAGATCAGACAACAGTCTCCCGAAGAGAATATACTTGATTGCTGACTTGATGGAGGCAGTGGTACGAGACTTCCGGATACATTCCTTCAAGTAGGAGAACAGGAAGTAGGGAAGGCAGATCTTCTTCTTGTCTTGGATGAAGAACAACATCGCCTTCTGGTTGAAGTTGATGTAGTCTGGGGAACTGCCCTTTGGTCTCTGGTTTATGCAGTGGCTGGGATGAAGGTCCATCACTTTGTAATTAGTCTTGCCCGGTTTGTAATTGGTGTACAGGGCCTTGTTGGTCTCATCCTTCGTCTTGGGTTTCAGCTTCGATTCAGTGAATTGGAAACGATACCCAAAAGCAGTTTCTGCACCCAGCAGGTTCACGAAAGACTTCTCTGTGATGATGATCTTTCTTCCAAGAATGTGAGATACCACCTGAGTATCATCGCAGTCGGCGTGCTTCCAGAATTCCTTGATCAGTTTATCATACACCGGTCCTCGAAGCCTGTTGAAGTAATTTCCCCAACCTTGAACTTGGACTTCAGGACGAAGATCATACCCATTTGTAGCAAGGTTGTCGAGGTCGAATCTCCATTCTGCCAGGACTTGAAGTTCTTCAGGAGCATATACGCAGTGAACGGCACAGCCCCGTTCTGCAATTGGAATAATCTGCTCTTGAGCTTGACCTTGATCTTGTGTCGGATTCTCAGGACCCCTTTGACCTGTTGCTAGACCAACTACCATATGAGGGAACTGGGTTGCATCTGCAGTAGCTCTTCTGGTTTGACTCACCATTTTTGAAGCGGTTGAAGGTTTAGGTAGAAGATGAAGGTTGAAAGATGAAGAGAGATCGAGAGAGAAATCGAAGATAAGCGGTTTTGAAATAGCAAGAGAGAGAGAGAGTAAAAACCGAAAGTGAAGGAGATCGTGTGTGTATAGTGGGTTTTGACAAATAACCGTTGTTGATTCAAAAAGCAATTTAAGATCAACGGTTGAAAATTAAAGATAGATATTAACAGTAAATACACATATCACACACAGGAGAGAAGCACATCTACACGCAATCATGACAGACTGTCACACGGGCACAAGGAACTATGCATCAGAAATACTGACACACGTGTTGTTGTCTCAGCTTCAGAGTCAGTACCAGTGGGTACACACACTCTGATTGAGTTACCTTCTGGACTAGACATCTTCTGATCAAGAAGTATCATAGTCAGAGGTTCTGATCCATCTTCACTCTGGACAAAAGTCCATGTTCAGATTTTTCAGAATAAAATTAAATCTATCCTCTGCTAAGGGCTTTGTAAAGATATCTGCCCATTGATGGTCAGTATCAACAAACTTCAGAAGAAGTACGCCCTTCTGTACATAATCTCTAATAAAGTGATACTTTACCTCAATGTGCTTTGCCCTTGAATGCAAGATAGGATTCTTACTCAATGAGATTGCAGCAGTGTTATCACAATAGATTGGGATATTGCTCTCAAGGATCTGATAATCCTCCAGCTGATGCTTCATCCAGAGCATCTGAGTGCTGCATATTGCTGCTGAGATATATTCTGCCTCTGCAGTTGATAGTGTAATGGTTGATTGCCTCTTGCTTGCCCATGAGACTAGATTGCTTCCCAGAAATTGACAATTTCCAGAAGTACTTTTTCTCTCTGTTCTATCTCCAGCATAATCAGCATCACAGTAACCTGAAAGCTTATACTCTGATGTTTTCTTATACATCAAGCCAAGGTTAGTGGTGCCTTTCAAATACCTTAGGATCCTCTTAACAGCAGTTAAGTGGGTTTCCCTTGGATCTGATTGGAAGCGAGCACATAAATGAACACTAAATAGTATGTCTGGCCTAGATGCAGTTAAGTATAGAAGTGAACCTATCATGCCACGATAGAGCTTCTGACATACTTTAACACTTTTATCTTCTTTCTCCAGAATGCATGTAGGATGCATTGGAGTCTTGGCCACTGAAGATTCCAGCATATTGAACTTCTTCAGAAGTTCTTTAGTGTACTTGCTCTGATGGATATATGTTCCTTCTGGTGTTTGATCAACTTGTATTCCCAGAAAGTACTTTAATTCTCCCATCATACTCATCTCAAATTCAGCCCGCATCATCTCAGAAAATTCTTTGCATAGAGATTGATTAGCAGAACCAAATATAATATCATCAACATAAATTTGCACAATTAAGATATCATCTTTATAAGTCTTGCAAAAAAGAGTTGTATCTACTTTACCCCTTACAAACTCATTCTCCAGAAGGAATGAGCTGAGTCTCTCATACCATGCTCTGGGAGCTTGCTTCAGACCATAGAGTGACTTCTTCAATTTGAACACATGGTCTGGCTTCTTCTCATCTTCAAAGCCTGGGGGTTGATGAACATAGACTTCCTCTGAAATATAACCATTTAGGAAGGCACTCTTCACGTCCATCTGATGTAGAACTATGTTGTGATTCACTGAAAAAGAGATCAACAGTCTGATTGCCTCCAGTCTTGCTATTGGAGCAAATGTTTCAGTGTAGTCTATTCCTTCCTGCTGGCTGTAGCCTTGAGCAACTAGCCTTGCCTTGTTTCTGACTACATCTCCTTTCTCATTCAGCTTGTTTCTGAATACCCATTTTGTTCCAATTACATGGACACTCTCAGGCTTCTTCACTAAGCTCCAAACATCGTTTTTGGAGAATTGATTCAATTCTTCTTCCATAGCCAGAATCCAATCCTTGTCCTGAAGAGCTTCATCTATGGACTTGGGTTCAATTAAGGACACCAATCCTTTCAGACTGAGCAAGGTCTCTTCAGAGGGTCTGAAGGCTGATCTGGTTCTGACTGGTTCGTCTTTGTTGCCCAGAATCAATTCCTTAGGGTGAGCTGCAGTGATTCTACTCTTCTTCAGAGTTTGTGAGTTAGAGGGACCAGCTTCTTCCTCTGGTTCATCTTCCTCTGGCTCAGCTTCCTCTGGAGCTTTGCCTTTGTCAGAAACATTAATGCTTAAATCTGCAAACTTCTCAACTAGCTTTGACTTTTCAGAGTCAAGCTTATCGTCAAATCTAACATGAATAGACTCTTCAATAGTCTTAGCATCAGTATTGTAAAATCTAAAGCCTTTAGATCTCTCAGAATAACCAAGTAATAGACACTTAGAAGACTTAGCGTCAAATTTATGCAATCTATCCTTAGTATTGAGAACATAACAAACACAGCCAAAAGGATGAAAATAAGAAATGTTGGGTTTTATGTTCTTCCACAATTCATAAGGAGTCTTATTCAGAATTGGTCTCACAGAGATTCTGTTCTGAATGTAACATGCTGTATTTACTGCCTCTGCCCAAAAGTGCTTAGCCATGCCAGTTTCTTGGAGCATGGTTCTAGCCATCTCCTGAAGAGTTCTGTTCTTCCTCTCAACAACACCATTTTGTTGAGGAGTTCTGGGACAAGAGAAATCATGTGCAATTCCATAGGAATCAAACAGACTCTCAAACTTGTCATTCTCAAACTCTCCACCATGGTCACTTCTGACACGCACAATCCTACAAGCCTTCTCGTTTTGCACTTGAGCAATGAAGGTAGAGAACACAGCATGAGACTCATCCTTGCGGGTTAGAAACTTTACCCATGTCCAGCGGCTATAGTCATCAACGATAACCATCCCATATCTCTTGCCACCTATAGACTCAGTTTTCACTGGTCCAAAAAGGTCGATATGCAGAAGTTCCAACGGCCTTGAGGTTGAGACAACATTCTTTGCCTTGAAAGGGACTTTTGTGAATTTGCCTTTCTGACATGCTTCACAAAGAGCGTCTGAAGCGAACTTCAGATTGGGTAAGCCCCTGACAAGGTTTAGCTTGCTCAGCTGAGAAATCTTTCTCATACTGGCATGCCCTAACCGTCTATGCCATACCCACTGCTCTTCATTAACAGACAGAAGGCACTTCACATTCTGAGCCTCCAACTCAGATAATCTGATCTTATAAATGTTGTTCTTCCTCTTGCTGTTAAACAGAACAGAGCCATCGATTTGACTTACAGCCCGGCAGGACTTTTGATTGAATATAACATCATAACCCTTGTCAGCTAATTGACTTATAGACAATAAGTTATGTGTTAAGCCGTCTACCAATAACACATTATCAATGCATGGACTACTATCTACACAAATAGTACCAGTACCAACAATTTTACCCTTTTCATTTCCTCCAAAGCCAACTTCGCCTCCAGGCTTAAGTTTCAGTTCTCGGAACATACGCCTTTCTCCCGTCATGTGACGCGAGCATCCACTGTCCAGATACCATGATTGGTGTTTCAGTGGAGCTATCAAGGATATCTGCAACATAGATAATCTTGTCCTTAGGTACCCACTTTCTGGGTCCTCTCTTGTTAGTTACCCCAGAGGTTCTGATCACCTTGGGTGTCTCAACATGATATTTTAACGGAATATTTGCATGGTATTTAGTCATAGAGAAGGATCCCTTTTTAAGAGGGTTTTTAGCAACTTTAGCAGGTAAAGGATCAGGCAATATGGTACCAGAGGGAACAAAGCATTCATACAAGGATTTAGCTTTAGACACAGAGGGCTCATTTCTAATTGGTTTAGAATAGCCAATGCCATGCATTCCATTTCTGCTTACGCCATAGATCATTGAAGCCATTAAGCTTCTATCCACGCTTTTAGCTAGGAATCTTTGAAAAGACTTTTCATACTTAGACTCATTTCTACAATCAGAGGCATCACAGGCAACAATTTCTTCTAACTTAGCAATCTGGTTCTTAAGCACAGAGTTAGAATTGATCAAAGCATGATTATCATTTTTCAAATCAGACATAATTTTCTCATGTTCAGAAGGAGTCTTGGAAACAACAGATAAGTCCTTTTTCAGCTTCTTATGCTTAGACAATAAGGAGTTATATTTATCCATGATATCAGACAATGCATGTTTCAGTTCAGAGGTAGAGAAAGAAGCGAATACCTCATTTTCATCGTCTGAGTTGGGATCTCCTTCTGATTCTGAGTCAGAGTTAACAGCTCCCTTTGACTCTGCTTCCTTGTCTTTAACAATAGCCATGAGTCCTTGGACTTCACCATCAGAGTCAACATCCTCTGACTCTGATTCATCAAATGTCACCATCAGACTCTTCTTTGTCTTGAAGTGCTTCTTTGGCTTCTTGTCCTTCTTCAACTTTGGACAGTCACTTTTGTAGTGCCCTGATTCTTTGCACTCAAAGCATGTGACTTCTTTAAGTGAGGACTTCTTCTGACCTGAGGATTCAGACTTTCCTTTTGCCTTTCCAGAGCCTTTGTATTTGCTCTGCCTGTGCTTCCAGATGCGATTGAGTCTCTTGGAGATCAGAGTCAGCTCATCTTCATCAGAATCTTCTGATGCTTCTTCAGATTCCTCTTCTTTAGCTTGAAGAGCTTTTGACTTCTCTGCCTTAGCCTTTTCAGATCTAGATTTCAAGGCTATGGACTTTTTCCTCAGATCTTGCATCTCTGAGCGCTTCAGCTCATGGCATTTCAAAATGCTGATGAGTTCTTCTAAACTCATATTCTCAACATCTCTCGTGAGCTCTATTGAAGTCACTAAAGGCATCCAACTTTCAGGAAGACACCTGATGACCCTTATGACATGATCTTTTGTTGTGTAGCTCTTGTTGAGAGGTCGTATGCCAGCTACAAGCAACTGAAATCTGGAGAACATTTCTTCAATGATCTCATTTGGCTCCATGATGAAGGATTCATACTTTTGGATCAAAGACAATGCCTTTGATTCTTTGACTTTCTTGTTTCCTTCATGAGACATCTTCAGAGATTCGAAAATGCCTTTCGCAAACTCACGATCTGTATTCTTCTGGTACTCTTCATAGGAAATAGCACTTAGAAGAATTGCTCTTGCTTTGTGATGTTGTGAGTACAGCTTCTTTTGATCTGCAGTCATCTCTGACCTTGGGATCTTCTTGCCATCTGCATCAACTGGACGCTCGTAGCCATCCACAATAATATCCCAGAGATCTGCATCGAAACCTAGAAAGAAACTTTCCAGTCTATCTTTCCAGTATTCGAACCTTTGACCGTCGAACATAGGAGGCTTTGCATTGTAACCATCTCTTTGAGTTTCACTGGTGGTGGCAGCCATTGTTTTTCACACCGGCCCGGATCACTGAACACTGTTAGGTGTGGTAATCAGAACTTGCGCTCTGATACCAATTGAAGGTATGAAAAACGGTAGAAAGGGGGGGGGGTTTGAATAACGTTTTCAGTATAAAACTTCCACCTTAAAGATTTTGACAAATCTTTCGAGAACTTAAGTGCTAAAGATAAGAGATAGAAAAGCACACAAGGATTTTATCCTGGTTCACTTGATGAATCACTCAAGCTACTCCAGTCCACCCGTTAAGGTGATTTCTTCCTTCTTAGAATGAAGGCAATCCACTAATCAGGTAAGAGTTACAACTGCACTTGAAACCTACAAGTGACTAACAATTACACTGACTTAGCTCACACTAAGATTCACTCTCTTAGTCTTCTCTAGGATCCGATCAACCTTGATCTCCTAAAGGAACTAAACAAACTGTTTATCAAAGAATTGTTTACAAGAGATTTGCTTCTAAAAAGCTAATAGTAAACTCAATGAATTTCAGATGAAAGAAAGCTTAGAAGAATTTGAATTTGTCTTGCGCGTATGTGAATGCTTCTAGCCGCTTCTTTCAGTCTTCAGCCTCTTTATATACTCCAAGGATTAGGGTTGAGCGTTGCATGGGAAATGCTACCGTTGGAGGGCAGTTCTGGAAAATCCAGCTTCTGCTATGTCTGAGACTGTTAGGTAGGTCGTCAGGAAGGTACAGTTGCTTTTGTACTTGGATAGCGACTTGACCTTTAAACCTAGGAGACTTCTGATCAGGGGAATGCTTCATATTGGAACTTGTGAAGCCGGTTGATCAGAGTCAGAGGGAAAGCCCAGATCCTCTGACCATTGTTTCTTCTGATTCTGAACTTAGAGGGAAGTACATGGTCTTCAGAGTATCTTGCTTCTGGACATCAGAATTTCACTAATCAGCTTCTGGATCTTCAGAGTCTTCTACACCATCAGAATATCTGAGCCTTCAGTGTTTCTTGGTTATCAGACTTTCTGGATCTTCAGAACTTCTAGTGACTGAGTCCACATCAGAGTTTGTATAACTTCAGAACTTCTGAAGCTTTTCCACTGTTCATACTGAACATGGTGAATGCGAAAGCGTTGCTTGGGTCGCTCTTTAACACAGTGCTTCTGATTTGTGTGAGATTGAGTTGAGGTCAGAGCCTGAAAATAGCACACTCAGAAAAACACGTTAGAGTACCACAATTGTTCATATCAAAAGGTTAACTTGTAATCATCAAAACATAGAGTTGTACTACTAGATCAAAACTTGATCTTACAATGACTTCTCAGGATACCGATGAGTTCTTCTAAGCTCATCTTTTTGATGTCTTTAGACAACTTCAAGGAAGTCATCAAAGGCATCCACTTCTCAGGAAGACCTCTGAGAATTATTTTCACATGGTCAGCATTGGTGTAGCCTTTGCCAAGTATTCTGATTCCAGAAATGATCATCTGAATTTTGGAGAACATAGCATCAACTGTTTCATCAGGTTCCATCATGAAGGCTTCATACTTTTTGATCAGGGATGTGAGACCCAAGTTTTTAAGTTTGGAATAAACCGAATAAAATTCCTTTTCACGATTAATTTGATGTGACGTGAAGGAAAACCTGAACAAGTGTTTATGGAATGGAATTAATTTGTGAAGGAGAAAGTTCTGGAAAAGGCTAAGGATCGTATCAGAGTCGATAAAAGTTATAGCACGACTAGCATTCGCTTAAACTTAGGTCAAGAACGCTAGAAATGGCTAGTTTATGTTTTAATACACGATGGAAACTAATTCCAAAAATCTTCAGAGAAATGTTAGAACTTCTCTTATTCGTCCATAAACGAGCGTTTCGATACGAAACCCTGGAATGTACGAACGTTAATTTTCAATACTCGGAAGTTTGCCGAAACCGAAACCCTGATAGTTCAAGAACCCTAAAATCGACGGACGATGAAGACTTTTTCTATTCGGAGCTTCAAATAAAGATTTCATTCGCGTACGCCCACTCTAATCGACGTTCTGAATCTTTCTTCAGAAGGAAGTTTCTGCATCCGAGGTCAAAATCATAAAGTGCATAAATTGCATTTTTAAGCCGGTAAACATTAAAAACAAGCCTCGAAAACCAAAAATCATACTGATATTTCTTTGAAGAATTAGAAGATTCAGCGGGAAGATTATCGTGTCTAAAATACGTTGGAATCAGTAGGAAAAATCGGAATCGCGAAATTTTCATTTTTCCGCATTTTCCATTTCCTATATATAGTATGAAAAATGAAAAAAAAAAAAACAAAAAAATCCCAAAACACAAACACACGGCCGAGAGCTCTTGGAGGAAAGGAGGAAAAGTGATTTTTTTTCCAATTCTTGACCGATCGTCGTTCCGTTCGTTGCTACGCGTAGGCCTCGAGGTACTGATGCTATTTCTTACTTCTGATCGTCAATTCTGTCGCTTTTCTCTATGTCTTTCTGTGCTCAAAGTTTTGAGCTTTTTGTAAAACTGTCCAAATAAGCTGATTTTGGTGTCTAAACTTATTGCCTACATACTGTAGAGCGTGAATATCCGGTTGTTTTCTGTTGAATCTCGCCGAAATGCCGCCGAGATCAATTTCTGTTGGAAAAACCCATTTTTGGGTAAAGTTCCGTTCTTTAAGCTGAAAACTCACGACTTAGCGCTGGCAGGATTAGTCGTCATAAACGTCGTTGTTGACGTCCCCATCCAATTTGTTTTTCGAAAATCCAGTTTTGAAATTTTGAGCAGAAAATAATGACCAAAATACCCCTGCGACAGTTTTTGATCCGAAAATTTTTCTGAGCTTAGATTCGCCTTAGTTACGGCTAATGATAACCTAGGAATTGATTTAGACCGAAGAAAAAGTTCGAAAACCCTATTTTCCATAGTGGCCGAAACCTATTTGCTTGGGTACCGTGTCCAAAAATAATTTTTGGGTCTCTATGACCTGAGCCATTGCGTAGCTCTTTCAATTGTCGAAATTTTGGCGTCGGTTTCGTGTCATTCTGAGTTCTGTAGCTCGAGTTATGCACGTTTTAGTGAATAATGTGTTTTTGTACAAAACTTGAATCGAGTCAAAACTCATCCATTCGGGGAAAGCCCTTTCATACGTGCCTAAATGTGGTACTCTGAAGCTTCTTGAGCTTAGTCGAACATTGGTTAGGATTGTTTCGACGGTATCGACTTGTTTTGATTCTTTATTGCTTAGTTTGCTCAAAGGTTCGATTGTGGAAACTTTGGGATTGACTGAACAAGCTTGTGAGCGAGACCTGCACCGCGAGACTAGAACAACTCGAGGTTAGGGCAACTTACTTACTAGCTATTGATTTATAGGCGTCGATAAATTCGACTTGAATATTGATTGATATTGAATGTTGTTTATCGTTTTGAACTGGAAAATGCTTTCTGGAGGCTTCGGCCGAGTGAACTTATATGAGACGTGTGTCTCCGTTTTCTGAGAGGCTTCGACCGTTTACTGGTTTCCGTATTACTGCTTCCTAGTGGATAGGACAGGGTTATGTTTTGCCGCAATTACTTAATTCACATGCCATACTTGCTAAGTGATTAAATGGTTAATCTTAGGCTATGTGAATACTTGTGCACATTATTCTGGAGCATGCAATTATTATTGGAATATGCTGACCATATTGTGCAACTTATATCGGTTATTCGTGGACTAACCAAATGTGAGGAGTAACAGTTAGTTATGCCCCGTTGGTGGCGAACTCTTAAAGGTTTATTTCGACAGGACGAACTGAGGTTCATGCTCTTGTCTTCTTTTGTGGTTTCAAGACCTTCTCATGGGATTTTGGGGATATCGGGATCTTTTGAACTTATAGTTTTGGAAGAAAATATTTTCATGAGAAATTCCATAATGCTTTAAACAACATTCAAACTCTTTTAATTAAATGTCAAGGATCTCAAGTGAACTTCTAGGATTTGGATATTAATTTTGAAAAAATGAGAAGTGTCGCCGAATCGAAGTTTTGAGGAAGCTCAAAAGTTTCTGAGTATGCTTATACTCTTTCGCTCGATGAGCAGTTTATTTATTTGACTATCTGAAGGATAAGTCAGGGAACTATAAGTTTCCAGGTACATTGTTACTCTTCGCTCGCTGTGCAGTTTTTGACCATCGAAATTTGATGAGTAAGATGACTCAAGAAGTCATCAAGGGTGATTGCACTCCTTTCATAATTAATTGTCTTTTGTCGCCGAATCGACATTTACCTTAGGGTACAGCAGTATATACCTTCGGGTACAGTATATCTATATGCCTTCGGGTACAGTATATACCTTCGGGTACAGTATATCTATATGCCTTCGGGTACAGTATATACCTTCGGGTACAGTATATCTATATGCCTTCGGGTACAGTATATGCCTTTGGGTACAGTATATACCTTCGGGTACAGTATATCTATATGCCTTCGGATACAGTATATACCTTCGGGTACAGTATATTTATATGCCTTCAGGTACAGTATATACCTTCGGGTACAGTATATCTATATGCCTTCGGGTACAGTATATGCCTTCGGGTACAATATATACCTTCGGGTACAGCATGCCTTCGGGTAACTCGGGCATTCGATGGGGAATATGATCGACTGTATGGTTAGGATCGACCTGTTGATGTCAGGCATAACGGAGGGAAAAGTCGACCCACAGGGTTAGGACTGATCCGGCTATGTCAAGGTTGTAAGTGACACTCGAGGGTTATGGTCGACACAATGCCAGTGTTAGGACCGACTCGATCGTGCCCAACCTATTTCTTCCGGAACCTTTTGAATTGACGTTGCATTGACATAACATGCACTCTAACTATATTGGTTGAGATCTTGATAATTTGATGTTGATAAACATCGTTATGCGTTTTTGATGATTTGATATTAGTGAACATTGTTATGTTATTTGTTGAATTGTTGAGATATTGAATATTGTGTTGTTATTAGAGATTAGATAACATGCCATGTATATACCTTAGGGTAGGCAATGCAGAACTTATATGTATATATACAACATATATATATACCCCCTTTATCGCATGTTGGTTGTAATATCTATTTTATTCCGTGAGTTGACCCTAGCGCCTTGGCTTTGTTTGTATGTTTGTGTTTGGGCGGTCGGCCTGCTGCCAGGCGTCCGTCAGTCGATTCGTGATGACTCGTCACTCGAGGAGGACCAGGAGCGAAATGACTATTACTGAAGCTTTCGACGAGGACCCGGACTTCATGCCTGATCGAGGAAGGGTCGATGATAGTAGTATAGGGTATGGGTGTTTAGAAGCCTACTAAAGTTGGGTGTTAGTGTCATAGCTCTGATTCGTCATTTGTACTTTTGGGACAGGGTAGTTTCCGACAGGTTGCTTTCGGTGTGGTTCTCCGTAAATGGGAATCGCATGGAGTAGTCGGACGTAAGAAGTCTTTTTGGAAGCCGTTTTGGGCTGACTTACTTTTCGTCGGACTGTATTTATAAGACTTATGACTCCATTTATGAGTCGCACTTGTTTGCCGCTGGGCAACACCTTAGTTACTTGATGTTACTTTCCGTCACTTGAGGACACTCGTGACGATGTTTTTAGTTGCAGCGAGGGCTGTGTTTGTATTGTATATTAATCGCTGTTAATCGCGATTGGGGTTGAGTCTTTATTTCGACAAGTCTTTTTATTTAAACAAATCAAAAAAAAATATCTGCTTTTCCGCTTTATTTTATTCTTGAGTTACTAAAGTGACGCCACCGAAATCGGGGTGTTACAAGGGACAACACCTTTGTCTCCTTGACCTCTTCATTTCCTTCATGAGACATCTTCAAGGAATCGAAGATCGCCTTGGCAGAATCACGGTCTGTGATCTTTTCATATTCTTCATATGAGATAGCACTCAGCAAGATAGTTCTTGCTCTCTGATCATCTTTGTACATTTTCTTTTGAGCTTCAGTCATCTTGTTTCTTGGGATCTTCACTCCATCTTCATCAACAGGGCGAGTGTAGCCATCAGTAATGTGATCCCAGAGATCAACATCGAATCCAAGAAAGAAGCTTTCGATTCTATCTTTTCAGTATTCAAACTTTTCTCCATTAAAAATAGGTGGTTAAGCACTGTAGTGCTCTCTTTGAGCATCGCTAGTGGTGGCAGCCATTTGAGTTTTTCACACCGGTACGGATCTCTAAACACTGTTAAGTGTGGTAATTAGAACTTACGCTCTGATACCAATTGAAGGTATGAAAAACACTAGAAAGGGGGGGGGGGTTTGAGTAGGGTTTTTTGATTTTTGGGATATCCCTCTAAGATTAAGTATAATCTTTTCGAACTAAAGATCACAAGGTGCACGAGATAAGGGAAAGAGAAAAGCACAATGATTTTATCCTGGTTCACTTGATAAATCACTCAAGCTAATCCAGTCCACCCGTTAAGGTGATTTCTTCCTTCTTAGAATGAAGACAATTCACTATTCAATGATTGTTACAACTGCACTAGCAACCTGCTTAGTGACTAACAATACAATGAACTAGTAGCACTAAGACAATCTTGCCTTAGTCTTCTCAAGAATTCTTACCTCACTGGTCTCTCAAGGAACTACAAACAAAGTTTGTGAAAGAGTTCGGTTTACAAAGAGATGCTTCTTAATAAGCAGAAGTAAACACACCAAGAAAAATGAAGAATATTGTTAAGGTATTCGCTGAAAGTGTTTCACGTGTATGCACAAAGTTTCTTAGCTTCGTTCTTCTATATTCAGCCTTTAAATACTCCAAGGTTTAGAGTGTGTATCCGTTGGATGAATCTGTCTGTTGGAGGGCAGTTCTGGAATTTCCAGAGCCTGTTGTGGTTGAATGTAACATCCCGACTTGACGAGTGAGGACAAAGCGCACTGAAAAGACTCGCGTTGTTACAGTGGGGTCAGTCGCCAAGTCAGGATGTTACAAATGGTATCAGAGCCGACCTCTCCCAGTACGATGTGGTTCGGGGACGAACCAAGCGGAAGCTGGTGGGCCTGTGACACCCGGGGCCGACGAGGGCAGGGAGTGCTCGCCGGTGCATTGAGGCACGAACAAGGAGCGGCTCCTGGAAGGCTTCTAGGCAGAGGGGCACATGAATGTACCGATCTCGCACCCGAACAAGAGGTATTCCGAGACTGTATAGGTATGAGACTATACTGTTGAGGAGGGCATACATGATTTGATTGGTACTACTCATAACAACAAGATGCATCTTCTTTTCGGGAGCCCAACTCATAAAAACTCCATGGTTAAGTGTGCTTTCCTTGGAGCAATATTGGGATGGGTGACCTCCTGGGAAGTTTTCCCGGGAAGTGCGTAAGTGAGGACAAAGCGCGCTGAAAGGACTCGTGTGGTTAGCGTGAGGCCATTCGTTAGATCAGGATGTTACAAAGCCTGTGACACCCGAGGCCGACGAGGGCGGGGAGTGATCGCCGGTGTAGTGAGGCACGGACAAGGAGCAGCTCCTAATGTAACACCCCGATTTCGGTGGCGTCACTTTAGTAACTCGAAAATAAAATAAAGTAAAGTGGAAAAGCAGGTATTTTTTTTTCGTTTTTGTTTAAATAAAAAGACTTGTCGAAATAAAGACTCAACCCAATCGCGATTAACAGCGATTAATATACAATACAAGCACAGCCCTCGCTGCAACTAAAAACATCGTCACGAGTGTCCTCAAGTGACGGAAAGTAACATCAAGTAACTAAAAGTGTTGCCCAACGGCAAACAAGTGCGACTCATAAATAGAGTCATAAGTTTTATAAATACAGTCCTTCGAAAAGTAAGTCAGCCCAAAACGGCTTCCAAAAAGACTTCTTACGTCCGACTACACCATGCGATTCCCATCAACGGAGAACCACACCGAAAAGCAATCTGTCGGAAACTACCCTGTCCCAAAAGTACAAATGACGATTCAGAGCTATGACACTAACACCCAACCTTAGTAGGCTCTAAACACCCATACCCTATGCTTCCATCATCGACCCTCATCTGGTCATGCATTCAGTCCGGGTCCTCGTCGAAAGCTTCAGTAATAATCATTACGCTCCTGGTCCTCCTCGAGTGACGAGTCATCACGAATCGACTGACGGACGCCTGGCAGCAGGCCGACCGCCCAAACACAAACATACAAACAAAGCCAAGGCGCTAGGGTCAACTCACGGAATAAAATAGATAATACAAACAACATGTGAAGAATAAGGGGGCATATATATATATATATATATATATGTTGTATATCTACATGTAATTTATGTATTGCCTACCCTAAGGTATATACATAGCATGTTATCAAGGCTCTAATAAACAATTCGATATCTGCTATCTCAACAGTTCAATAAACAATGACTCAATAAATCAGTAGGGGTGCATGTATGCATGCAATGTCAACTCAGAAGATTATCCCAACAATTAGGCATGTCAAGTCGATCAAACCCCTTGGGTTGAACATACGGACTCGCACACGCAACTCCCACAATTAGGCATGTCGAGTCGATCCAACCCATCGGGTTGAACATACGGACTCGCACATGCAACGAATGACAACGCCAAGTCGGTTCACTCAAACGAGTCGAACATACGGACGTTGCGCGTGTCCAATGACTACCGCCGAATCGATCCAATCCATCGGATTGAACATACGGATCCGCGCGTGTCGAAAAGTTGTCGCTGAATCGATCCAATCCCTCAGATTGAACATACGGATTCACGCGAGGTAAAATGGCAATCGCTGAATCGATCCAATCCATCGGATTGAACATACGGACTCACGCGTGCCTGAGTGACTACCGCCGAATCGATCCAATCCATCGGATTGAATATACGGATTCGCGCGTGTCAACAATTATTGCCGAATCGGCCCAACCCGTCGGGTTTGGACATACGGATTCGCGCCGCAAAGTCGAAGATACACCCTTGGTGTTCTTCGTGAAGGCCCAGTCTTCTGACCGTCCCAAACCCCAAACATATGCATAATGCAATATGGTTAACAAAACATCGAATCGTCCTCACACGTACGAGTTTAACCACAAGTCTCAATTTAAAAGGACCCGAAGATCAAAGTCGTCTTGCGACTAGGCTGTGAAAAGCCGGAGTACATATTGCACTCAGTGACATTTCCATGGTCACTATGGTTCATCCTCGTGACGACCATCAAATCATCTCAAGTTCAAGGCTTTTCGACTATTTCCCGTTTTTCACAATCATTTCCAAGTCTTAAATTTTCCTAAAGGTCTCGTTAATTAATCAAAGCATTTCAAGTGGAGTTAATCAAGTTATGAGGTTTATTATCGAAATCCAAGTTCCATAAATTCTCAAGTTCCAAATTCCAACTATTCAAAGTTTCCCAAATCCCCCAAATATAATCCCCGGAAAAGTCTAAGTGTTCAAAGAGGGCTAGATCTCAGACCTAAGGTCAGGACCTGCCTAGGGTTTCCTCTCAACCCGAAAGATCAACAACATCAACTCAAATGTCCTACGCTCCGCAATCGCGTCAACACGCACAATTCGATATCAATTCAACAATATTCAGCTCTAAAGAGCGATGCAATAAGAGTATGGTGCGGGAATCATAAGACAGAAACCAGTAAACGGCCGAAGCCTCTCAGAAAACGGAGACACACGTCTCATATAAGTTCACTCGGCCAAAGCCTCCAGAAAAAAACTTTCCAATTTCAAACGATCAACAATACCCAAGCAATATTCAATAACAAGCAATATTCAATATCAAGCAATATTCAAGTCGAATTTATCGACGCCTATAAATCATTAGCTAGTAAGTAAGTTGCCCTAACCTCGAGTTGTTCTGGTCTCGCGGTGCAGGTCTCGCTCACAAGCTTGTTCAGTCAATCCCAAAGTTTCCACAATTGAACCTTTGAGCAAGCAAAGCAATAATGAATCAAAACAAGTCGATACAGTCAAAACAATCCTAACTAATGTTCGACGAAGCTCAAGAAGCTTCAGAGTACAACATTTAGGCACGAATGGAAGGGCTTTCCACGAATGGAAGAGTTTTCAAAAACACTTTATTCGCTAAAACGTGCATAACTCGAGCTACAGAACTCGGAATGACACGAAACCGGCGCCAAAATTTCGACAATTGAAAGAGCTACGCAATGGCTCAGGTCATAGAGACCCGAAAATTATTTTTGGACACGGTACCCAAGCAAATAGGTTTCGGCCACTATAGAAAATAGGGTTTTCGAACTTTTTCTTCGATCTAAATCAATTCCAAGGTATTCTTAGGCGATATCTAGGCCAGGGAAACTCTCAGAAAAATTATCGGGTCGAAAACTGTCGCAGGGGTATTTTTGTCATTATTTTCAGCTCAGAATTTCAAAATTGGAATTTCGAAAAACAAATTGGATGGGATCGATCCTAACGACATTTATAACAACTAATCCTACTAAAGCTAAGCTCAGTCGTGAATTTCCAGCTTAAAGAACGGAACTTTACCCAGAAATGGGTTTTTCCAACAGAAATTGATCCCGGCGGCATTTCGGCGACATTCAGCAGAAAACAACCGGATATTCACGCTCTAGAGCACGTAGGCAATAAGTTTAGACACTAAAATCAGCTTATTTGGACAGTTTTACAAAAAGCTCAAAACTTTGAGCACAGAAAGACATAGAAAAAGTCGACAGATCTGACGATCAGAAGTGAGGGATAGCATCAGTACCTCGATGTCTACGCATAGCAACGAACGGAACGACGATCGGTCAAGAATTGGAAAAATCACTTTTCTTCCTTTTTCCTCTTCAATGTCTCGGCCGTGTGTGTGTGTGTTGTGAAGCTATTTTTTTTCATTTTTTTTTCATTTTTCATACTATATATAAGAAATGGAAAATGCGGAAAAATGAGAGTTTCGCGAATCCGATTTTTCCTACTGATTCCAACGTATTTTAGACACGATATTCTTCCCGCTGAATCTTCTAATTCTCCAAAGAAATATCAGTATGATTTTTGGTTTTCGAGGCTTGTTTTTAATGTGTACCGGCTTAAAATGCACTTTATGCACTTTATGATTTTGACCTCGGATGCAGAAACTTCCTTCTGAAGAAAGATCTGGAACGTCGATTAGAGTGGGCGTACGCGGATGAAATCTTTATTTGAAGCTCCGAATAGAAAAAGTCTTCATCGTCCGTTGATTTTAGGGTTTCTGAACTATCAGTGATTCGGTTTCGGCAAACTTCCGAGTATTGGAATTTGACGTTCTTACATTCTAGGGTTTCGTATCGAAACGCTCGTTTATAGACGAATAAGAGAAGTTCTAACATTTCTCTGAAAATTTTTGGAATTAGTTTTCATCGTGCCTTAAAGAGTAAATTAGCTATTTCCTAGCGTTCTTGACCTAGGTTAAAGCGAATACTAACCGTGCTATAACCTTTATCGACTTGGATACCATCCTTAGCTTTTTCCTGAACTTTCTCCTTCACAAATTTATTCCATTCAATAGACACTTGTTCAGGTTTTCCTTCACGTTACCTCAAATTAATCGTGAAAAGGAATTTTATTCGGTTTATTCCAAACTTAAAAACTTGGGTCTCACATTACTACCCTCCAAAAAGAAAGTTTCGTCCTCGAAACTTAAGGTTCAGTAAAAAGTTCCGGATATTATTCCTTGATCTTTTTCCTCTCTCTCCCATATAGCATCGTCCGTGTCTTTGTTCCAAATAACTTGCACAACACAATCTCTTTTTCCCTCAACTGTTTTGTCCTTGTGATGTTCACTTATGATCCAAAATTCAACTCGATCGCGTGGTAACTCCTAGACGAATTATTTCCTTGGAATCCACTAGTCCAATAATCATTACCTCTAACTTCGTAACTATCCTCATTCAAACCAATTTACACTTACTGAAATCTCTAACACTTCGCACAAATCAGAACTCATCCCCTAGAAGATTAAATCATAACTATACCTCAAGGGATTTTACTAGTCATTTCATCATCTGATCCTTCAACCTTCTGAGATTTAACTGCTATCGTAACCGCTAACACCACTAAATCTCTTAAGTGTACATGAATCTCAGCTCACTAGATCGACCTTAGCCCTAGGATTCTCATTCAACTTAGTAAAATTCACTTGCTAACCCTAGCATGCATCATCAAAATCCATAACAAAGTTCCATTCACTCTTAAACTCTACGAAACTCGTCCAAATATAACAACTTCAAGTATTCATCTTAATACTAACACTTTCCTTTCTGTAACTTGATCATCCTCCAATCAATCCGATACTTAGTCTCTCGATCAAAACCTGACAAACTTTGAGTCCTACACACTTAAGACAGAGATTCATGGATTTAAAACCTAAACCTTCTCCAAGTTTGGTCCTCTAATGGGCTTTAATCCTCCAATACTTCTTAAATGAATATCCATTTCTTAAAACTATGACTCATTTGCTTACATAAACGACCTGACCAGTGTCGTCATGCTTTCACATTCACATCTTGATCCTGATATTCACAATCATAACTTATTATGCTAACATCATTCGAATCTTATCACATGGCTCATCATATCAGCAACCCCATAATCAACATCAATCGATCCCCAACTTATAACCAACCTTAACACTCTACACAACTCAGAATTCCTTTACTTCAAGATCTCTCTTATACTATACCTCAATGGTCTTTACCCGAAACTCATCTTCAGATCTCCAATCTTCTAAGATTCAAATCCTATTGTCACACCTACAACCATAAGATCTCCTACTCGTACGTGATTCTCAACTCTCAAGGTCAATCTTAACCCTAAGATTTCAATCCATCTTAGTAAATCTCACTTAGTAACCTTAGCATGTTTCTCTGAAATCCATATCAACAATCTCAAGTATTCAACTTATACTAAAACTTTATTTTTCTAACTTAATCATTAATTCAACACTTTTCAAGTGAAAATTCATCTCTTAAGACTATAATGTCTCCACAAATAAATCAAGCGCTTAGCAAAACTTATTCCTCGAACCCGACTACAACAATCTAGCTCAGAGTTAATTCTTCTCTATCTTGTCATCATCAAGTGATCATCTATAACCTGATATTAAATGCAACCTATTTAGTCTCTAACAATTCCACTCCGAAATCACATAACCTATGACTTCATAATTCCGAGAAAATACTTAATATTTTTCCAGCATTAAATCTCTTGACTTAGTCTACCTCTACTTGGAGTAATCACACGAACTAACCAATTAATGTCTATACGACACTCATCGACTTCCAAAGATTTAAATCTTAATCTTTTAAAATCAAGTGCTTAACACGAACTTTCCTCCCAAATCCGACTAATCCTCGATCAATTCAAATTCATCTTACACATCCTTCTATCAAAGTCCATTACCAGCTGTGATTCCGAATATCACCCCCTCAATATTAAGTTGATCAAGCCTAATACATCGAAGGTGAAAATTTAGAAAAACCCACTGGAACAGTCAATGAGTTCCTATCGTCCAGTAGTCACCATTATCCCGACATTCAATCCTTAACGGTCCCGCTACGGAACTACGCACCCTCAACATAACACGTATACTACCCATAAGGAATCTCTCTAAGATTCGTTCTTCAGCTACTAGCTTCCTTATAAACGCAGCGGTGCAAAACTACTTTCTAGGCTTAGCGTGTTATTCTAAACCTCGTGTAACTACTATAGTTAAAACACGAGCAGCAGTCAAATAAATTCTTAGTAGGGGTAATAACTATAAGGTCAAAGCTTAGCGGTAAAAGCAAGTTCAAGCGTGTTGCACACGCTACGGGGGTAACGAAGAGTATACCATACTAGAATGAGAAAGAATAGTTAGAAAGTTACCATCGTTCTTGCGCTCTCCTCTGACTAATCCATCAGCTCCCTCGCCGCACAAGACATGGACTCTTCCCCGTGCAGTAGAACGTCTTCCCCTCACCGTATGCACAGATGGCTCAACCTTGGTTACATTGCAATCCTTGGCTTGATGCCCCGGACGGTTGCAGTTGAAACATAGAGGTCTTCCGTCTGGACACTTGTTAGTGTAGTGCCCCACCTTCTTGCACCTGTAACACGTCACTCCTTGACCCGAAGTCTTGTTTCCTGTTCCTCCGGTAGCATTTATGGGCTTATACTTCCCCGAGGTAAAACCTTCCTCTAAAGGACGTTGATACGGCTTCTCCTGTCGGAATCTCTCTTTCCCTTGATTATTTTGAAAGTTCGACCTCATTGGTCCCCCAGTGCCTGTTCTATTAATCTTCTTGTTCTTCATAAGTTCAACTTCTGTTGCCTTCTCAACCAAAGGTTGAAATCGCACAATCCCTAGCGGCCTCACCGAATCTTCGATGTCAGCTCGTAGTCCGTTAATAAACCTCTTGCACATATAGCGCTCGTCCACATGGTCATTGAAAAATTGGAAGTGCTTTGCCAATGACTCCAGTTTGGAAGCATACTCAGGTATGGTCATGCTCCCTTGACAAAGAGTCAAAAATTGCGCTTCTCTCTCATCTCGGGCACTAGTCGGAAAATACTTGTCTAGGAACGCAGCTCGGAACGAGTTCCAATTCACTTCCTTGTGATTGGACTCCATCATCCCTCTGGCGCCCCTCCACCAGTACTCAGCATCTCCTAGTAGTAGGTAAGATGCCAGGCCCACCTTAGCCCCTTCGGCGGTATGCAGTACCCCAAAAATCTTTTCAATCTCTTGGATCCATAGGTCCGCTCTGTCTGGGTCAGTCCCCCCGTGAACTTGGGCGGATCCTGTCGCCTGAAATCAGTCAGCCCCCTATTCTGGTCTAGGGCTACCTCCCTCTCACGCTTATGACGCTCACGTTCAGCCTTGTCAGCACGCCACTGAGCGTTCTCCGCAGTTTGATTTGTCATTGCCTGGGCCATAGCAGTCATTGCCCCAGCGAGTTGGTTCATGTTCACCATGTTCTGTTTAGTTAAACAAACAGTTAGTACTAATCATAAGATAGCATCTAACATAACTATACAATATGATTAAGCACTAACTTCAATCAATTCTAAGCAAAAAATCGCTCGGCAGACAATCAATTTTCACTCTTTGCAGAGTCACACAACCTAGCACAGAAGACCTATTCCCCAAAGACTCCCGAAAGACTCGACAAGCTCTGATACCACAATGTAACACCCCGATTTCGGTGGCGTCACTTTAGTAACTCGAAAATAAAATAAAGTAAAGTGGAAAAGCAGGTATTTTTTTTTCGTTTTTGTTTAAATAAAAAGACTTGTCGAAATAAAGACTCAACCCAATCGCGATTAACAGCGATTAATATACAATACAAGCACAGCCCTCGCTGCAACTAAAAACATCGTCACGAGTGTCCTCAAGTGACGGAAAGTAACATCAAGTAACTAAAAGTGTTGCCCAACGGCAAACAAGTGCGACTCATAAATAGAGTCATAAGTTTTATAAATACAGTCCTTCGAAAAGTAAGTCAGCCCAAAACGGCTTCCAAAAAGACTTCTTACGTCCGACTACACCATGCGATTCCCATCAACGGAGAACCACACCGAAAAGCAATCTGTCGGAAACTACCCTGTCCCAAAAGTACAAATGACGATTCAGAGCTATGACACTAACACCCAACCTTAGTAGGCTCTAAACACCCATACCCTATGCTTCCATCATCGACCCTCATCTGGTCATGCATTCAGTCCGGGTCCTCGTCGAAAGCTTCAGTAATAATCATTACGCTCCTGGTCCTCCTCGAGTGACGAGTCATCACGAATCGACTGACGGACGCCTGGCAGCAGGCCGACCGCCCAAACACAAACATACAAACAAAGCCAAGGCGCTAGGGTCAACTCACGGAATAAAATAGATAATACAAACAACATGTGAAGAATAAGGGGGTATATATATATATATATATATATGTTGTATATCTACATGTAATTTATGTATTGCCTACCCTAAGGTATATACATAGCATGTTATCAAGGCTCTAATAAACAATTCGATATCTGCTATCTCAACAGTTCAATAAACAATGACTCAATAAATCAGTAGGGGTGCATGTATGCATGCAATGTCAACTCAGAAGATTATCCCAACAATTAGGCATGTCAAGTCGATCAAACCCCTTGGGTTGAACATACGGACTCGCACACGCAACTCCCACAATTAGGCATGTCGAGTCGATCCAACCCATCGGGTTGAACATACGGACTCGCACATGCAACGAATGACAACGCCAAGTCGGTTCACTCAAAAGAGTCGAACATACGGACGTTGCGCGTGTCCAATGACTACCGCCGAATCGATCCAATCCATCGGATTGAACATACGGATCCGCGCGTGTCGAAAAGTTGTCGCTGAATCGATCCAATCCCTCGGATTGAACATACGGATTCACGCGAGGTAAAATGGCAATCGCTGATTCGATCCAATCCATCGGATTGAACATACGGACTCACGCGTGCCTGAGTGACTACCGCCGAATCGATCCAATCCATCGGATTGAATATACGGATTCGCGCGTGTCAACAATTATTGCCGAATCGGCCCAACCCGTCGGGTTTGGACATACGGATTCGCGCCGCAAAGTCGAAGATACACCCTTGGTGTTCTTCGTGAAGGCCCAGTCTTCTGACCGTCCCAAACCCCAAACATATGCATAATGCAATATGGTTAACAAAACATCGAATCGTCCTCACACGTACGAGTTTAACCACAAGTCTCAATTTAAAAGGACCCGAAGATCAAAGTCGTCTTGCGACTAGGCTGTGAAAAGCCGGAGTACATATTGCACTCAGTGACATTTCCATGGTCACTATGGTTCATCCTCGGGACGACCATCAAATCATCTCAAGTTCAAGGCTTTTCGACTATTTCCCGTTTTTCACAATCATTTCCAAGTCTTAAATTTTCCTAAAGGTCTCGTTAATTAATCAAAGCATTTCAAGTGGAGTTAATCAAGTTATGAGGTTTATTATCGAAATCCAAGTTCCATAAATTCTCAAGTTCCAAATTCCAACTATTCAAAGTTTCCCAAATCCCCCAAATATAATCCCCGGAAAAGTCTAAGTGTTCAAAGAGGGCTAGATCTCAGACCTAAGGTCAGGACCTGCCTAGGGTTTCCTCTCAACCCGAAAGATCAACAACATCAACTCAAATGTCCTACGCTCCGCAATCGCGTCAACACGCACAATTCGATATCAATTCAACAATATTCAGCTCTAAAGAGCGATGCAATAAGAGTATGGTGCGGGAATCATAAGACAGAAACCAGTAAACGGCCGAAGCCTCTCAGAAAACGGAGACACACGTCTCATATAAGTTCACTCGGCCAAAGCCTCCAGAAAAAAACTTTCCAATTTCAAACGATCAACAATACCCAAGCAATATTCAATAACAAGCAATATTCAATATCAAGCAATATTCAAGTCGAATTTATCGATGCCTATAAATCATTAGCTAGTAAGTAAGTTGCCCTAACCTCGAGTTGTTCTGGTCTCGCGGTGCAGGTCTCACTCACAAGCTTGTTCAGTCAATCCCAAAGTTTCCACAATTGAACCTTTGAGCAAGCAAAGCAATAATGAATCAAAACAAGTCGATACAGTCGAAACAATCCTAACTAATGTTCGACAAAGCTCAAGAAGCTTCAAAGTACAACATTTAGGCACGAATGGAAGGGCTTTCCCCGAATGGAAGAGTTTTGACTCGATTCAAGTTTTGTACAAAAACACTTTATTCGCTAAAACGTGCATAACTCGAGCTACAGAACTCGGAATGACACGAAACCGGCGCCAAAATTTCGACAATTGAAAGAGCTACGCAATGGCTCAGGTCATAGAGACCCGAAAATTATTTTTGGACACGGTACCCAAGCAAATAGGTTTCGGCCACTATAGAAAATAGGGTTTTCGAACTTTTTCTTCGATCTAAATCAATTCCAAGGTATTCTTAGGCGATATCTAGGCCAGGGAAACTCTCAGAAAAATTATCGGGTCGAAAACTGTCGCAGGGGTATTTTTGTCATTATTTTCAGCTCAGAATTTCAAAATTGGAATTTCGAAAAACAAATTGGATGGGATCGATCCTAACGACATTTATAACAACTAATCCTACTAAAGCTAAGCTCAGTCGTGAATTTCCAGCTTAAAGAACGGAACTTTACCCAGAAATGGGTTTTTCCAACAGAAATTGATCCCGGCGGCATTTCGGCGACATTCAGCAGAAAACAACCGGATATTCACGCTCTAGAGCACGTAGGCAATAAGTTTAGACACTAAAATCAGCTTATTTGGACAGTTTTACAAAAAGCTCAAAACTTTGAGCACAGAAAGACATAGAAAAAGTCGACAGATCTGACGATCAGAAGTGAGGGATAGCATCAGTACCTCGATGTCTACGCGTAGCAACGAACGGAACGACGATCGGTCAAGAATTGGAAAAATCACTTTTCTTCCTTTTTCCTCTTCAATGTCTCGGCCGTGTGTGTGTGTTGTGAAGCTATTTTTTTTCATTTTTTTTTCATTTTTCATACTATATATAAGAAATGGAAAATGCGGAAAAATGAGAGTTTCGCGAATCCGATTTTTCCTACTGATTCCAACGTATTTTAGACACGATATTCTTCCCGCTGAATCTTCTAATTCTCCAAAGAAATATCAGTATGATTTTTGGTTTTCGAGGCTTGTTTTTAATGTGTACCGGCTTAAAATGCACTTTATGCACTTTATGATTTTGACCTCGGATGCAGAAACTTCCTTCTGAAGAAAGATCTGGAACGTCGATTAGAGTGGGCGTACGCGGATGAAATCTTTATTTGAAGCTCCGAATAGAAAAAGTCTTCATCGTCCGTTGATTTTAGGGTTTCTGAACTATCAGTGATTCGGTTTCGGCAAACTTCCGAGTATTGGAATTTGACGTTCTTACATTCTAGGGTTTCGTATCGAAACGCTCGTTTATAGACGAATAAGAGAAGTTCTAACATTTCTCTGAAAATTTTTGGAATTAGTTTTCATCGTGCCTTAAAGAGTAAATTAGCTATTTCCTAGCGTTCTTGACCTAGGTTAAAGCGAATACTAACCGTGCTATAACCTTTATCGACTTGGATACCATCCTTAGCTTTTTCCTGAACTTTCTCCTTCACAAATTTATTCCATTCAATAGACACTTGTTCAGGTTTTCCTTCACGTTACCTCAAATTAATCGTGAAAAGGAATTTTATTCGGTTTATTCCAAACTTAAAAACTTGGGTCTCACACCTAACAGGCTTCTAGGCGGAGGGGCACATGAATGAACCGATCTCGCACCCGAACAAGAGGTATTCCGAGACTGTATAGGTATGGAATTATACTGTTGAGGAGGGGATAAATGATTTGATTGGTACGACTCATAACAACAAGATACATCTTCTTTTCGGGAGCCCCACTCATAAAAACTCCATGGTTAAGTGTGCTTGCCTTGGAGCAATATTGGGATGGGTGACCTTCTGGGAAGTTTTCCCGGGAAGCGCGTAAGTGAGGACAAAGCGCGCTGAAAAGACTTGTGTTGTTAGAGTGAGGCCAGTCGTCAGATCAGGATGTTACAAATGGTATCAGAGCCGACCTCTCCTAGTAAGGTGTGGTTCGGGGACGAACCAAGCGGAAGCTGGTGGGCCTGTGACACCCGGGGCCGACGAGGGCGGGGAGTGATCGCCGGTGCAGTGAGGCACGGACAAGGAGCGGCTCCTGGAAGGCTTCTAGGCGGAGGGGCACATGAATGAACCGATCTCGCACCCGAACAAGAGGTATTCCGAGACTGTATAGGTATGAGACTATACTGTTGAGGAGGGCATAAATGATTTGATTGATACTACTCATAACAACAAGATGCATCTTCTTTTCGGGAGCCCAACTCATAAAAACTCCTTGGTTAAGTGTGTTTGCCTTGGAGCAATATTGGGATGGGTGACCTCCTGGGAAGTTTTCCCGGGAAGCACGTAAGTGAGGACAAAGCGCGCTGAAAAGACTCATATTGTTAGCGTGAGGCCAGTCGTTAGATCGGGATGTTACACTAAACGTCGTAGGTAAGGCAGTCAGAACAGTACAATAGCTTTTGTACGAATGACAGTGACAATGCCTCAGCCTAGTTGACTCTTGATCTTGGGTGCCGCTTCGGGTTGGAACTTGTGAAGCTTGTGTGATCAGAGTCAGAAGGAAGCTTGGATCCTCTGACCTTTAGAACTTCTCCTTCTGGACCGTTCATCAGAACATCTGGCCTTCAGAGCATGAAGTGCTTCTGGTCTTGAGAGCCAGCTTACTCTTGGACTTCAGAGCTTCCAAGTCTTCAGCTTCTGGACCGTTCCTTAGAACATCTGGTCTTCAGAACTTCAGAGCTTGGATCGTTCGGAGTCCACATCAGAGCTTATAGTCTTTAGATCGTCTGAAGAATTTGCTACCGTTCAGAAGAACGTAGTTAAGTGCAGAAGCATTATGCTGGTTACTCTTGGTCTTCAAGTTCTGAATAATATATTATCTTTGAGTCAGAGTCAGAGCCTGTTTGTCACAACTTAAACAGACAAATGTTAGAGTATCACAATTGTTCATACATAATAATAAACTTGTTATCATCAAAACATAGAGTTGTACCACTCGACCAAATCTTGGTCTTACATCACTGCGCGCAGGAAATATGGTGGCTAAAGTTTCGATCTCGGACACGTGGCTCAATCTCGCCTGGGGTCTACCATAAGACTGTGGGCCGCGTTCCACATGATTTTACACTTTAAGCTTGCACCAATAGCGAGCAGACACGTGGCAGATTGGTGAGATAGGTACTTTTAGGCTTATGTGAAGCCTAGATCACATGATTGGTTTTGGGAGAATGAAAGATGAGAGGGTTTTGCAGAGTGTGGCAGCAGTATAAGGAAAAGGGAGAGGAAAACGACGTGGACAATAACAAACAGAGGAAAAACCTCAATTCTAATTTCATAGTTTTTTCTTCTAATATTTATGGTCATGTTAGGCTAAAATTTTCTTTAGCACTTGAGATGTGAATCCTTTTTATTTCTATGTCTTGATATTTCAATACCTGTTTTCAATCTATGTATTCGTTTCAGTTAATTTATGTTTGAATTAATGTGAGTCTTGTGCTAATTCTTATAGGAATGAAAGTTATATTGAGAATTAGAGATTCACGGAATCGAACTTATTAGATTTTCCCTACTGCTTAGGGATACGAGTAGAATCTAATAGTAGTGGCTAGTAGTTGCAATCGTTAATCTTCACTTCAAGGGTCTAGGTGCTAGTAAATCAGACTTACTAATTGAAATTGGAAGTCGTGCTTAGCTATTAATTTAGTAAGTAAGAACATAGGCTAACCCACCGTAGAGAGAATCCTCAATTTCAGAAAAACGTTGTTTTATTAAAGACATAGATTAAATTGGTGAAACTTTACCACAAGTGCTACCTTTCTCATATTAAGTTCGTCATAACATTTACTCGCTTTGTTGTTACTTTTGGTTGTCTTGCATTTTGTCATAAACAACCTGACATCGAAGCAGATGTTGAGACATCTGTCTATGGGTAGCACATGACATTAGTCCATTACTTGGAGTGTTTATGTGTGCCCTGAAAATCTGGTGAAGATTTAATTGTGGTTACTTACGGTTTAAGTAGTTGTACCTTTGGTTATTTATTGTGGGGCTGGTTTATTTGTTGAGACAATCTCTGATTGAAGATTTGTCTCTATTGCGTTAATGGTTGATTGACTTGTAACGCAATCATGATCCTGGAAGATTGCGTTTTTATTTGCTGCTGTTAGACTACTTGCTTCAGCCTCTGGAAACCCTAGCGTGGCTACTCAAGTATGTATATATATATATATATATATATATATATATATATATATGAAGACCTAAAATGTGAAGACTACTGAAGCTTTTGAGAGAAACAGATAAAGTGTTTTAGGGTTGCTATTTGTGTTAGTCCTCGTGTTCGTTGTGAACAAACCTTGCTCATTGATTCTATAAGGCAATGTTGTGTTCTGTGTTCTTGAATGTTAAAACTTTGATTGTTGTTGTTCTTATCAATCATTGTTGCAGTGGTTGAGAGAAAGTGAGAGGCGCTCTCATACTTAGTTCGATATACTAAGTAGAAATACACTGGATAGATTAGGAAGAGAACTATGAGTTGTGGTGTTCATGAGTGTCTGTAGTTCTTATATCTTGAGATAATAGATTTTCTTTCTTTGGGTGAAAACCTTCCAGACGTAGGTGAAGTTTCACCGAACTGGGTTAACAACTTTTGTGTTGTGCTATGTTTATTTTATGCTTGTATTGTTTACTGCTAATTGATTGTCAAAACAATTGCTTAAGCATCGCGTAGAACATCTGCCATATAGGAACTAGAATTTCACGCTTCTATAATTTACATGCAATTAAACGACAATCAAATACTTACACCCTCAATTTTATTCTCTAAATAAAATAATTAGTCTGAATCGATTGTTAAACACAATCCCTTGGGTAAGAGATCTTTTATATTACTTCAGGAAAATTTGTACACTTGCAGATTGTCTATCAAGTTTTTGGCGTTGTTGCCGGGAATTGTCTTTCTTTTATTGATTTAAGCTAGTTCTTATTGTTTGGAGCTATTCTTTTAATTTATTTTATTCAAAAGAATTTTTTTTACTGAACATGTGCTCTTAATTTGTTTGCTTAAGTGTATGCGAGATCCCATTGACCCAAATTTTCTAACTGGAAGGTGTTGATTGTGGAGAACCATAGGTTCTTTTGTCCCCTCCGCAGGGGAGCTAGTGTTTTTTCTGTCTGTGTTTATGTGTGGTTTAATAACACATGTTTTGGTTCACTGGGTAAGCTATTTTGGGATGTTTCTATAGTCTGTTTTCTTTAGAAAATTGTTAAGTAGGGACTATGGACGAGTTTATCTTGTAACAAGGAACGTTGCTTCAGGTGCTTTGTGTTGCACTTGTGTTCATCTCTTTGCTAGTTTCGCTCTGCTGATGGTAGAGATTTTTCTTTCTTCTATGTTTTTGTTTATATTTTTACTTGCTTTTCTAGTTTGTGCAGCCATGTTTTGGCTTTGGCTCTTTGTTTCTTTCTATTGTTTTTTGTACTTGGGTTCTAGTACCCCTCTATGCTATTATTGTTTTATTTAATTTCACTTTTCAAAAAAAAAGTTTAGGCTTAGCGGTGAAACATTATGATAATGAACAAAGGACCTATCCTAAAAATAGTAAAAGTTAAAGGATTATATTTCAAGCTACTCATGTTTAGGCTTAGCAGTGAAACATGATGATAATGAACAAAGGAATTGTGATAACAATAGTAGAAGTTTAAAGATTAATTATGACAAAGTAAAAATTCATGGTTCCCATTTGCAAAAGGTATAGAGTCTATGGTGATTGAATGCATTTTTCCTTATTTATAAAAATATCGTAGCAGCATTTCTGCTTTAGTTTTAGCATATCCCATGGTAAAACTTTCTCCATTCTATTCATAAATGGAACAACCAGCATATCCCAAACTTGTGTATACATGTACAGTCACAATACAACCAATACAATAACTTCCACCTACCAAAAATGCAATCTAAGGCTAAATGTCATATCCTACAGATTGAAAATGTGCTCAATGCTAAATTGATGATATTTCACTAATTAAAAGAATTCATATAAGGCAAGTACTAAAAGGATGTGTCAATTCATCATATTTATTATTAACCAAATAGACAGTCTTGCTAATCAATGATTTAAATATCGGCTAGGTGATGAACTCGGTCGGGATTATGAGTCAATTAGTCACTGATCGAACCATTGAGCTTGATTCGGTTTATATTAAATAATGCAAAATTTATAATAAAACGAACAATATTTTATGACATAACAGTATCAAATAAATTCAGTATTCATAATCAAAATATTATATCATTGGATGCCCTCTTGGGTGATAATAGCTGGAGTGTGATGAGTGCAGTCCAACGGATTCTCCATGATCACCATGAGTACATTACCTTTCTGTCTTCAGACCTGTCGAGTTTGTCAAGGAGTGGGGCAGTGGCGCGTTGGAGCGTTCCCCCTACTGGAAGGCTCAAGCTAAATACGGATGGAGCTTTTGATCAAGCTGGCATGCGTGCGGGAATGGGGGGTCTCGTAAGGGATGCTTCTGGTTCTTGGGTGTGCGGCTTCAATGCAGGTGCTTCTTGTAACGCCCCGATTTCTCGAGTGTCACACAGTAACCAATTAACCAATTTTCGTAAAGAGTTTTCGTCGATTCACTTATTAATCTTGAAATAATGACAAATGTTCAATTATTGTGAAAACTCTTGAAAACTTTACGAATTAAACTTGCGGAATAAATAAAACTTAAATTTCTGAATAAACAACTGTTTAATTAAAAACAATAATTCAACAGTACATAAACCAGAACCTCGGGCTAAAGCCCTAATTTATATTACATCAATAAACTCTGAAAAATATAACTGATAAAGGATAGTTCAGAACTACGTGTCACTCGACCCCCAACAAAACAAACATCAATCACTCCTCAAGCCATCCACAGAGTCTCTGTCGCTTCTTCACTGGGGCTTTGACTTCTGGTTCAGCACAGATACCCTTCGTCTCTGCCTCCACTGGTATAACAGCTTCAGCAATGGACGGTGGGGCAGCAACCTCAGCATGCTCGGAAGGATCCTCCTCTGCATCATCCAACTGTGGAGAGCTCGAGCCGGAGCTCTCATCACCTGGGTGTAGAAAGCGGCATAATGCAAAGGGCATCTTGACCTTGCCCCATTCCATCTTCTGAGTCTCGATGATGTTTCCATGTCGGTCTCGTCCGGTGATCGTAGCACTGGCGACGTACAAGCGACGTACCTGGCTAGAGTCGGTCTGCCAGGCGTTGTCCTTCCCCTGATCAGGAAGATCGATCGTCCATGAAGTCACCGCGCTCTTGATCTTCACCATATGCCCCCCCCCCAGAATAACACATAACACATAACAGGGTCAGATCTCATGTTCACATATAGCAAAATCATAAATCACATAAATAATAAGATTTAAACAGAAAAATCTTAAAGTCTCATCTCGGTCAGTCACCTAAGTTCAGTTAGGCTAACGTCCTCACCATTCACACAACTACCTCAACACCATGGCCAAATCACGATCATCCGCAGATGAACAATCACAAGGGGACACTCAGTACAACCCAAGTCACATGGGGACATTCAGTACAACCCATAAATCTCGAGGAGACCGCAGTCAACCTCATCACGTGGGGACACACAGTACAACCCACAAACACCCTCGCGTGCAAGTAACCGTTTGTCTCTAACGGTACCATCGTTCTCATGGTCCATAGTCATTACTAGACCTATGTTCCAATTACATCACATTTTACTTGGAAGCGATTAAGTTCTCATTTCTCTTTGTTCAAGGCTCTAATATGTCAACCTAGAGTCTTAACAATTATAACATCGATTAATGAAACATAAATGACAGAAATAGTCACAGCATCAAAAGGAATTACAGCTAGATGAACGACCCTTTGGTAATATCCAAGTTAGGCAACATATAAGCTATACCAAAACACTTAGTCATATTCTCATGCATACCAATACTTAAATCATGACAAACTCATCAATCAAGCTATCACATAAACTTGTGCATGAATCGAAAGAAAGAAAACTCGCTGACAACCACAAAAGTGGCTTGGCCGAACCCTAAAGGGCTCAAGGGTTTCCAAAACCTTTCCTTTCTTCCATTCCAACTTCAAAAGCCAATGTCCAGCCAACATTATCCAGCATATCCACTTAAAAATCCAGAACTGAACATACATCAAATTCCATGCTAAATCATGTGAAAATCTAGTCTAATTTGGCAAATAAACATGGATTTCATACATAAGGACATAGGGTCATTTGATAAGCATTAACATATTGATCATATCATCATACAAACATTACAACTTTGGTAAAAGTTCCAGTAGAAAACAGCAATCACCATTAGCACAAAAGACTAAAGAAAAATCCACCAAAACCTTGTTTTGGGTGTAGCTGAGAGCACCAATGCTCTAGGGTTCTCTTTTTTTTTGTTAAAGCATTTTGGCCACCCTCTAGGCCAACATACAGCAGCAAAGCATCATGTAAATCATCAACATAATCATCCTTAAGCATAAGATACATCAAAGAATTCGTTCTAGGAAAAATCATGGCAAAATTGTATAGTTTGGCATCAAAAGCAAGTGATCATGGCATTAACTTTTGATCATGTTTAAGGCAGTACATATCAAGTTTCTAAAGCATATGATCAGCCCCCAACCCTCATACATCATCATCATCACAAAACTCAGACCATAACCATGTAAATCATGCAACCTTCATCATTTGATCCTAGAGTCTACCCACTAGATCCACCCCTTACCTTAGCTTTTGGGTTTGAATAGGATGAAAGAATGGTGATGGAATAGATGAATGAAGAAGCCCCCTCTCCTTGCTGCTCCTTCAGCGTTTGCTTTCTCTACTCCTTTATCTCTTGATCTCTCTTGTTTTCACTCCTTCTTCTTCTTCTTTCTTTCCTTTAGCCGCCGCTCCTCTCTCACTCTCTTTTTTTTCTTTTCTGAATGTGTGTGGAAAATGAGAGTGTGAAGTTTGTGTTTCTAACTCAGCCTATTTAGGTCTCTCAAAGCTGCATAAATCTTCCCCTTTTACCCTCCAACTCGCGGCCAAGACAAGGTCATGCAAGGGCATTCACAAATTTCATCAATTTGAAAGGAGACCAAGCATTAATGGCTCATCATTCTCCATTATTCTCTTGACCAAAACTGATCAGCCATAACTAGGAGCAATAATCCCTCAATATTCTCCTTAACTCATGCATTCCTAGTAAAAAACAAGTCTCCTCTCCTCTCCTCTTCACATACTCGAGTATGGCCCTCATTCTTGGCCTCCAAGTAACCCAAAATCACTTATCTTGGAGTCCTTGACCTTATAAATTATTATTTACCAGCCCCCAAGTATTATCACTTCAATATTAATAATACTATACACTCCAATGCATCAAGGAAAATTCACAATTCACAAGCAAGTCACATTTTATCATTTATTCTAAAATAAATAATTGTATTCATCAAAGTAGGGTCTTACACTTCTAGTGGCAACCTGCTTCTGGCAGAATTTGAGGCTCTCATGATGGATTTGAATATGCTTTGGGATGCTAATATGAGATGTGTTGATTGTGAAGTGGACTGCCTTGATATTGTCCAGGCCCTAGTAGACAGTACTTATCAATTCCATGCTCAAACCACCAGCTTGCTTGAGCTTAAGTTGTTGTTGGATCGTGATTGGGATGTGGAGCTCAAGCATGTTTCTCAGGATGCTAATGCCGCTGCGGATTGTCTTGCTGGGTTGGATAGTCGTCTCCAATGCGCTTATACCTATCTTGAGGTTCCTACTCCAGAGCTTTGTCCCATCTTGGCTAGGGACTTGTTAGCCTTGTAGTTCTTCTTCTCGCTTTTTTAATTTTCCGATGTACCAAAAAAAAATCCATCAAACAAAGTCACACATAAAGATCACACTAAACAAGAATTAAAGCACTAAACCGAGAAACTAATTGAGTCTATTTCTCTTTCTAATCGCGGGTCTTACATAACTCAACCTAAAAGGTAGCTCAAGAGTTGAGGGTTGCTGTATCATTTACAAGCACTTTTTTTGCTATATCTCAAGCCAATGTGAGACTTCTAACACACACTCTCATGCTTAGGACTGGACATTTAGAGCGTGGAATGAACATCAACGACTGACCCAAATATGGGAGGTCTCCACAACAACTTGATCTAGGATAGGCTATGATACCATATTATAATTAGGGAGGCCTAACTCAACCCAAAAGCTAGCTCAAGAGTTGAGGGTTGCTCTACCATTTATAAGCACTTGTTTAGCCATATATCTAGTCAATATGAGACTTCTAACACAGAGCGCAGCAGAGTCTATGTACATGTGATAGTAAAATACAAGCAACCATACATAAATCTAACTAATTATTTGTTTACTAACTTTCTAAATATTCATCACTAATATCTCAATGAAATTGCATCAGTTGATATAGAGATCACAATATTAAGTTTTAAATTGATGGATGTATACATGTGTACACAGTATTTAAACTTTATTCTCCTGACTACTGAAATTGAATCCCTTTACTTTTGAAGGTGGTGATGTTAAGCTCAAACGTGTGATCATATTACTTATCATGTTTTGTACGATAAAATTTTTTTGGACATAAGTGCTACACTAAAATTTCCACATTCCAGGTACACTTATCATCATCGTCTGAACTTATGGAGCACCGATCAAGTACAAAAGATCAACACAATGAAAAGAAGCAAGATCGTCTATGAAGGAGAGACCGTTTAAAGATTGCGCGCAACAGCTTTAAAATTCAAAAAGATCGTACACAATCTTGGAGAGGAAGTCTCAAGAAAAGAAGAAGAGCACGTGATCTGACAAGCTCAAGTACAAGGCTATCAACATCGAACTGCTATTTTTTATCTTCAACTGATAGAAACCAAGACTCAAAGCTACCTATCAACTGTCATACACTCTTCTGAGGAAAAAGTCTTCATCAAACAGTACCATGCATTTAATGCACCTGACAAAGGTACTCAAGAGCACTAGAAGATCCAACGACTATAATCTACATGAAGAACAAGCTCCAACAGTTATATTCAACCTTACTCAAGATCAAGGAATATAAAAGGAGAACTTGAAGACCTCAGAAGATGACGATTGAAACGAAACTGAAATATCCTTCATCATCCCAAACTCAAAAGAAGCCAGCAACAAAAGCCAATCCTTAGAGCCATATTTCCATCGTCTGTTGCAAAAAGAGAGAAACACAAAAGAGTCAAATCCTTTACCCAAAATCTCTCTAGAGTTAGAACACAAGTAGTTCTCAGAGTCAAACCTCAACCAAACACTTTGCTGTTCGTTGCACTGTAAAAGTATATTATGCCTCTTGTGAGAAGAGAACCCAATAGAACCAGTCGATCTTGTAAAAGATCATAGGAGAAGTCCTTGTAAACTTGATTAGGATGAGTCCTTAGAAACTCATTAGGAGGAGTCCTTAGAAACTCACTATGAGAATTCCTGTCAAATACTTGTTGTAGGAGAAGTCCTTGATACTTAATAGTGAAAAATCCCAGTGCTACTGGGGACTGGACGTAGCCCTCATCATTTGTGGGTGAATTAGGATATATCACTGTGTGCTCATCGTTTTTTCTTTAAACGCTCTTATATCCGCTGTTGTAAAAACTTCTTCAAAAATTTTTAATCGTTCTAAAAGTTCTATTTTTCAGTGAACACAATTCAAGCCCCCCTTTCTTGTGTTACTTTTCTGATATCAATTGGTATCAGAGCTTTGGCTATGAGAACTAACATCTTAACAGGTGTTGAGAAACGATCTATGGCACAAGAAATGTGGAAATCACTGAAAGGCTGCAACTCTGAAAAAGAAGAAGACAAAGTATACTTTGTCAAAATAAAGAAGCATCAACAATGGAATCTTGACAGTGGATGCTCAAGGCACAAGACAAGAGGAATGTCCATGTTCCCATAAGTTCAATCCAGAGACGATGGAGGAACATCTACCTTTGAAGGAAATCAGAAAGGATTCATCATCTGTGAAGGTAACGTTGGTAAAGAACCTCTTCCAGTTATAAACAAAGTTTTATTAGTTAAAGGACTAAACATAACCTGCTTAATATAAGCTAGTTATGTGATAGTGATTATACTGTTTGTTTTAACAAGTTTAAAAGTAAAGTTGCCGATAGCTGTAGTAAAGTTGTTTTTGAAGCAGAAAGACAAGGGAACCTTTACAAAACCAATTTAGAAAATCTTGCAAATCAAAATGTTACTTGTTTGGTGTCATCAGAAGACGATACCTGGTTATGGCATAGAAGGCTCGGACATGCTTCTCTAAGGACCATTACTATACTGGTCAAACATGACTAATGAAGTATGTGGTCTGCCTAAACCATCGTTCAAAACTGATGTCACGTGCTCAGCATGCATCCAAGGAAAACAATTCAAATCTTCATTCAAAGAAAAAAAATGTGATACGTACAAGCAAACCTCTGGAATTGCTGCATATAGACCTATTTGGTCCCACTAGAACTCTCAGCCTCACAGGTAAACGATACTACTTCGTGATAGTCGATGACTAAACAAGATTTACCTGGGTACACTTTCTGGAGAGCAAAGACGACACACTCAAGACGTTCAAATCATTCAGTAGAAATATTCAAAATGACAAAGGTTACTGCATGTCCACCATCAGAAGTGACAGAGGTGCAAAATTCGTAAATGAAGAGTTTGAGGAGTTCTACGAACAAGAGGGAATCACACATCAATTCTCATCTCCAAGAACCCCAGATCAAAATGGTGTTGCTGAAAGGAAGTATTGTTACGTTGTTCTCTTGCATTTTGTCAAAAACAACTGGTTGTCGAAGCCCGATGTCGTGGCATCTGGCTTTGTGTAGCTAGGACATTAGTCCTCTGCTTGGAACGTTTTTGTGGGCCCTTGAAGATCTTATGAAGATATGTTTTTATGAGTTACTTGAGGTTCAAGTAGTTGTATCATAAGGGTTTTAATTGTGGGTTGTTATTTGTTGAAACAATCTTTGATAGAGGATTTGTTTCTATCTTTACTTGTGCAAAACACAACAAGATCTTTGGAGATTGCGTTTTGTTTGAATTGCTTTTGCAGTGTGTTACTTCAGCCCAAGATAACCCTAGTGCCCATGCTGCCACTGTTGAAGTGTATAAAAGGATGAAGACCTAAAACATGAAGTCTATTGAAGCTATTTGAGAGAGATTAAGTGTTTTAGGATTGTTCACTGTTCTTTGTCCTTGTTACTTGTGAACAAACTTTGCTCACTGATTCTATAAAGCAAAGTTGTGTTCTGTGTTGTTTGATTCTTCAAACTCTGATTGTTGATCGTTTTTTACCAATCACTGTGGCAGTGATTGAGAGAAAGTGAGAGGGGCTCTCATACTTAGGTTGAGATACTAAGTAGAAATACACTGGGTAGATTAGGAAGTGAACTATGAACTGTGGTGTTCATTAGTGTTTGTAATTCCTAATTCTTGAGATAGTGGATTTCCTTTCTTTATGTGCAAACCCTCCAGACGTAGGTGAAGTTTCACCGAACTGGGTTAACAATTCTTGTGTATTGTTTACTTATGCTTTTAAGTTATTGTTGTTACTGTTAGTTGATTGTCGAACTTGTTTTCCCAACATCACGTAGGACATCTATTCTAAGGGAACCTGAATTTCAATTGGCATCAGAGCAGGCACTCTGTTCTGGTTGGGTGAGCTCCAGGGAATTTAATTCTGTTCTCATGGATAACAAGGAGGGAGGATCAGTCAACAGGTCACTCATTCTGGATGGTACTAACTATGACTATTGGAAGGTTCGGATGACAGCCTTTCTCAAGTCAATTGACAACAAGACTTGGAAAGCTATAGTCAAGGGTTGGAAGCACCCCACCAAGACACAAGTTGAAGGTACTTCAACCATTTCCGCTGAGAAACCTGAGGAAGAATAGACAAAGGAAGAAGATGAAGCTGCTCTTGGAAATTCTAAAGCTTTAAATGCCATTTTCAATGGTGTTGACAAGAATATGTTCAGGCTCAATAACACTTGCACTGTGGCCAAGGATGCCTGGGAGATACTGAAGACAACACATGAAGGAACTACTAGAGTGAGAATGTCAAGACTTCAGATGCTTACTACTCAGTTTAAAAACCTGATGATGACTGAAGAAGAAACTATCTTTGAATTTCACATGTGTGTTCGTGATTTGTCCAATGTTTCATTTTCTCTGGGAGAACCTATGTCATATGAGGAGCTTGTGAGAAAAATCTTAAGGTCATTGCCCAAAGAATTTGCTATGAAAGTCACTGCAATTGAGGAGGCTCAAGACATTGAGAGCATGAAGGTTGATGAACTCATTGGATCTCTGCAGACTTTTGAACTAAAACTTGGTGACAAGCCTGAAAAGAAAAACAAGAGTATTGCTTTTGTGTCTAACACTGATGAGGGTGATGATGAAGACTGTGAAGGTGAAAATGTTTCTGAGGCATTGGCCATGCTTGCTAGGAAATTTAATAGAGCTCTGAGGAAGATTGACAGAAGAAGCAGGTCTAATGTCCAGGACATGAAGTTCGACAAACCCAAGTTTACTAATTCTCAGAGGAAGAACAAAGAAGAGGACAAATCTTGTCAGAATAAAGGTGTGCAGTGTCATGAATGTGAGGGTTATGGACACATTAGGTATGAATGTGCTACCTATCTAAAAAAACAGAACAAAGGTATGGTGGTAACTTGGTCAGATGAAGACACTGAAGATGAGAAGGATATTTCTGTCAACAAGGTTAATGCCTTCTCTGGAACTGTTTATGATTCATAAACGAGTGATGAGGATATCTCAGATGAAGAGTTGGTTGAGACTTATAAGCTGCTGCATAACAAATGGGAGGAAGCTTGCAAACTTGTGAAAGAACAGAAAAGTGAGATAGAACAACTTTCCTCTCAGAATGAAAGACTGAAAGAGCTCAGCACTAAACTGAAAGAAGATTGTGATGAGTGGAAATATAAGCTGGAAAATGTTGAAACTGTGGAAAAGGAAAAATTGATGATAGCCAATGCAGAACTTCAAGAGGAAGTGGCAACTCTGAAAAGTAAGCTTGAAGCTACTCATAAATCACTTCGTATGTTGAATAGTGGCTCTGACATGTTGGATGAAATTTTGAAAGAAACAAGTAAGCAAGGAAGGAGCTTGAAGGGGATTGGTTTTGACTACAGAAGTGAAATCAAGGAAGATCAGAAGGGGTCAAAGGACTTTGTGACTGCAACAAAACAATATGAATTCAAAAATCCTTTAACTATCAGTTGTCAAGCCAGTTGCCTCGACATGTGTCTCGACATGGGACTTCTCAAGTCAAGAGTATCAAAACTGCACCTTGGAGGTGTCACTACTGTGGAAGGAATGGTCATATAAAACCCTACTGCTTCAAGCTGTATGGCTATCCTCAGACTCAGAGTAAGTCAAACTCATCAAAGGGTACACATATGAAGAAGCAATCAAAGCTTAAAGGAGAAGTCACAGGCCTTGTTGCCTACACATCTTTCAGAGCCTCTGCAAGGGAAGACTTGTATTTTGATAGTGGTTGCTCAAAGCACATGACAGGAAACAAGGGATATTTGAAAGATGTGAGAAGTCACTCTAGCAACTATGTCACGTTTGGGCATGGAGTAAAAGGAAAAATAAAGGGAGTAGGAAAACTTGTAAGTGTTGGATCTCCAGATTTGAATAATGTGCTACTGCTTAATGGACTAACTACTAATCTAATTAGCATAAGCCAACTTTGTGACCAAGGACTTGAGGTGAAGTTCAACAAAACAGGATGTTATAAGTACAGAAGATGACAAAGTCTTTATGAGAGGAGTCGGATCAAAAGATAATTGCTATATGTGGACATCCCAGGAGAAAGCTCAAGTATCTAGATGCTTGCTGACTAAGGAAGATGAGTTGAATATATGGCATAATTAAGGCATCTCAATCTGAAGGGTATGCAAAAGATAGTTGCTGAAGAAGCCATAAGAGGTCTGCCTAGACTAAAGATAGGAGAAGGAAAGTTATATGGAGAATGAAAAATTGGAAAGAAAACCAAGATGTCCCACAAGACGCTCCAGCATCAGACTACAACAAAGGTGCTTGAACTGTTACACATGGATCTCATGGGTCCAATGCAGGTTGAAAGCTTAGGAGGAAAAATGTATGTGTTTGTCTGTGTTGATGATTTTTCCAGGTACACATGGGTAGAGTTTCTGAGAGATAAATCAGACACATTTGAAGAGAAGAGATGTTTGATTATAAGGATAAGAAGTGACCATGGAAGGTAGTTTGAGAACTCAAAATTCACTGAGTTTTGTGAAACAGAAGGAATCAATCATGAATTTTCAGCCCCCATCACACCACGACAGAATGAAGTTGTTGAAAGAAAGAATAGAACTCTCCAAGAATCATCTAGGGTCATGTTGCATGCCAAGAAGATTCCACTTAAATTCTGGGTTGAGGCTATGAGTACTGCCTGCTACATTCATAACAGGGTCACCATTAGAGTTGGAACTTCTTCTACTTAGTATGAACTATGGAAAGGAAGGAAGCCCACAGTAAAGCACTTTCACATATTTGGAAGTAAATGTTATATTTTTGCTGATCGTAAACCAAGAAGAAAGCTTGATCCAAAAAGTGATGAAGGAATATTCATGGGGTACTCAACAAATAGCAAAGCTTATAGAGTGTTTAACTCTCGCACAGAAACCATGATGGAATCAGTGAATGTGACTGTAGATAATGAGCCAAGTGCAAGAAAGGAGTCTAATCTGAGTGAATATGATGATGGTGCAGATGTTCCTGCCGATGCTCCAGCAACTGGCCTCGACAATGACTCTGAGACAAGTGCTGATGAACAAGAAGACAAGATGCTCGCTTGACTACTTCTCTTCCTGATAGTGTTGCTGCCAGGATCAAGAGAAAAAGAAGGGTTCCTGATGTTGAAGAATCTTCTGCTCCAAGGAAGAAGTCCAAGACCACTCCTGCGACTTCCAAGTCTAAGCAAATCAATGTGACGGGAAAAGGTAAGCAAAAGGAGGTTAAAAACAAGAGTGCCAAGAAGAAGAAGGTTCTTGTTGCTACTGAGGAATCTGGGTCAGATGTTGAGGAGGATGTCGAGGACATCTTGCCTTATGAGAAGAAGAAGTATGCAGGAAAACGCATTCCTCAGAATGTTCCTGCTGTGCCTATTGATAATGTGTATTTCCATGCTGAAGGAAATGTTTAGAAGTGGAAGTTTGTATGCCAACGAAGAATTTCTAAGGAGAGGGAAGTTGGCTCTGATGTGCTTGAGTACAGGGAAGTGGTGGCACTCATTGAGAAGGCTGGACTGATGAAGACCATTCTCAAGGTTGGAAGGTGTTATGAAAGGCTGGTGAAGGAATTTCTGGTGAATCTTTCGGTGGAAGTGGGACTTCTTGAAAGTGTTGAGTTTATAAAGGTTTATGTGAGGGCTAAGTGTGTTGAGTTCTCTCCTGCTGTGATCAACAAAGCACTTGGAAGAAGTGATGTTGATATTGTAAGATCAAGTTTTGATCGAGTAGTACAACTCTATGTTTTGATGATTACAAGTTAACATTTTAGTATGAACAATTTTGATACTCTAACGTGTTTTTCTGAGTGTGCTTTTACAGGCTCTGACCTTAATCCAATCTCACACAAATCAGAAGCATTGTGCTTAAAGAGTGTCCCAAGCAACGCTTTCGCAATCTCTATGTTCAGTCTGAACAGTAGAAAAGCTTCAGAAGATCTGAAGTCAAACAAACTCTAATAAGGACTCAGTCACTTGAAGTTCTGAAGATCCTGACTTTCTGACAACCCAGACACTCTGAAGGTTCAGATGTTCTGACGGTGTAGAAGACTCTGAAGATCCAGAAGCTGAAAAGTGGAGACTCTGAAGTCCAGAAGCAAAAAGGCTCTGAAGACCAAGTACTTCGCTCTGAGTTCAGAATCAGAAGATACAACGGTCAGAGGATCCATGCTTCCCTCTGACTCTGATCAACGAGCTTCACAAGTTCCAACACGAAGCATTACTCTGATCAGAAGTCTACTAGGTTTAAGGTCAAGTCACTATCCAAAGTACAAAAGCAAATGTACTATCCTGACGACCTACCTAACATTCTCAGCCACAGCAGAAGCTGGAAATTCCAGACCTGCCCTCCAACGGTAGCATTCCCATGCAGTGTTCAAACCCTAATCCTTGGAGTATAAATAGAGGGTAAAGATTGAAAGATGCGGTTGGAAGAATTTCACACGCGCAAGCTATATTCAAACCTTCTAAGCATTCTTTCATCTCTGAATTCATTGTGTTTACTACAAGCTTTTTAGAAGCAATCTCTTTGTAAACGATTCTTTCTTAAACAGTTGTTTAAATTACCTTTAGGAGATCAAGGTTGATCGGATCCTAGAGAAGACTAAGAGAGTGAATCTTAGTGTGAGCTAAGTCAGTGTATTGTTAGTCACTTGTAGGTTTCAAGTGCAGTTGTAACATTTACCTGATTAGTGGATTGCCTTCATTCTAAGAAGGAAGAAATCACCTTAACGGGTGGACTGGATTAGCTTGAGTGATTCATCAAGTGAACCAGGATAAAATCCTTGTGTGCTTTCCTATCTCTTATCTTAAGCACTTTATTTGTTCACGAAAGATTTGATAAAATCTTAAGGTGGAAGTTTTATTCTGAAAACGTTATTCAAACCCCCCCCCCTTTCTACCGTTTTTCATACCTTCAATTGGTATCAGAGCTAGGTTCTGAGTACCACACCTAACAGTGTTCAGTGATCCGGGCCGGTGTGAAAAACAAATGGCTACCACCAGTGAAACGCAAAAAGATGGCTACAATGCAAAGCCTCCCATGTTTGATGGGCAAAGACTCGAGTATTGGAAAGACATATTAGAAAGCTTCTTTCTGGGTTTCGATGCAGATCTCTGGGATATCATTGTGGATGGTTATGAGCGTCCAGTTGATGCAGATGGCAAGAAGATTTCCAGATCAGAGATGAGTGCTGAGCAAAAGAAGCTCTACTCACAGCACCACAAAGCTAGAGCTATTCTTCTTAGTGCTATTTCCTATGAAGAATATCAGAAGATTACAGATCGTGAGTTTGCCAAGGGCATCTTTGATTCCTTGAACATGTCTCATGATGGATACAAGAAAGTGAAAGAATCAAAGGCGCTGTCTTTGATCCAGAAGTATGAATCCTTCATCATGGAGCCCAGCGAGTCCATTGAGGACATGTTTTCCAGATTTCAGTTGCTGGTAGCTGGAATTAGACCTCTCAACAAAAGCTACACCACAAAAGATCATGTCATAAGGGTCATCAGAAGTCTTCCTGAAAGCTGGATGCCTTTAGTGACTTCAATAGAGCTTACAAGAGATGTAGAGAATATGAGTTTAGAAGAATTCATCAGCATACTGAAATGTCATGAGCTGAAGCGCTCAGAGATGCAGGATCTGAGGAAGAAATCTATAGCCTTGAAATCCAAATCTGAGAAGGTTAAATCTGAGAAGTCAAAAGCTCTCCAAGCTGAAGCAGAAGAATCTGAAGAAGCATCAGAAGATTCTGATGAAGATGAACTGACTCTGATTTCAAAAAGACTCGACCGCATCTGGAAACACAGGCAGAGCAAGTACAGAGGCTCTGGAAAGGCCAAAGGAAATTCTGAATCCTCATCAGGTCAGAAGAAGTCCTCAATCAAGGAAGTCACATGTTTCGAGTGCAAAGAATCAGGGCACTACAAAAGTGACTGTCCAAAGCTGAAAAAGGACAAGAAGCCAAAGAAGCACTTCAAGACAAAGAAAAGTCTGATGGTGACTTTTGACGAATCAGAGTCAGAGGATGTTGACTCTGATGGTGAAGTACAAGGACTCATGGCTATTGTCAAAGATAAAGGAGCAAACTCAAAAGATGAAACTTACTCTGACTCAGCATCAGAAGAAGATCCTAACTCAGACGATGAAAATGAGGTATTCGCTTCTTTCTCAACCTCTGAACTAAAACATGCTTTGTCTGATATTATGGATAAGTATAACTCCTTATTGACTAAGCATAAAAAGTTGAAAAATGATTTCTCTACTGCTTCTAAGACTCCGTCTGAACATGAGAAAATTATTTCTGATTTGAAAAATAATAATCATGCCTTAGTGAATTCTAACTCTGTGCTTAAGAACCAAATTGCTAAGTTAGAAGAAGTAATTTCTTGTGATTCCTCTGATAGTAAACATGAATCTAAATATGAAAAATCCTTTCAAAGATTCCTGGCTAAAAGCGTAGACAGAAGCTTAATGGCTTCAATGATCTATGGCGTAAGCAGAAATGGAATGCAAGGCATTGGCTATTCTAAACCTAATAGAAATGAGCCTCCTATGCCTAAGGCTAAATCATTATATGAATGCTTTGTTCCCTCTGGTACCATATTGCCTGAACCTTTACCTGTTAAAGTTGCTAACCCCCTTCTAAAAAAGGGAACCCTCTCTATGTCTAAATATCATGCAAAAATTCCTTTACATTATCATGTTGAGAGACCCAAGGTGATCAGAACCTCTGAGGTAACTAACAAGAGAGGCCCCAGAAAGTGGGTACCTAAGGATAAGATTATCTATGTTGCAGATATCCTTGATAGCTCCACTGAAACACCAATCATGGTATATGGACAGTGGATGCTCGCGTCACATGACGGGAGAAAGGCGTATGTTCCAAGAGCTAAAACTTAAGCCTGGAGGCGAAGTTGGCTTTGGTGGCAACGAAAAGGGTAAAATTTTTGGTACTGGTACTCTTTGTGTAGATAGTAGTCCATGCATTGATAATGTTTTATTGGTAGATGGTTTAACACATAACTTATTGTCTATAAGTCAATTAGCTGACAAGGGTTATGATGTTATTTTCAATCAAAAGTCCTGCCGGGCTGTAAGTCAGATCGATGGCTCTGTTCTGTTTAACAGCAAGAGGAAGAACAACATTTATAAGATCAGATTATCTGAGTTGGAATCTCAGAATGTGAAGTGCCTTCTTTCTGTTAATGAAGAGCAGTGGGTATAACATAGACGGTTAGGGCATGCCAGTATGAGAAAGATTTCTCAGCTGAGTAAGCTCAACCTTGTCAGGGGCTTACCCACTCTGAAGTTCTCTTCAGACGCTCTTTGTGAAGCATGTCAGAAAGGAAAATTCACAAAAGTCCCTTTCAAGGCAAAGAATGTTGTCTCAACCTCAAGGCCGTTGGAACTTCTGCATATCGACGTTTGGACCAGTGAAAACTGAGTCTATAGGTGGAAAGAGATATGGGATGGTCATTGTTGACGACTATAGCCGCTGGACATGGGTAAAATTTCTAACCCGCAAGGATGAGTCTCATTCTGTGTTCTCTACCTTCATAGCCCAAGTGCAAAATGTAACACCCCCTTTTTCAAATTGTTTTATTTAAAAAACGTTTATCAAAGTTTAAAAACATATCAAGGGAGTATTACACTTCTTCACGAAAACTCATTAAAATTAACACTGATTGTGTTTGAAAATTTATAAGTTCATATGCTTTTCAAAGAATGAATTATTTCCGCCAATAAAATTTCCAAACCAGCCAGATAATCCTAAGATGCATAAAATCACTTATTTAAATAGGTTTATCTTCCATGATATTCCAATAAAATTCATCATACTCAGAACTGAATTTCATAAGCACTTCGGCTAGCAATTGTACGACATCGCCATAATTTAGAAAATTATTCAACAACTTCCATAAGGAGAGGTTATAAAATCCTCTCAACATAAATGTAAAAGTAACGTAAAATATCTACCCAATGTTACATTACAGAGCAAGACACTTATTTTATAATAATAATAATAATAACATAAGCTAAGACTCTCCGAAGCTACTCCTCATGAGCCACATCTCTACCTCTAGTACCTGAGCGATGTCGCATAGAACATCATTCCAACAGAAGGGTAAGAACTTACATTGTATAAAATATAGCATAACAAAGAGCAAGTAAACAATTCAGATTTTGCTTTATAAACTCTTCACCTTTTCTTTAAAATCTGAGTGATTATAATATTTGCTCTCAAGACAGTTTTCATAATTCTTATTGTTGTTTCGGAAAATTATAAGTTTTAAGATAATAATTCGACTTTACCACAACAGCAAAACAATTCACCAACAATTCACCAAACACATAAAACCACTGAAAACATGAAACTTAGTGTGTGAGACTCTAATGTATGCATGTGGTACCAATTGTTAACCTTAGCAGTATCACCGCGTCCACTCCAGACAGTTAACCACCAATGAAGTCCACACTAGACTTCCAGAACCACTCCAGTTCTGGGACAAACCTCAGTTTTCCGATGAAAACCGACACGTTGCCTCTCGACTAAAGGAAGTGTATTTCGTGCAAAAACTCATAATTAAAATATGCAAATTGAGACCACTCCAGCCCCAAATATATAACATATTTTCTCACCAAATTTCATAACGGAAATCACACCAAAATTGCACAAAATAACACTTCAATATAATTATTAAATCATTCACTATTCCACCAACATACTAGCAAAACAAAATCATCAAATGTCTCACATCAATTACCAGAATCAGTTTCAGAATCAATCCCATAAATAAGCAGAAACATAGAAAACTTGCATATAATTCTGGTACTAAATGAGCAGTCCAAAAATTATGAAAATTTTACCAAACATAGCCTTATACGTTAGCTTTCATATAAAATTGGTTTCACCCAATTTGGAATTATGTAGAGAGAGTTATGCTCTCTACAGCACAGCCTGTTAGTGTGTCTGCGAGCAGAAATAGAGTTAACTTGCAGATAATTATGGTATTGAACCAGCAACCAAAAAATTACGAAAATATTACCCAATATAACCCTATGAGTTAGAGTTCATACAAAATTGGTTTCACTCAATTCGGAATTCTGTAGAGAGAGTTATGCTCTCTATAGCACAGGCTGCTAGGGTGTCTGCGGGCAGAAACAGAATGAACTTGCAAATTATTTTGGTACTGAACCAGCAATCCAAAAATTATGAAAATATTACCCAACATAACCAAATGAGTTAGCGTACATAAAAAATTGGTTTCCCTCAATTCAGAATTCTGTAGAGAGAGTTATGCTCTCTACAACAGAGACTGTTAGGGTATCTGCGGGCAGAACAGAACCCAATTTTTCCCAAATCCTCAATTTCGCTCAAAATCAATTTTGCTCACCACATGTTAACACTCAACACAGTCTCTCAGTTCTAAATTTTTTAAAGAAGTTGGGGGTTCCTTCATGTTAAACTCAACCTCTGTTATTCTACAATTATACAAGGTAAATTCAAATCCTTACCTCTTGAAGATCAAATTCTAGGTTTTTTCTTCTCTTTTCTCCCCTTCTCTCTTTCACGCTTCTTTTCTTCTCCTCAGCTAACTTCTCCAATTCTCAAATTCTGATTTCTCTATTTCTAATTCACTCATATCCCTTAAATAGTCATACTAATGGGCCCCACTCTCAATTACTCACACAAAAACCTAACAACCTTATGTATCTAAATCTTATACTATATCACATAAGATTTAAATTATAATCACATAATTCATCAAATTACCAAATAACATAATAATTAAAATAAAATAATAAATAAACTAATAATGAAAAGTGGGGTGTTACACAAAACGAGAAGGCTTGTAGGATTGTGCGTGTCAGAAGTGACCATGGTGGAGAGTTTGAGAATGACAAGTTTGAGAGTCTGTTTGATTCCTATGGAATTGCACATGATTTCTCTTGTCCCAGAACTCCTCAACAAAACGGGGTTGTTGAGAGGAAGAACAGAACTCTTCAGGAGATGGCTAGAACCATGCTCCAAGAAACTGGTATGGCTAAGCACTTTTGGGTAGAGGCAGTAAACACAGCATGTTACATTCGGAACAGAATCTCTGTGAGACCAATTATGAATAAGACTCCCTATGAATTGTGGAAGAATATAAAACCCAATATTTCTTATTTTCAACCTTTTGGTTGTGTTTGTTATATTCTTAACACTAAAGATAGATTGCATAAATTTGATGCTAAGTCTTCTAAATGTCTATTACTTGGTTATTCTGATCGTTCTAAAGGTTTCAGATTTTATAATACTGATGCTAAAACAATTGAAGAATCTATTCATGTTAGATTTGATGATAAGCTTGACTCTGATCAGTCAAAGCTAGTTGAGAAATTTGCAGATTTAAGCATAAATGTTTCTGACAAAGGCAAAGCTCCAGAGGAAGTTGAGCCAGAAGAAGATGAACCAGAAGAAGCTGGTCCCTTTGATTCACAGTCTCAGAAGAAAAGCAGAATCACAGCAGCTCATCCTAAGGAATTGATTCTGGGCAACAAAGATGAACCAGTCAGAACCAGATCAGCCTTCAGACCCTCTGAAGAGACCCTGCTGATGTAAGATCAAGATTTGGTCATGTGGTACAACTCTATGTTTTGATGATAACAAGTATTTATTTGTGGATGAACAACTATGATACTCTAATGTTTGTCTTGAGTGTTTTGACAAACAGGTTCTGATTCTGACACCAGAAGATATATTCGTCAGAAGGATCAGAGGATCTGAAGATCAGAGGATCTGAAGATCAGAAGATCAGAGGATCTGAGGATCAGAAGATCTGAGGATCAGAGGATTTGATGATCAGAGGATCAGAAGATCAGAAGATCAGAAGATCAGAAGATCAGAAGATCTGAGGATCAGAAGCTCTGAAGGACCAGAGGCTCTGAAGGTCCAGAAGCTCTGAAGGTTCAGAAGCAGAAGTAACGAAGGTCAGAGGATCCAAGCTTCCCTCTGACTCTGATCACCAAGCTTCACAAGTTCCAACACGAAGCATTCCTCTGATCAGAAGTCATTGGTTAAAGGCAAATGTCTCTATCAAGAAGTACAAGAGCAGTGTACTATTCTGAAAAGCCTACCTACCAAGGTTCAGCCACAGCAGGTTCTGGAAGTTCCAGAAATGCCCTCCAACGGTCATATTCTCTCAACAGAAATATCCTTTGCACCTTGGACTATAAAAGGCTGAAGAAAAGAAGAAAGCAGTGTGAGAGAAATCAAGAGCTGCAATACAAGAAAAGATTCAAGCCTCTACTTTCTTCATCTATTCTTATTTGGTTTACACTCAGCTTATTTAGAAGCAAACCTTTGTAAACACCAACCTCAAACAGTTGTTTGATTTTCCTTAAGGGACCGGGTAGGTCAGTATCCTTAAGAAGACTAAGAGAGTGAATCTTAGTGGTGATTCCTTTAGGAGATCAAGGTTGATCGGATCCTAGAGAAGACTAAGAGAGTGAATCTTAGTGATAGCTAAGTCAGTGTATTGTTAGTCACTTGTAGGTTTCAAGTGCAGTTGTAACAATTATCTGATTAGTGGATTGCCTTCATTCTAAGAAGGAAGAAATCACCTTAACGGGTGGACTGGATTAGCTTGAGGGATTTATCAAGTGAACCAGGATAAAATACTTGTGTGCTTCTCTCTTCTCTCTATCTTTATCCGCTGCACCATCTATCTTAGAGAAACCGAAAAGATTTACTTTAAATCTTAAGGGGAAAGTTTTTATATTAAAAACGCTATTCAACCTTCTAGTCGTTTTTCACACCTTCAATTGGTATCAGAGCGCAAGTTCTGATTACCACACTTAACAGTGTTCAGTAGATCCGGGCCAGTGTGAAAAACTCATGGATTCCACCACTACTACAAGCAAATATCAATACAGTGCAAGACCACCTATCTTTGATGGTCAGAGATTTGATTTCTGGAAAGACAGAATCAAAAGCTTCTTTCTTGGCTTTGATCCTGATCTCTGGGACTTTGTTGTTGATGGCTACACCCCTCCTATTGATGAACATGGTGTAAAAATCCCAAGGGAGAAGATGAGTGAAGATCAAAAGAAGGAGTTCAGAGATCATCACCGATCAAGAGCTATTCTGCAAAGTGCCATTTCATATGAAGAATATGAGAAAATTACTGATCGTGATTCCGCCAAGGGCATCTTTGAATCCTTGAAGATGTCTCATGAAGGAAACAAGAAAGTGAAAGAATCAAAGGCACTGTCTTTGATCCAGAAATATGAATCCTTCCAAATGGAACCTGACGAATCCATTGAGGATATGTTTTCCAGATTCCAGTTGATTATTGCTGGAATAAGACCCCTCAGCAATAGCTACACTACTGCGGATCATGTCATGAGGATCCTTAGAGGTCTTCCGGAAAGCTGGATGCCTTTGATAACTTCCTTGGAGCTAACTAGAGATGTTGAGCAGATGAGTTTGGAAGAACTCATAAGCATACTGAAGTGTCATGAACTAAAGCGTGCTGAACATCAGGATCAGAAGAAGAAGTCTATAGCCTTGAAATCCAAATCTGAAAAGGCTAAGGCTCTCCAAGCAGAAGCAGAAGAATCTGAAGAAGCCTCTGAAGATTCTGATGAAGATGAGCTGACTCTGATATCCAGAAAGCTCAACTGCATCTGGAAGCACAGGCAGAGCAAATTCAAAGGCTCATCAAAGGACAAAAAGTCAAAGAAGCATTTCAAGACCAAGAAGAGTCTGATGGTGACTTTTGATGAATCAGAGTCAGAGGATGTTGACTCTGATGGTGAAGTCCAAGGACTCATGGCTATTGTCAAAGACAAAGAAGCAGAGTCAAAGGATGTTGTTGACTCTGACTCAGAATCAGAAGGAGATCCAGACTCTGACGATGAAAATGAGGTATTTGATTCTTTCTCTGCTGCCTCTGGAACCTCTGTTGAACATGAGAAAAAGATTTCTGAATTAAATGTGAGTAATCATGCTTTAGTTAATTCTAACTCTGTGCTTAAGAACCAGATTGCTAAGTTAGAAGAAATTGTTGCCTGTGATGCCTCTGATTGTAGAAATGATTCTAAGTATGAAAAGTCTTTTCAAAGATTCCTAGCTAAAAGCGTCGACAGAAGCTTAATGGCTTCAATGATCTATGGCGTAAGCAGAAATGGAATATATGACATTGGTCATTCTAAACCATCTGAAGTTGCTCCATCATCTCTTAAGAAAGGAACTTTCTCTATGTCAAAATATCATGCTCAAATTCCTTTCCATTATCCTGCTGAAAGACCCAAAGTTGTCAGAACTTCTGGGCTAACTAACAAGAAAGGACCCAGAAAGTGGGTACCTAGGGATAAGATTATATATGTTGCAGATATCTTCAATAGGTCCATCGAAACTCCAACCATGGAACCTGGACAGTGGATGCAGGCAACACATGACGAGAGAAAGGCATATGTCCCAAGATCCAAAACTTGAACCTGAAGGTGAAGTTAATCTTGGAGGCATCAGTAGAGTAAGATTTGGTCAAGTCAAAGCCAGCTGAAAAAGCTTGCAGAGATGAGCATGACCGTTTCAGAAAGAAACAAAGACTCAGAACTTGTCAAACCAGAAGCAACAACATCAGAAGATGCTACTACAACTTCTGACTTGCGTCATCAGAAGAAGAGTAGTTTCATAGCTTGTCATTCTGAAGCATCTGAAGATGGAATTTTTTCCAGAATGGAGATGTCACCAGAACCTCTGGACTTTGACACTTCTGCTCTCATAAGAAGATATACTAATCAGCAGCCAAGTATCCCTTGGTATTCCTTCTGAGGGGGAGTATTTCGTCTTATGCTCTTACTATTTTTTTTCCACCTTCATTCTTTTTGCTTATGACAAAAAGGGGGAGAACTTATAGTATCTTGACAACTCCTATATTATTTAGCTCAGAATCTAGATATTACTAACGTTGATATTAAGTATTAGATTCAGGGGGAGCTTAGCTCAGAATCAAGCAGTGACTTGGATTCAGAATGAGCAAAATAAACCATACACATCAGGATAAGTTTTAACTCTGATACCTTATACTCTGAGTGTATTCAGTTTATTTGTTTAGAGTTGCTCATCAAAATACATGGTTTTGTCATCATCAAAAAGGGGGAGATTGTAAGATCAAGATTTGGTCATGTGGTACAACTCTATGTTTTGATGATAACAAGTATTTATTTGTGGATGAACAACTATGATACTCTAATGTTTGTCTTGAGTGTTTTGACAAACAGGTTCTGATTCTGACACCAGAAGATATATTCGTCAGAAGGATCAGAGGATCTGAAGATCAGAGGATCTGAAGATCAGAAGATCAGAGGATCTGAGGATCAGAAGATCTGAGGATCAGAGGATCAGAGGATCAGAAGATCAGAAGATCAGAAGATCAGAAGATCAGAAGATCTGAGGATCAGAAGCTCTGAAGGACCAGAGGCTCTGAAGGTCCAGAAGCTCTGAAGGTTCAGAAGCAGAAGTAACGAAGGTCAGAGGATCCAAGCTTCCCTCTGACTCTGATCACCAAGCTTCACAAGTTCCAACACGAAGCATTCCTCTGATCAGAAGTCATTGGTTAAAGGCAAATGTCTCTATCAAGAAGTACAAGAGCAGTGTACTATTCTGAAAAGCCTACCTACCAAGGTTCAGCCACAGCAGGTTCTGGAAGTTCCAGAAATGCCCTCCAACGGTCATATTCTCTCAACAGAAATATCCTTTGCACCTTGGACTATAAAAGGCTGAAGAAAAGAAGAAAGCAGTGTGAGAGAAATCAAGAGCTGCAATACAAGAAAAGATTCAAGCCTCTACTTTCTTCATCTATTCTTATTTGGTTTACACTCAGCTTATTTAGAAGCAAACCTTTGTAAACACCAACCTCAAACAGTTGTTTGATTTTCCTTAAGGGACCGGGTAGGTCAGTATCCTTAAGAAGACTAAGAGAGTGAATCTTAGTGGTGATTCCTTTAGGAGATCAAGGTTGATCGGATCCTAGAGAAGACTAAGAGAGTGAATCTTAGTGATAGCTAAGTCAGTGTATTGTTAGTCACTTGTAGGTTTCAAGTGCAGTTGTAACAATTATCTGATTAGTGGATTGCCTTCATTCTAAGAAGGAAGAAATCACCTTAACGGGTGGACTGGATTAGCTTGAGGGATTTATCAAGTGAACCAGGATAAAATACTTGTGTGCTTCTCTCTTCTCTCTATCTTTATCCGCTGCACCATCTATCTTAGAGAAACCGAAAAGATTTACTTTAAATCTTAAGGGGAAAGTTTTTATATTAAAAACGCTATTCAACCCCCCCTTCTAGTCGTTTTTCACACCTTCAGCTGAGTCTGAAAGGATTAGTGTCCTTAATTGAACCTAAGTCTATTGATGAAGTTCTTCAAGACAAGGACTGGATTCTGGCTATGGAAGAAGAACTGAATCAATTTTCCAAGAATGATGCTTGGAGCTTAGTGAAGAAACCTCAAAGTGTTCATGTCATTGGAACCAAATGGGTGTTCAGAAACAAACTGAATGAGAAAGGAGATGTAGTCAGAAACAAGGCAAGACTAGTTGTTCAAGGCTACAGTCAGCAGGAAGGAATAGACTATACTGAAACATTTGCTCCAGTAGCAAGACTAGAAGCAATCAGACTGCTGATCTCTTTCTCAGTGAATCACAACATAATTCTTCATCAGATGGATGTTAAGAGTGCCTTCCTAAATGGTTACATCTCAGAGGAAGTCTACGTTCATCAACCCCCAGGCTTTGAAGATGAGAAGAATCCAGACCATGTTTTCAAATTGAAGAAATCCCTCTATGGTCTGAAGCAAGCTCCCAGAGCATGGTATGAGAGACTCAGCTCATTCCTTCTGGAAAATGAGTTTGTAAGGGGTAAAGTAGATACAACTCTCTTTTGTAAAACTTACAAAGATGATATCTTAATTGTGCAAATCTAAAGTTGCACTAAACAACTTCTGAAGAAGTTCAACAAGCTGGAATCTACAGTTGCCAAAACTCCAACGCATCCTACATGCATCCTGGAAAAAGAAGATGCAAGTGGTAAAGTTTGTCAGAAGCTCTATCGTGGTATGATAGGATCACTTCTATACTTAACTGCATCTAGGCCAGATATTTTGTTTAGTGTTCATTTATGTGCTCGTTTCCAATCAGATCCAAGGGAAACCCACTTAACTGCTGTTAAGAGGATCCTGAGATATCTGAAGGGTACAACTAACCTTGGCTTGATGTATAAGAAAACATCAGAGTATAAGGTTTCAGGTTACTGTGATGCTGATTATGCTGGAGATAGAACAGAGAGAAAAAGCACTTCTGGAAATTGTCAATTTCTAGGAAGTAACTTAGTCTCATGGGCAAGCAAGAGACAATCAACCATTGCACTATCTACTGCAGAGGCAGAATACATCTCAGCAGCTATATGCAGTACTCAGATGCTCTGGATGAAACATCAGCTGGAGGATTATCAAATCCTTGAGAGCAACATTCCAATCTATTGTGATAACACTGCTGCAATCTCACTGAGTAAGAATCCTATCTTACATTCAAGGGCAAAGCACATTGAGGTAAAGTATCATTTTATTAGAGATTATGTTCAAAAGGGCGTACTTCTTCTGAAGTTTGTTGATACTGACCATCAATGGGCAGATATCTTTACAAAGCCCTTAGCAGAGAATAGATTTAATTTCATTCTGAAAAATCTGAATATGGACTTTTGTCCAGCATGAAGATGGATCAGAACCTCTGATTATGATGCTTCTCTATCAGAAGATGTCTAGTTCAGAAGGTAACTCCATCAGAGTTTAAGTACCCATTGGTGCTCACTCTGAAGCTGAGATAGTAAATGTGTGTTAGTTGTTATGATACATCGTTCCTTGTGCCTGTGTTGATAGTCTGTCGTAATGAGTGTTGATGTGCTTCTCTCCAACGTGTGCTATTTGTATTAGCTGCTGCTATAATAACTTTATTTTCTTAACCGTTGATTTTATTTTGCTTTTTAATCAACAACGGTTATTTTCAAAACCCACTATACACACACGTTCTCCATCACTTCTGTTTTACTCTCTCTCTCTCTTCGATTGCAAATCCTTATCCCCACGATCTCTCTCTTTCTTTATTCATCCCCTCTCTTCGACCCAAACCTTCAACCGCTCAAAAATGGTGAAATCTAACAGAGGAGAAACTGTGGATGGAAGAAAATTTCCAGTTATGGAAGTAGGTCAAATCACCGGCCAATCAACTTCTGCAAATAAGAGAGATCAACCTCAAACTCAAGCTCAAGCTCAAGCTCAATCTCAAACTCAAGGGCAGATGATTCCTCTTGCACAAAGAGGTTGTTCCGTTACTTGCGTCTACCCTCCTAATGAACTACAGGTTCTTGCTGAGTGGAGATTCGACCTGGACAATATTGCTGCAAATGGGTATGATCTTCGTCCTGAAGTTCGTGTTCAAGGCTGGGAAGAATACTTCAACAAGCTTCGAGGTCTAGTTTATGTCAAATTGGTCAAGGAATTCTGGAAACATGCCGAATGTGATGACACTCAAGTGGTTTCTTACATTGCTGGCGGAAGGATCATCATCACAGAGAAGTCGATTGTTGATCTTCTAGGTGCACACACTGGCACAGGCTACAGATTCCAACTGACGGAATCAAAAGTGAAACCCAGGACAAAGGAAGAAAATAACAAGGCTCTCTACTCAACCTATAAGCCTGGCAAGAGCGACTACATGGTAGTGGATCTTCATCCAAAGCTGAGGATCTGGCACAAGATTCTGCTTCACTGCATTAACCAGAGACCAAATGGAAGCTCTCTAGACTACATCAACTTTTGTCAAAAAGTGATGTTATTCTTCATTCAGGATCATCAGAAGATCTGCCTTCCCTTCTTCCTATTCTCTTATATCAAAGAGTGTATCAGGAAATCCAGAACAACTGCCTCTCTCAAGTCTGCCATCAAGTATATTCCGTTTGGAAGATTGCTATCAGACCTCTTCATTGAGAGTAAGTTTATAGAAGATCTGATCACAGCAGGATGCACAGAGGATCTGTCGACCATTGCTAGTGATGTCTTCACCTCCACATCCTTGAAGAAGATGGGATTGGTCAAGAACAAGGTTGCTCCTGCTCATGAAGATACTTCAGATGAAGTCAGACAAAGAAGGGTCCCTCTGACTGATTACCCTCTGTGGTCCCAAGCAGATGATCCGACTGCTATATTGTGTTACATTGATGATTTGAGGAAACAAGGGTATGAGATAGATGTGGACAAGTTCTTCAGAACCCTGCCACCAGCTCCAGATTTGATTCTCCTCCCAAGAAGAAGACTCAGAGAAAAATTGTCTTGGAGGAATCCTCTGAAGAGTCTGATCCTTCAGATGGTCAGAAGAAGAACAAGAAGGCTGACAAGCCTAAGAGGAAGCACGAGGAACCCACCAAGCCAGATGCTCCATCTGATGGTGATGATGCTCCTCCACCAAAGAAGAAAAAGAAGCAAGTCAGGATTGTGGAGAAGCCATCCCGTGTGGAACTAGCTGCTGAAGTAATCAGAATGAAGACTTCTGCTAGAGTTACTCGGTCTGCAGTGCGATCATCAAGTAAGTCTGCTGTTTTAGATACTGATGATGATTTAAATTCACTTGATGCACTCCCCATCTCTGCTCTCCTTAACCGCACTACCACCCAACTCGCTCCTATTCCAGAGTCTCAACCAGCTGACCAAACAACTTCTCCACCCACTTCACTTAGATCTTCATTTTTCCAACCTTCTCAACAAGAAGCACCTCTTTGGAACATGCTTCAGACTCCAAGACCCTATGAACCTACCTCACCCATAACCATTCAATATAACCCACACACCTCTGAACCTATTATCCTTGAACAATCTGAACCTGAACCCAGACCTTCTGATCACTCTGTCCCCAGAGCATCAGAACGTCCTGTTCGCAAAACAACTGATACAGACTCCACAACTCCCTGTCCCTCTGTATCTTTTCCCACAAATGTTGCTGACTCCTCACCCTCCAATAACTCTGAATCTGTTCGCAAATTTGTTCAAATTGCGAAGGAAAAAGAGTCTGTCATTCCTGAGTACTACCAGACTGTACCTAGCCCTAGGAGATACCCTGGACCTAGACCATAACGTCTAGTTGACCCAGATCATCCTATACCTATTGTCCCTCTGAATGCAGCAGACCCTTTAGCTCAACCTGATCAACCATAACCAGAAAACTCAGTATCTAACCACTCCTGGGTTAGATCACCAAACCCTCAGGTTGAAACCTCTGAGCCCAACCTTGAGATCCATACTTCAAATGTCCAAACCTTAGATGATGGTTCTCCTCAAGGTGCTTCTGAGGCCAATAGCAGCAACCACCCCACTTCTCCTGAAACCAATCTTTCCATTGTTCCCTATACCTACCTCAAGCCAAACTCCCTTCTTGAGTGCATCAGTGTGTTTAATCATGAAGCATCACTGATGATTCGCAATGTAAAAGGTCACACTGACCTCAGTGAGAGTTCTGACTCTGTTGCTGAGGAATGGAATCGTCTGAGTGATTGGATAATTGCTCAAGTTCCTATTATGATGAGTCATCTCACCGCGGAAAGGGATCAGAGGATTGAGGCTGCTAGGCAGCGTTTCAACAGAAGAGTGGCTCTGCATGAACAACAACTGAGAGTTGAGTTACTTGAAGCTGTTGAGGAAGCAAGAAGAAAGAAAGAACAAGCAGAAGAAGTTGCACGTCAAGAGGCTGCACAAATTGCAAATGCAAGGTTAGAAGCTGAAAGGCTAGAAGCTGAAGCTGAAGCTCTCAGATGTCAAGCTCTTGCACCAGTGCCTTTCACACATGCTGATTCTCAATCCACTCAAGCTCCTCACTCTGCTCAGGATGTTCCCTCTACTTCTACACAGCCAAGTTCTTGCAGACTTGACATTTTGGAACAACGTCTCAACTCTCATGAGACTCTCCAGATCGACATGAATCAAGCTCTTCAAGAACTTCTGCGTCGCACTACCAAGCCTTAGTTTTTAGGATTTCTTTCGGTTTTCTTTCTTATTTCTATTACTTTTAACTTATTGTTTTCTTAACTTTAAGATATTTGTCTTATGTGTTATATCTGTTTATTTCCTTCAGTGGCTCTTTATTCTTTGTTTCTTATTGCATCATTTATAACATATGTTTGCAAAACACCTCTTTATTCATATATCAAACATTAAATTACATCATACATTATCCCTATATCTAGAATGGAGGATCCTTCCTCATTCTTCTGCATTCCTGGCGCTGCTCCACTCTTTCTCTCTCCAGACGATCCAGTGTATACTCTATGTTGCCGAGCTTGATGCTCAGCTCATTTTTCTCCAGACCATCCTCCATCGTCTTGAGTCTCCTTTCCACTGTTTCTTTCTCTTCTAGCAGATTCAGCTCATGTGTCGATTCAGCTCATGAGAAATAGTCTCTTGCCCCAAAAAGAAAAATCAGTGAAAAAAAAGGGAAAGAAAAAGAACTCCTAACCAAAAGTTGGAGTTGGAAAAAAGGAAAAAAGTTTGTAAAGATGGGTGCAAGAGACTTGTAAAAAAAGTGTGTTGTAAGCTCCGGGGTTATTAGAAGAGGACCACACTCAATGTGCTTGAAAGCCTAGAATTCCCTTAGGGACCAACCACCATCATGTTTCGCCAAGCCAATGTTTCAACCCTTTTAAAAGTCTCTTTGAATATTTGCATGCTTAATCTTTGTTGCTATTGAGTGAATGACATTCAGGACCTATGAACTTGCTTGTGTGCTCAGTGCACTAAATGAACATCTCATCCTAGGATTTGTAGATCTAAATGCTTCTCATGAACGGACTCTACACTCTTCTCTTTTCAAAAGATGCATGAAGTAGGTTGTTGGGTCTTTCTCTTGGAACTAGTTGTGATTACTTTGTCCCCCTGTTTTTGTGAAGTATTCCTTGTTGAGAGCACTTGTGTGGGAGCATTTCTTGCGCTTGAGGGCAAGCGAGTGTTATTTACGCTCGAGGGCGAGCTGTCGTTGAGTATAGTGGTGTGATGACCCTGTTTTAGTAGTGTTTTTAGGGTCATTTCTTTGTTTGTTTTGAGTCTTTTTGTTGAGTTTCATGTAGTGTTTCATGCATTCTCATGCATTTTTATTCTTTTCCTTAGTCTTTATTTTGTTTTGGTAATTTAGTAGTTTTATAGGTAGTTTTCTTGCATTTTAAGTAAAGTTTAGGACTTGCATGGTTTTGTTGTGTTTTGTGAAGGACCTCTTGTGCTAATGAGCTCTTGGAGCTTCTAGAATCTTCCTTGTCTTGTTGGTTAGGTTTGGAGTGCAGAAACTGAAGGAGAAAGAAGGCCAAGAAGCATGGAATTGATGAAGAACTTAAAGAGGATTGAAAAGAGGAGTTTCAGAAGCCAAAAAGTCATTTTCAGGCGAGCTTAAGCGCCTAGGCGCTGGGAGTGGGCGCTGATGACCCTATTTTAGTAGTGTTTTTAGGGTCATTTCTTTGTGTGTTTTGAGTCTTTTTGTTGAGTCTCATGTAGTGTTTCATGCATTCTCATGCATTTTTATCTTTTCTTTAGTCTTTATTTCGCTTTGGTAATTTAGTAGTTTTATAGGGAGTTTTCTTGCATTTTGAGTAAAGTTTAGGTCTTGCATGGTTTTATTGTGTTAATTGAAGGATCTCATGTGCTAATAAGCTCTTTGAGCTTCTAGAATTTTCCTTAGCTTGTTGGTTATGTTTCAGATCAGGTACTGGAGAAGAAAGAAGGCCAATAAGCATGGAATTGATGGAAAACTTAAAGAGGATTGAAAAGATGAGTTTCATAAGCCAAAAAGCCCTTTTCAGGCGAGCTTAAGCGCCTAGGCGCTGGGGAATGGGCGCCTAGGCGCCAATTGGGTCCAGAGAGCATGTTTTTACATGCAATTGGCGCTCAGGCGCTCTGAATTGGCGCCTGAGTGCCCAGACTTGACTTGTTTGCCTATAAATAGGCTTTTTGTCATTTCTTTTGTAACTTTTGTCATTTCTATACATTCCTAAATAAGTTAGAAGTAGGGTTAGGCTCTGGAGCTTGAGGAGAAGCATTCTCCAAGTCCGTGTTCCAGGTTTTATCCTTCTTTTCTTGTATGGATTCTGTAGCCATGCTTGGCTAAAACCCCTTTTGCTTTGAGTTCTTTGTAAGACTTTGAATGTTTTAGCTATCAATCCTTTTCTATTCATGATGTTCTGAGTAAACCCTTGAATCTCACTTCTATGCTTTATCTTTCAAGCTTGAATGCATGCTAGCTTTTTACTTTTCTATAAACATAACGATAGTTTGTTATAGAATTGGGACTTGTTGTGAGATTACCTCTTCTATACTTGCTGCTAGGAATAGAGGAAGGGTTGAGGTTTGTTGGCCTGAAATGCATGCTTAGTGCTTCTAACAAATGTTTAGGTTATTAAGGAATTGAATCTATCTTTTGATTAGAAAGGGTTTTCTTTACGAGGCATCGATAGATGACTATCTAGGCTAGAACATCAAGGAGAGACTCAGGATTATTTGAATAGGAAGGTTTGCTAAAACTGAATTTGTTGAGCAAGAACCCAAGGCAATCTCATCTCTGAATTTCAATCGCTTTATTACTTGATCACTTGTCTTTTTACAAACTCAAGAAACAACCAATTATTAAAACTGAATTTTACTTGCTTTTCAACCTTAAACTTGAATCTTAAACTGAATTGCCACACCATTTCCCTGTGGTTCGATAATTTAAAACCCGGAGGTATTCGTACACTTGCGAATTGACCAACAAGTTTTTGGCGCCGTTGCCGGGGAATTGTTTGTGGTTTTTGGTTTAAGTTTTTAGTTTGTGGTTTTATTTTTTGTTTTGTTTTTATTTTTGTCTAGAATTGGTGCTACTAATCTTTCTTTGTTTTAGTGTCACACTTTCAGGTTGCTCTCACGAGAGACACCGCCATGGGTGACCAAATGACGGAGGAGGAGATGCAAGCCCATATCGAGGCAAGAATCCAAGAGGGGATCACCCTCCGATTATGTGAACAAGAAGTTGAGAATGCCAACCGGTCTCTTCGGGAACTCACTTCGGCTACCATGAGTTATGACTATCCCGGGAGCATTGTCTTTCCCGAGGGAGTGGGAAACTTTAAGTTGAGACCGACATTCATCAACTTGGTGAGCCAAAACCAATATGGTGGAGGTACTTTGGAAGATCCACATGCTCACATGGAGAGGTTCATCCGGAATTGCAACACTTACCGGGTGAACAATGTTCCGGCGGATGCAATTCGGTTGAGCTTGTTTCCATTTTCTTTGAAGGACACCGCTAAGGAATGGCTGAATTCTCAACCTCAAGGGAGCTTCACTACTTGGGAAGACTTAGCGGAAAAGTTCACAACAAGGTTCTTCCCAAGAGCCCATTTGAGGAAATTGAAAAAAGACATCATGAATTTTGTGCAACCCACTAAAGAAAATCTCTATGAAGCTTGGGAGCGCTTCAAGAAGCTCTTGAGGAAATGTCCTCAACACAATCTCACCCAAGCTGAATTGGTTGCAACATTTTATGCGGCTTCAAATGGCGAGTTCGATGCTCTCCCCCCACAAGCGGGGTATGACTTAATAGAAAAGATGGCAGCGAGAGCCATGAACTCTGAAAATGATCGCCAAACCCGAAGGAGTAAGTTTGAAGTGGAAGCTTACGACAAGCTCTTGGCCTCCAACAAGCAACTCACCGAACAAGTGGCGGAGATTCGAATGCATATTAAGGAGACCAAGGCTATTGGTGCAAGAATGACTTGTGTGGAGTGCAAGTCTTGTGGTAGACCTCATGTTAGTAACTTGTGTACTGTCAATGCTGAGAGCAATGAAGCCAAAGTTATAGCTCAAGGAAGCATAGTTCCTTCCTCAAATCATGAACCTCTTGTCCAAACACAAGTTGTTGGAAAGGTGAATTACAAGAGGAGCTTAGAGGAGCTATTGGAGAGTTGCATCAACCGCATGAACAAAAACCATAAGAACCAAGAGGCGGCTATCAAGAACTTGGAGAACCAACTTGGCCAACTAGCCAAGCAAATGGCCGAGATACCTCAAGGTAAATTTCCTTCCGATACTTTCCTCAATCCCGAACAAGGAAATTCTGCTGTTGTTACTACTAGAAGTGGTAGAGTGTTGAATGGGTTAGAAAAGAAAGTAGAGGGAGAAAAAAGTGAGAAGATAGTTGAGAAGGAAAGGAGTGTTCCTATTAAAACTAGAGTGATGAATGATCCTATTCCTGAACTTAGCAAAGTTCCATTTCCTAAAGCATTGGCTAAAAAGAATTTGGATAAAAAGTTTTCAAAATTTATGGATGTTTTTAAGAAACTCCATATTGATATCCCTTTTTCCGATGCTTTAGAACAAATGCCTATCTATGCTAAGTTCATGAAGGACATTTTAAATAAGAGGAGGAAGTTGAGTGAGGTTGATGAGACTATTATGATGACCGAGGAGTGTAGTGCCATTTTGCAAAGGAAAATGCCTAAGAAGAGAAGGGATCCTGGGAGTTTTACTATCCCAATGGAGATTGAGGGGTTGACTATTGTTGAAGCCTTGTGTGATTTGGGAGCGAGCATCAACTTGATGCCGCTTAGCATGTTTAGAGGTCACCCCGACCATGCTCTCCTTACAAATGGCGGACCGATCCTTAAAAACACCTTATGGGATCGTTGAAGATGTTATGGTGAAGGTGGATAAGTATGTGTTCCCAGTTGATTTTGTGGTGCTAGACATGGAGGAGGATGCTAAGATTCCTCTTATTCTTGGCCGACCCTTCTTAGCCACTGGCAGGGCGAAAATTGATGTTGATAAGGGTCAGCTCATTCTCAGAGTTGGTGAGGACAAGGTAAGATTTTCGGTTTTCAATTCTAATTTGCAAACTAACATTAATGATGGTTTTGTTTGTGATATGATCAAAAGCTTGTCCATGTCTTCAAGGGAGACCCCCAAGGTAAGTGAAAAAGATGTTGAGCTTAATAAAGCTCTCATCAAGCTTGTTAGTGAAAACAAGTATGGGGGGTCTAAAGATGAGAATTTCCAAGCCCACACGACCCGATTCACTCAAGCTAGTCACCTTGTAAAGATGGAAGGTGTGACTAGTGATGAGCTCAAGATTAAGCTTTTCCCTCACTCCTTGAAAAGGGGAGCAAGGATTTGGTACGATGGTTTAGATGATACCCTCTTTTTGGAGGAGTTTTTCCAAAAGTTTTGTGCAAGGTTCCTACCTTGCTCATGTGGTAAGAAGTGTGATGATAAGGAATTTCCTTCCTAACATCAAAGGAAGGAGAGTCCACCTAGGACTATAATTTAGGGCTGCTTGGGAGACAACCCAAGTCTTGTTTTATTTTGCTTGTTTGTTTGTTGCATTTTGCAGGGAATGAGAGCCTGAATTCTGGAGTAGGAGGTGTGTCTAAGGCCTCCATGGTAACTTGCAAAGGAGGTTGACTCTTTCCCTTAGTTTACCTCATGCATTTTTTGCATATTTTTCTTTTGTAGCTTTTATTTTTCTTTTAATCATGCATTGTTTTGTTAGAGTCGTTTTTGGGTCTTTACTTCCCTATACTCACATGTTGTTGCCCGCAAGTTTTGCTCTCTAACTTGTGCTGTTTTGAAAACGTTTTTGTGAATACTTGTGCTTCTTTTGGGGATGAGTGATTGCATGCTTTGGGGAAGAGAGGAGGAGACTTCGGTCTTCCGAGTGTTTCTTAAGGATAGAGTTGGTGTGAGTCCATAAGGGTCCATCTTTGACCCTTCACCATATAATTTCCCTGGAGGATCCTGTCTCACTCGTACTTCTTGGTTCTGTATTGATTTCACTCTTTGCGTGCTTTGTGATACTTGCACAATTCTTGAGACTTGTAGGTTTTTGAGCTTCAGAGTTTGTTGGCTTGAACATTGTCCTTAGTTGTCCCATTTGAGCCTTATTGAAGAATTTGTTGTAGCCAAGTGATTGGGACGGATGTTTGGTTGGATTTTGGGGAGTGTTGGTCCTTGCATTGTGTTGGAGCTAGTAATTAAAGTTGGAAATGTCTCTTGCCCCAAGTGTAAAAAAAAGGATGAAGAAGAAAAAGAAAAAAGAAAAAAAGACTCCTAATCAAGTTGGAGTTGCAAAAAGGAAAAAATAGAATAAAAGAAAGTTGAAAAAGGGGTCAAGAGACTTGTGCTAAAAAAGGTTTGTTGTGAAAAGCTCCGGGGGCTACTAATTGGACCACACTCAATATGTTTTGAAGCCTAGCCTTCCTTAGGGATCAACCACCTTGTAGTTCACCAAGCCAACATTTTAAACCTTTGAAGTCTCTTTGAATTTTTGCATTTTGATCTTTGTTGCTCTTGAGTGAATGATATCCAGAACCTATGAATTGCTTGTGTGCTCAGTGCACTAAATATATATCTCATCCTAGGAATTTTAGATCTATATGCTTCTCATGATGGACTCTACACTCTCCTTTATCTAAAAGTTGCATGAAGTGGATTGTTGTGTCTTTCTTTTGGAACCAGCTGTAGTTGCTAAATCCCCCGGTTTTGTGATAAGTATTCCCTGTTGAGCACTTGTGTTGGGAGCATTTCTTGCGCTTGAGGGCAAGCGAGTGTTGTTTACGCTCGAGGACGAGCTGTCGTTGAGTATAGTGGTGTGATGACCCTATTTTAGTAGTGTTTTTAGGGTCATTTCTTTGTGTGTTTTGAGTCTTTTTGTTGAGTCTCATGTAGTGTTTCATGCATTCTCATGCATTTTTATCTTTTCTTTAGTCTTTATTTCGCTTTGGTAATTTAGTAGTTTTATAGGGAGTTTTCTTGCATTTTGAGTAAAGTTTAGGTCTTGCATGGTTTTATTGTGTTAATTGAAGGATCTCATGTGCTAATAAGCTATTTGAGCTTCTAGAATTTTCCTTGGCTTGTTGGTTAAGTTTCAGATCAGGTACTGGAGAAGAAAGAAGGCCAATAAGCATGGAATTGATGGAAAACTTAAAGAGGATTGAAAAGAGGAGTTTCAGAAGCCAAAAAGCCCTTTTCCGGCGAGCTTAAGCGCCTAGGCGCTGGGGAATGGGCGCCTAGGCGCCAATTGGGTCCAGAGAGCATGTTTTTACATGCAATTGGCGCTCAGGCGCTCTGAATTGGCGCCTGAGTGCCCAGACTTGACTTGTTTGCCTATAAATAGGCTTTTTCTCATTTCTTTTGTAACTTTTGTCATTTCTATACATTCCTAAATAAGTTAGAAGTAGGGTTAGGCTCTGGAGCTTGAGGAGAAGCATTCTCCAAGTCCGTGTTCCAGGTTTTATCCTTCTTTTCTTGTATGGATTCTATAGCCATGCTTGGCTAAAACCCCTTTTGCTTTGAGTTCTTTGTAAGACTTTGAATGTTTTAGCTATCAATCCTTTTCTATTCATGATGTTCTGAGTAAACCCTTGAATCTCACTTCTATGCTTTATCTTTCAAGCTTGAATGCATGCTAGCTTTTTACTTTTCTATAAACATAACGATAGTTTGTTATAGAATTGGGACTTGTTGTGAGATTACCTCTTCTATACTTGCTGCTAGGAATAGAGGAAGGGTTGAGGTTTGTTGGCCTGAAATGCATGCTTAGTGCTTCTAACAAATGTTTAGGTTATTAAGGAATTGAATCTATCTTTTGATTAGAAAGGGTTTTCTTTACGAGGCATCGATAGATGACTATCTAGGCTAGAACATCAAGGAGAGACTCAGGATTATTTGAATAGGAAGGTTTGCTAAAACTGAATTTGTTGAGCAAGAACCCAAGGCAATCTCATCTCTGAATTTCAATCGCTTTATTACTTGATCACTTGTCTTTTTACAAACTCAAGAAACAACCAATTATTAAAACTGAATTTTACTTGCTTTTCAACCTTAAACTTGAATCTTAAACTGAATTGCCACACCATTTCCCTGTGGTTCGATAATTTAAAACCCGGAGGTATTCGTACACTTGCGAATTGACCAACAGGCGCCTAGGCGCCAATAGGGTCCAGAGGCATGTTTTTCAACATGCAATTGGCGCTCAAGCGCTCTGAATTGGCGCCTGAGCGCCCAGCTTCGTGTAATTTGCCTATAAATAAGGCTTAGGCCAATTTCTTTGATACATTTGGACATTTTACTCATTTTTGATCAAGTTTGAGAGCTGAGGAGAACTTTGGGGCTAAGGGAGGCTTCCAACTTGTACTTTTTCTCAGGTTTTATTTACATTTTCTTCATGAATTCACTAGCCATGAGTGGCTAGTTCTCTTTTTGCTTTGGGTTAAGAGATTCTATGAAATTTTAGTTTGTTAAATCCTATCTCAATGCATGAGTCTTGATTCAATCTTGTATTTCAATTCCTTATTGCATGTTTAGCTTTGGTGCACCTTTGCTATAGGCTAGATTATAATCAAATGGAAATTTGTTATGATTTAGGGACATGAATTGGAATAGGTCCTTCTATACTTGCTTCTAGGAATAGAGTGAGGGTAGGGTTTTGTTGGCCTGATTATACATGATATTATACCTCTTATGAATGTTTAAGTACACAAGGAATTGGGCTTAACTTTCAATTTGAGAGAATTACTTTTGTGAGGAATCAACTAGTAAGTATATAGGCTTTTACAACAAGAGTTGAATCAAGGTTTCACATGCATAGGATAGGTGGACTAAAATGGATTAGATGATCAAAATCCCAAGGCAATTTTCCATCATTTGTTTTTCACAACTTATTCATCATTGCTCTTTTGCAAAACTTTTGTCACAATCAACCAAAACCAATCTTTGAAAATTACTGCTTTAAGAACTTGCAAACTTTAGGCTTAAATCAACAATTCTCACTCACAATCCCTGTGGTTCGATATTTTAAAACCCGGAGGTATTCGTACACTTGCGAATCGACCAACAAGTTTTTGGCGTCGTTGCCGGGGATTGTTTGTGGTTTTCGATTTAAGTTAAAGAGTTTGTTTGTTTGTGTTACTAAGCATTGCATTGAATAGGTGTTACTAACCTTTTCTCTGTTTTGTGATTTCAGTTTATGCACGGTAGTCTTGGCACGGATCCACTGCTGTTTGATCCGGAGCCAGAACGCACCCTCCATCGTCGACGAGCTCAACAAAGAGCTGCTGAGTTAGCCGCCATGGCTGCCCATATGACGGAGGAGGAGATGCAAGCCCACATTGAAGAAAGAGTGAATGAGGCTCTTGCTCAAAGACTTCAAGAGCAAGAATTGGAGAATGCTAATCGTTCTCTTAGAGACCTCACCTCGGCTGCTATGAGCTACGATTATCCGGGCAGCATAGTTTCCCCCGATGGCACGGGAAACTTTGAGCTGAGGCCGGCATTCATCAACTTGGTGAGCCAAAATCAGTATGGTGGAGGTGCTCTTGAAGATCCTCATGCACACATGGAGCGGTTTATCCGCAATTGCAACACCTACAGAGTTCAGAATGTTTCAGCGGACACCATCCGCTTGAGTTTATTCCCTTTTTCATTGAGGGATACTGCTGAAGAGTGGTTGAATTCACAGCCCCAAGGTAGCATTACATCTTGGGAAGACTTGGCTGAGAAGTTCACCACAAGGTTTGTTCCGAGAGCCCTCTTGAGGAAGCTCAAGAATGACATCATGACTTTTGCTCAATCCACCGATGAGAATCTCTATGAAGCTTGGGAGAGGTTCAAGAAGCTCTTGAGGAGGTGTCCTCAACATAACCTTACTCAAGCTGAACAAGTAGCAAAGTTCTATGATGGTCTCCAATATTCTTCGAGGTTTGGTTTGGATGCGGCTTCAAGTGGAGAGTTCGATGCCTTACTTCCACAAGTGGGGTATGAGTTGATTGAAAAAATGGCTATAAGAGCCATGAACTCTAGTAATGATCGCCAAGCCCGAAGAGGAGTCCTTGCGGTTGAAGCTTATGATCAACTATTGGCCTCCAACAAGCAACTTTCCAAGCAAATGAATGAGATTCAAAATCAAATGAAGACTACCAAGATTGGTGGTCGAGTTGCCAAAGTGGAGTGTGTGACTTGTGGAGGGCCACATGACAGCGAAGAATGCACAGAGACTAGACCGGAGGAGGAAGTGAAGGCTATGGGTCAAGCTCGGAAATGGTTTTCAAAGACAATTTCCTAGCCAAGGATTCCAAGGCCAAAGCTCAAGACAACCTCAAGAGCGAGGAGAAGGTGAAGGCAGTGGTTCCAAGAAGAGCTTAGAAGAGTTGGTGGAAACTTTCATCAACCGGACAGAGAATAATTACAAGAATCAAGAGGCGGCTATCAAGAATCTTGAGAATCAATTTGGCCAGCTGGCCAAGCAAATAGCCGAGAGACCTCAAGGTAAATTTCCTTCCGACACTATCCCCAATCCTAAGCAAGAAAATGCCTCTGTTGTAGCCACTAGAAGTGGGAGAGTGATGAATGAATTGAAGAAAAAAACAGAGGGAGAAAAGAGAGAGGATAGAGTGGAAGGAGAAGTAGTTGTGCCTATTAAGGTGAGAGAGGAAGTTGATCTTACTCCTGAAACTAGCAAGGTTCTGTTCCCTAAAGCATTGGCTAAGAAGAGCTTAGATAAAAAGTTTTCAAAATTTGTTGAAGTTTTCAAAAAGCTCCATATTAGTATTCCTTTTGTCGATGCTTTGGAACAAATGCCTATATATGCTAAGTTTATGAAGGATATTCTGCATAAGAGAAGAAGATTGAAGGGAGTAGATGAGACGGTGTTGATGACGGAGGAATGTAGTGCCATTTTGCAGCGGAAGATGCCAAAGAAGAGAAGGGACCCCGGAAGTTTCACTATTCCGGTGGAAATTGAAGGCATGGCGGATGTGGAGGCCTTGTGTGATCTTGGAGCGAGCATCAATTTGATGTCGCTCACCATGTTTGAGAGGCTTAACCTAGGAGAGGTTACCCCAACCATGCTCTCCTTGCAAATGGCGGATCGATCCCTTAAGACTCCATATGGGATTGTGGAGGATGTAATGGTGCGGGTGGACAAGTATGTGTTCCCCGTAGACTTTGTTGTGCTGGATATGGAGGAGGATGAGAAGATTCCTCTCATTCTTGGTCGACCTTTCTTAGCTACTGGGAGAGCTAAGATTGATGTTGACAAGGGTCACCTCATTCTCCGTGTTGGTAAGGAAAAGGTACGGTTTTCTGTTTTTAATCCTATGATTGAGACTAACCATGACGATGACTTTGTCTGTGATGTGATTAGAAGCAGGTCGAAGGTTTCGGAAGAGATCCCCAAAGTTAATGCCCAAATTGATGAGTTCCATCCGGCTCTCATCAAGCTTGTTAATGGTAACAAGTATGGGGGGTCCAAGTACGAGAACTTGCATGCTCATATGGTGAAGTTTACCCAAGCTAGCACCCTTGCTAAGATTGAGGGTGTTTCAAGTGATGAAGTGAAGATTAAACTCTTCCCTCATTCTTTGACGAGGGAGGCTAGAGCTTGGTTTGATGAGCAAGAGGACATAGCCTCATGGGAGGATTTACTCCAGAGGTTTTGTGCAAGGTTTCTTCCTTGCACTTGTGGTAAGTTAATCAATGGAAAGGAATTTCCTTCCTAACACCATCGGAAGGAGAGTCCACCTAGGACTATAACCTAGGGCTAAATGGGAGACAACCCATTCTTTTTATTTTATTATTTTCTATCTTTTAATTTTGTAGCATTTTAGTATTTAATTTCAAAAAAAAAAAGAAGAAAAAGAGAAAAAATTTTGTGGAAAAAACTGGGTTGAGCGCCTAGGCGCCAATTAGTGGCAGAGGCACTGCCTCTGTATCTGGCATGAGCGCCTGAGCGTTCCCTATGAGCGCTCGAGCGCTCTTATACGTTTTTTCTGCCAGATTTTGGGTTTTAAAACCCCAACCTTTCATTTTCCCACTCTTAACTCTCATTTCTCTAATAAAAACGCACCCCACTCTCTTCATACCCCATTGCTACTTCTCATTTGTCACTTGCACACACATTAGCTCTTCCTTTTGCTTCAAAGTTCTGCATTGCATCAAGTCTATTCCACTTGCACCCACTCACTCTCAAGTCAAGGTAAGTTCCATTTTCCACTATCCTTCATTTTGGTTCATTAGTTTTGCAATGCATGCTTCTTTTGGGTAAGGGTGAGTGAATTTGTGTTAGTGCAAGTTGGGTTTGGGTTGTATTTGTTCTTTATGGGTTGGTTTTGTGCTTAATTAGAAATGGGTAGTGAATTTGTGAGGAATGGGTAGTTAGGATTTTGTGGATTAGTTTGGTTTAGCTTTTGCTTATAAGGTGTTTGATAGAATGCCTCAATGGGTTCTCTTAGTCGATTTTTGGCAAGTGCGTGTGGTAGTTTTCCTCTCTTTGCCAAAATCACTAAGAAACTTGTTGGGTGCTCTTAGGTTGTTCTATTTTTGTTTTTGTACAAAGTTTCTTCTTTCTTTTCTTTTTATTTTCGAACTAACATTTCTAACATTTGTGGCTTGTGTATGGGCTAACAATTTTGCAGATGCCTGTAAAAAGAGCAAGAACCAACACAAGAGCTGCAGCTTCTTCCTCCACCTCCCGGAGTTTTGACCGCTCCCGCTTCCTATCAGCGATTAAGGAGGAGTTTTACCGAGCTCACCTAGCACACAAGGAATGTGTGAAGGAGCGGGGAGTTTTGTATCGGGAGGGAAGGAGAGACCTCTTGGGCATGCAGGAAGCCATGGAAATTAGGAGGTGGAAGAATTGGGTCAACCCCATTCCGTTTGCTTGTGAGGTCATGGTTAGGGAGTTCTACGCGAACACCTACTGTGACAATCAAGAGGACAGGTCCAGGCCACCGGTGAACTCATCTTGGTTCAGGGGAGATGTGATTGATTACAATCCAGCAGTCATTCGCAGGCATCTTGGTCTCCTCACGGAGGACTAAGAGAAGGAGCTTTTCCCTGAGAAGGCCACTTATCATGAGCTCTTAGAGGAGAAGTCACCGGAGATCTTGGAGGACATGAAGGCAGTGATTGTTAGGCCTGGGCGGGACTGGGAAGCAGTTGAAGATGAGATCATTTTTGTGAGAAGGAAGGATATGACACCGCTAGCTAGAGTTTGGGCTGAATTTTTGCAGGATTCCCTCATTCCTAGCTCTAACAAATCTGAAGTTAGAGAGGTTACATTGGTTGCCATCTACTGCATCGTGAGAGGTCATCCTATGGACGTGGCCACCATCATTGCTGGTCGGATTTATTCCCTCTACAACAGAAGTATAGACAAGCATCGACCCATCTTTCCTCACTTGATTTGCTCTTTGATTCATGCGGTGAGGGACAGAGCTAGGAGGCCAGTCCATGTTATTGAAAAGAGGTTGCCAGTGGCACCTCTGCTTAGTAAGGAGAGGATCGCTCAGCTTTATAAAGAATGGACGGCGAGGATGCCTCAAGAGGATGAAGAGGAAGAGGATCCTGAGGAGCCAGCGGAAGAAGATGAAGAAGAAGAAGAAGAAGAAGAAGAGGAGGAAGAAGAAAATGTTGAGGTGGTGAATGAGGTGGTTACTCCACCACGTGCTGACCTTTCTCCTGCTTGGATGGAGGCCGCTTTCGGGCGGATGTTTTTGAGGCAAGATCGCCTACACAGGGATCTTGACCTCCATTGGAGGGGAGGTAGCACATCAGACCCCAGGTACAATGGGCCCTTGGATTTTAATACCTTAGAGCAGGGGATGATAGACTTGAGCTTGATGCATGATGTCGGTGTTCATCCGGATTATGGCGATGGAAGGGGTGACCATGACCCCATGGAGTGACTATGTTGAGGTATCTCTACTCTTAGTTTAGGTCATGCATTTTTAGCATATTTTCAATTTGTAGATTTTGTTTTCTTTTGATCATGCATTGTTTTAGCTGGTTTTGTTTTTATTTTTGGGTCTTTACTTCCCTATACTCACGCGCTTTTAGCTAAAGATTTGCTTCCCTACTTGTGTTGTTTTTGAAAATGCTTTTGTGAATACTTGTTGTTGTTTTTGGGGATGAGTGATTGCATGTTGGGGAAGAGAGGAGGAGACTTCGGTCTTCCGAGTGTCTCTTGAGAAAGGAGTCGGTGTGAGTCCATTAAGGGTCTATCTTTGACCCTTCACCATAAAAATTCTCTGGAGGATCCTGACTCACTTGCAATTCTTGGTTCTGCGTTGATTTCACTCATAGCATGCTTAGTGATTCTTGCTTTATTCTTGAGACTTGTAGGATTTCTTGAGATTCTGAATTTGTTGTTTGAACATTGTCCATAGTTGTCCCATTTGAACCTTATTGGAGAATTTGTTGTAGCCAAGTTTTTGGGACGGATGTTTGGTTGGAATAGTGGGGAGTGATGGTCCTTGTTGTGTTGTATGGAGCTGGAAAAATGAGAAATAGTCTCTTGCCCCAAAAAGAAAAATCAGTGAAAAAAAAGGGAAAGAAAAAGAACTCCTAACCAAAAGTTGGAGTTGGAAAAAAGGAAAAAAGTTTGTAAAGATGGGTGCAAGAGACTTGTAAAAAAAGTGTGTTGTAAGCTCCGGGGTTATTAGAAGAGGACCACACTCAATGTGCTTGAAAGCCTAGAATTCCCTTAGGGACCAACCACCATCATGTTTCGCCAAGCCAATGTTTCAACCCTTTTAAAAGTCTCTTTGAATATTTGCATGCTTAATCTTTGTTGCTATTGAGTGAATGACATTCAGGACCTATGAACTTGCTTGTGTGCTCAGTGCACTAAATGAACATCTCATCCTAGGATTTGTAGATCTAAATGCTTCTCATGAACGGACTCTACACTCTTCTCTTTTCAAAAGATGCATGAAGTAGGTTGTTGGGTCTTTCTCTTGGAACTAGTTGTGATTACTTTGTCCCCCTGTTTTTGTGAAGTATTCCTTGTTGAGAGCACTTGTGTGGGAGCATTTCTTGCGCTTGAGGGCAAGCGAGTGTTATTTACGCTCGAGGGCGAGCTGTCGTTGAGTATAGTGGTGTGATGACCCTGTTTTAGTAGTGTTTTTAGGGTCATTTCTTTGTTTGTTTTGAGTCTTTTTGTTGAGTTTCATGTAGTGTTTCATGCATTCTCATGCATTTTTATTCTTTTCCTTAGTCTTTATTTTGTTTTGGTAATTTAGTAGTTTTATAGGTAGTTTTCTTGCATTTTAAGTAAAGTTTAGGACTTGCATGGTTTTGTTGTGTTTTGTGAAGGACCTCTTGTGCTAATGAGCTCTTGGAGCTTCTAGAATCTTCCTTGTCTTGTTGGTTAGGTTTGGAGTGCAGAAACTGAAGGAGAAAGAAGGCCAAGAAGCATGGAATTGATGAAGAACTTAAAGAGGATTGAAAAGAGGAGTTTCAGAAGCCAAAAAGTCCTTTTCAGGCGAGCTTAAGCGCCTAGGCGCTGGGAGTGGGCGCCTATGCACCAATAGGGTCCAGAGGCATGTTTTTCAACATGCAATTGGCGCTCAGGCGCTCTGAATTGGCGCCTGAGCGCCCAGCTTCGTGTAATTTGCCTATAAATAAGGCTTAGGCCAATTTCTTTGATACATTTGGACATTTTACTCATTTTTGATCAAGTTTGAGAGCTGAGGAGAACTTTGGGGCCAAGGGAGGCTTCCAACTTGTACTTTTTCTCAGGTTTTATTTACATTTTCTTCATGAATTCACTAGCCATGAGTGGCTAGTTCTCTTTTTGCTTTGGGTTAAGAGATTCTATGAAATTTTAGTTTGTTAAATCCTATCTCAATGCATGAGTCTTGATTCAATCTTGTATTTCAATTCCTTATTGCATGTTTAGCTTTGGTGCACCTTTGCTATAGGCTAGATTATAATCAAATGGAAATTTGTTATGATTTAGGGACATGAATTGGAATAGGTCCTTCTATACGCATTCTAGGAATAGAGTGAGGGTAGGGTTTTGTTGGCCTGATTATACATGATATTATACCTCTTATGAATGTTTAAGTACACAAGGAATTGGGCTTAACTTTCAATTTGAGAGAATTACTTTTGTGAGGAATCAACTAGTAAGTACATAGGCTTTTACAACAAGAGTTGAATCAAGGTTTCACATGCATAGGATAGGTGGACTAAAATGGATTAGATGATCAAAAACCCAAGGCAATTTTCCATCATTTGTTTTTCACAACTTATTCATCATTGCTCTTTTGCAAAACTTTTGTCACAATCAACCAAAACCAATCTTTGAAATTTACTGCTTTAAGAACTTGCAAACTTTAGGCTTAAATCAACAATTCTCACTCACAATCCCTGTGGTTCGATATTTTAAAACCCGGAGGTATTCGTACACTTGTGAATCGACCAACAGCTTACTACGTTTCTACCCGCTTTATATAAGCATTCTCTTCTCTCCGGAAGTTATTGCTACTGCAGTTTCTCAAGGATAAGTCTTTGGTAACTGAAACTTCTCTTTACTCCCGTGGTCGGTGGTAAAAGTTCTACACATGCGTTAATTATTTCTTTACTTCGCTAATCTCATTAATTAATTCTCCATCTTTTCGAACTTAGTCCTTCCTTCAGGGGGAGTACCTTGTACTTCAAGCTAAGTTTTTCACACCCCAAGCTTTTTTCTTATGACAAAAAGGGGGAGTATAACCCAAAGTTTTTGATGTATATGCTGATTAGTGTGATTTAGTTATTATTTGGAGAATTTAAGAGTTCCACTGCTATGACCATAGATATGTCACTGGGCAAATACAAGGAATACATTTCACTTCTGAAGTGATTTTATTTGACTCTGATACCCTGCTCGTGACTCTGAATACTTATGCGCTCTGATTATTACATTTCATCTATGTCATGCGCTTTCACTCTGAACTCTTATATTTTTTTTTAGCTCAGAATCTAGACATTACTAACGTTTTCATTAAGTCTTAGATTCAGGGGGAGCTAAGCTCAGAATCAAGTTGTAACTTGGATTCAGAATGAGAAAAATAAACCATTCACATCAGGATAAGTCTATTTCTATTTCTATATACTCTGAGTGAATTCAGTTTATTGTTTAAGAATTGTTCATCAAAATACTTGGTTTTGTCATCATCAAAAAGGGGGAGATTGTAAGATCAAGTTTTGATCGAGTAGTACAACTCTATGTTTTGATGATTACAAGTTAACATTTTAGTATGAACAATTTTGATACTCTAACGTGTTTTTCTGAGTGTGCTTTTACAGGCTCTGACCTTAATCCAATCTCACACAAATCAGAAGCACTGTGCTTAAAGAGTGTCCCAAGCAACGCTTTTGCAATCTCTATGTTCAGTCTGAACAGTAGAAAAGCTTCAGAAGATCTGAAGTCAAACAAACTCTGATTAGGACTCAGTCACTTGAAGTTCTGAAGATCCAGACATTCTGACAACCCAGACACTCTGAAGGTTCAGATGTTCTGACGGTGTAGAAGACTCTGAAGATCCAGAAGCTGAAAAGTGGAGACTCTGAAGTCCAGAAGCAAAATGGCTCTGAAGACCAAGTACTTCGCTCTGAGTTCAGAATCAGAAGATACAACGGTCAGAGGATCCATGCTTCCCTCTGACTCTGATTAACGAGTTTCACAAGTTCCAACACGAAGCATTACTCTGATCAGAAGTCTACTAGGTTTAAGGTCAAGTCACTATCCAAAGTACAAAAGCAAATGTACTATCCTGACGACCTACCTAACATTCTCAGCCACAGCAGAAGCTGGAAATTCCAGACCTGCCCTCCAACGGTAGCATTCACATGCAGTGTTCAAACCCTAATCCTTGGAGTATAAATAGAGGCTAAAGATTGAAAGATGCGGTTGGAAGAATCTCACACGCGCAAGCTATATTCAAACCTTCTAAGCATTCTTTCATCTCTGAATTCATTGTGTTTACTACAAGCTTTTTAGAAGCAATCTCTTTGTAAACGATTCTTTCTTAAACAGTTGTTTAAATTACCTTTAGGAGATCAAGGTTGATCGGATCCTAGAGAAGACTAAGAGAGTGAATCTTAGTGTGAGCTAAGTCAGTGTATTGTTAGTCACTTGTAGGTTTCAAGTGCAGTTGAAACATTTACCTGATTAGTGGATTGCCTTCATTCTAAGAAGGAAGAAATCACCTTAACGGGTGGACTGGATTAGCTTGTGTGATTCATCAAGTGAACCAGGATAAAATCCTTGTGTGCTTTCCTATCTCTTATCTTAAGCACTTTATTTGTTCACGAAAGATTTGATAAAATCTTAAGGTGGAAGTTTTATTCTGAAAACGTTATTCAAACCCCCCCCCCTTTCTACCGTTTTTCATACCTTCATATATTTGTTGATGAGGAATTGTCCTTGGATGTGGTTGCCAAGGAAATTACTGCTGGCCAAGTCAAGAAGTGGCCTATCAAGAAGTTGTTGTCCACTGGAAATCTGAATGTGAAGTATGCAATCCTTAACAGGATTGGAGCTGTGAATTGGGTTCCTACCCAACATACTTCTGGAGTTTCTGCTGCTCTTGCCAAGTTGATCTATAAAATTAGCACATCTACTGATTTTGACTTTGGTTCTTTTGTGTTTGAGCAGACCTTTAAACATGCTGACACTTGTGCTGTGAAGCTGCCGGTCTCATTTCCATCTCTTCTTACAGAGATCATCCTCCAACAGCATCCTCAGATTATTAGGGCTGATGAAGTTGCTATGGCCAAGGGTGTTCCAATTACTCTGGATCATCGTTTGTTCTTGGAGCCGCATGTCCTAGACATTGATGTGCCATCTAGCAGGACTTCTGCCCCTGCGCCTGTGAGTGAATCTGGCACTAAGGCCATTATTGCTGAATTGCAGGAAGTCTCTAAGGCTTTGTAGGAGACTATCAAGATCAGCACTGCTAGGAAGCTGAAGGTTGATGCTTTGCTCCTCAAGCTTCAAGAAGAAAAAGGTCAAGGGGATGAGCCAAGTGTTGTTGCTGCTGCTACTCAGGATGCAAGTACTGAAGAAGAGGGAGGATCTGAAGAAAGTGAAGGAGACACTGAGGAGGAGTCCAGTTCTGAAAATTGATTGAAGAAGCTTGTGCTCGTGCAACTCTTTCTTTTACAGACCATTAAGGACATTAGCATATGGGGGCCCAACACTGCCTCTATAAAAAGGTAGCGGATATCAATTGTAAGGGATTTTTGCTCATTTCTCAATAATACACATGAAAATTCAGTTACCCTTTCTCTAGTGCAATCTCTCTACTCTTTGGGTACTACACCCTCTCTCAATGTTCAATCCCAGAACATTTGGCGCCGTCTGTGGCGATCGATAAACTTTTGATTCCCGGGTCACGTGGATTGATTGTACGACTAATTTTGCCTGAGATTTTCATTGTATTTAGTTGATTTTGCTGGAAGAACTTTGGTTTCTGGAAATCGATCTCAGAGGAGGTTCTTGGATGATCTTTTCGGATCTGGATTGGCGAAGAAATGCGAGACACCTAGACCTTCGGGAATTCATGTCACCACAGTTCTTTCGGCAGCATCTTCTTCCGCAAGGTTTAACAACAATGGTGACGGAAGTTCGAGGACCAGCATCGAAGACGAGCCACGCATCCGGATATGGAACCGCCTGTGCTACTAGCAGGAGACGATTTGCCATTCAGAGTTGATTGATTTGTTGATCATCGCTGCATCGCGGATAAATCGCTGGTGAAGTTCGTTTGTTGTTAGTGGCGTTCACGAGGGAAGATCAAGAACGCTGATCAGGTTTCGAAGGAGGAGAAAAAGCAGCGACATAAGTGAATTTCAGATCGAGGAAAGAGTGAAGGAGAAGAATGGAAAACGGTGATAGAGCATAAAGGTGAAATCAGTATACAAGTGCTAGGATTTCTGGAACTGATAGCTGAAGACTGAACTGGCGAGGGTCGTCTTCTTCGCAAGCTCTCCCCGCCGCTGATATGGCTTTCTTCCGACGCTGATGTCAACGATTGATCGAGGATCGGATCGGAAAAGAATGCAGGCAAGGGAGAGCAGATTGGTGATGACGAAGACGAGAACAGAGGTGAGGAATCAGTTCAGAGCTCACGACAACAAGCGAAGATTGGAAGGAAGTTTTAGCCAACCTTCATCTGCTACATACGATGGCGCACTCAGTCGTAGCAGCAGAGAATAGGAAGTGCAAATGCGTGAGGAGTAAAACCAGTCCCAAGACGTTTTGTTGTGGCGATGGTACTCAGGCGAACACGTTTCGCTTGGAAGATGGGAGCCCGGCAAGAGCGTTTTTGCTTTGGTGGTTAAAGTTCGACGAGCAGGTGTCGCTGGCGTTGAAGTTAGGCGACGAGCAAGTTTCTTTGGCGGAAGACTTCTAGCGAGCAGGTTTGCTTTGGCGAGGGAAGTCCGGCGAACACGTTTGTTGTGGCGATGGAAGTCTGGTGAGCATGTTTGCTTTGGCGACACAATTTTGGCGAACACGTTTGCTTTAGCGACGGGATTCTGGCGAACACGTGATGTCATCTCGCATCTCTTATTTTTCAAAATGTTAGTAGTACCTAGAACGGGGCTCGTGGACGGAGTCATATGAAACACGCACAAGTGGAGCGCGTGTTTAGGGAGTGGCGCAGATTCATGCATCTGCTCATGGTTTCCTGATGAAGTTTCTGCAAGCCGTCAACAAATCCCAATTCATTCGATCTTTTCCTCTATTTTTTGTTTGACTCACCTTCCATCTATTGTATTTCTGGATTTTCGTTACTGAGAAATTGATACAGTCTTCACCATGTGTTCTATCCAAGAACATACAATAGGGGTACAATACCAAAAGTGTGAGGAAAGTGAGTGAATGCTTAGAGAGAGAGGTTCTAACCGCTAGAGAGAGAAAGAATAACTGAATTTTAATCTTGTTATTTCACAAATGAGCCAAGAGTCTCTTACATTTGGTAACCGTCCCCTATTTATAGGTGCGGAGTTGGGCTTGGCACCTCTAATGTACCTTAATGGGCCAGTTGGGCCTCGGGGAGGGAGGCCCAAGTCTCAGGGGCGCCCCTAGCCTGAGGCCAGCGCTCCTGGGCGAGGGACCCTGGGGTCTCGCCCAGTCCACAAGTCCACAAGACACCGAGCTCGAAGCATGAGAGCTAAGTGTGTCTTTAAGCAGGAAAACTAAGGCGAAGGCCATAAGAAACTAATCAACGCCAAAACCTAAAGTCTAAAAATGAAGATCAATGGCCAACATGGCTCGGTGAGTAAAGCTTTTAAAATCTACATCTCAAACTTTTGCTGTGTTCCTCTTCTCCGGGCGGTCTGAGTCCACAAGTGAGCTTGTGGCGATGGCATTTGGTCCGTTCGCCCCACCATAGGTATGCGCGTGCTCTGAATCGTGACATTTTGACATGCGTCGAGCCTTCGCCATGCGTCGTGCCCTGAAATGGTGCTAAGGTCAGCGAATCCACCGAATCCCATCTGCTATCTTTGAAACGTCCTTTCGTATCACGGTAAAGCCTGACAATTTGAATTCAAACCAATCAGCTTCAACCGTTGTAACTTTTCATTTAATGCGTTGCGTTCGTTTCCCGAAATCCGCACCACGCTCCCCAACCGTTGTAACTTTTCATTCCACCTTTGTCATGATAAGGCACGATTCCCCAACCGTTTCTTTTATTAACTTTTATATCCTCCTTCCTTTTCTCGCTTACCACTTCTGGAATCCTAACACTTTGCTGAAGTTGACGACTTTGCATTCCCTCCCCTCTCGTCCTTTCATTTTCTCTATTAGCAAAAAAAGACTTCCCAACGCTGCACCAAAAGATCCTCCCGATCCCGTAGCACTGCTCAAGCGTCTCCCGCTCCGGTTAACCCTCCTCCCGCCAGGGGGCTCCCCCTCAGCGAAAATGAGAAGAACGCTTTCTGGCACCTAATCTTCTCCACCCTTCCCCAGTCTACCACTCGAGAACCCACTCAAGAGGCCATCTGCCAACCTTCTGAGTTGTCCACCGATAAGTCCATCGTCGAGTCAGCCCGCCAGGCCGACGAGTTTTTCCACGAGAAGTCTCTTGAAGATGTCCTCATCACCGGCCGGGGTTTGGACATTCGTCGTCCCTGGAAGTGCCGCACGATCGAGCAAGGCGCGGGACAACCCCACTTCTTTTATGTTTATGAGTACTTCTTCCTTGATCTGGGAATCAAACTACCCTTCTCCCCCTTCCTCTGCCAGGTTATGAGGGAGATCAACGTAGCCCCGAGCCAACTTCATTTGAACGCCTGGGCTTTCATTCGATGCTTCGAGATTCTCAGCAACGCCGTTGGTCTTGAAGCGAAAACCTCCCATTTCTTCTATTTTTACGGCGTAGAGCCGAAATCCTTGAAGACCCCAACTCCTGGGTGGGTCTCTCTGAAATCCCGTACGGGCCGGCAGCGCCTCTACCCTTACAAGAGTAACGTCAAGAAGGGGCCCGGGCGCCGATACTTCCGCATACTCGTGCATCCTACCTACCCTGAGGCTTTCACTCGCCGGGATGGGACTGCTCTGTTCCCATTTTACTGGACCGATAGCCCTCACGACGTTCCACAATCGTCTGATGCGTCACTGAGCAACGAAGACAAAGCCATCCTTGGCTTTTTCACTGGGTTCCCCATCCTTGAGTGCTCACAGTTGCTTGAAGATGCTCGTGAAAACACCCTCCACTCATTTTTAGAAGAGATAAACTTTACTGAAGTCCCGTTGCAGCACGCCCTGGCTGCCGATTCATTTGAGTTCCCTCCTGTTTTTAATACCACGGGAATTAAGAGGAAACGCGCCATCGCCGATTCTGATGTTGAGGCTTCCGTTCCCCCTTCAAAGAAGGCCAAAGGATCTTCTTCGATTGACCTTGCCCCTTCTGACACGGCCGTGGCCGCCCTAGATGCTATCGGGTCTGGAGAGCCAATACCGGGTACCGCCCCATCGCCAGAAATTGAAGATCTGGTCCCAAGGCCCAATGACAGGGCTGCTCAACCCTCCCAACCAAGAAAATCCCGGAAATCTAAAAGGGACGATTCTGGCGCAGATGGAAAATCTGGGGTTGAAGCTTCTTCGCCTCAGAAGTTGGGAAAGAAAAAGAAGAAAACCAAGAGATCCAAGGCTGGTGAAGCATCTGCCCCTCGCCAAGACCTGGGGGGCGAAAAAGAAACAGACTTCATGGGCGATGTGGGGTCCTCGCCTCGTCCCGAGGGAGTTCCCGTTGATCAACAAGCTTCCGAAGGCGTTCCTTCCAGTGCTCCCCGAGCAATCCCTTCTTTCGACCGCTCAAGTCATCAGGCCGAGGCGAACCCACCTAGGGTCTCCCTCATCCATCCAGTGAGTCCCAACGGTGGAGGTCCAACTCCCCGCGCCTCTCCCACTCCTCGCCACTCTTCCCCTGATACTAGTCATCCCATTACTGATGGTCAGACGGGTTGTGCTCCAAACCAGCAACCTTCTCCTATCGACTTCATGCTGACCGACTCCTTTCTTGGAAGTATGAGGGTGTTCGATAATCCTGACCTCGACGATGTGGCACAAGAAGCTATCCTCAACCTTTTGCGTGCGGGGTGTCTCTTCGCCAGGCTATCTCAGGATTCCGCCTTGTCTGCAGAGGTGGAAGAGCTTCACCAGAAGGCTGAAGGTTACCGCGTGGCTACACAGGAAGCGCATGGCGAACGCGACAAGTTGCTGACCCAAGCGGTAACTCAAACGGCGAAGTTGAACAGGTTAGGTATTGAGATGAGCCAGTGCGAGGATGACTTTTCTGCTTGCAAAGAAAGAACGGAGGAACTGGAGATGGAGCGGGATGAGCTGCAACAGGAGGTGAAGGCGAAAACGGAGGCGATCAACGCAAACAGGGCCGCTTGTATCGTTAAGGACCGGGAAATCGCGTTCCTTCGCAGGGAATTGGGGGCGAAGAACGAGTCTCTCGCCAATGTGAGCTCCCAACTCGAGACAAAGGCCCAGGCCCTAGCAGACATGGACTCCAAAATCAGGACCTCTCAAGCAAGGTTGGTGGCTGGGATTGCTGCCGAGGTCGTGGAAGAGCGTGGCAGCGGCTTCCAAGAAGGTTACTCCGCATGGACTAGTTGGCCAAGACGATCCCCAGGGCTTTACTGCTGAATATTTCGCGGCTGCTGAAACTGAAAAGGAAAAGATGTCAATGTAACATGATAATTTCGCACTGATTTTCCTTATCCCTTTTTGTAATCAATTACTGTTCTTATTCTTATTCAGTTTAATTTCCGCATGGTTTCATTCGTAAATTTTCCGCCTTGTGATCGCCTCGTCGCCTTTTAGGCCTTGTTTTTCCTTTCGCGCTCGTGTAGCGATTTTGAAGGTGTGCCAAAGAAACTAGGACTTTTGCTAAGTTTTGAACTGAGGCTTTCTCCTCGCACCAAAATTTCCCGTAAGAGAAGGTGCGGGCTCGTCGGTTTTATACCGGTGTGGGCTTACGGTGCTAGGTACGCAATGGCCATATAGGTTTACCCAGACTTATGCCTAGTTTATGTTCTCGCCCATATTTCGTGGAGGCCTCATGTTCCCAGATTTCGGGGAGACTAAGGGGATAAGGGTGAAGGTATGAAAAACGGTAGAAAGGGGGGGTTTGAATAACGTTTTCAGTATAAAACTTCCACCTTAAAGATTTTGACAAATCTTTCGAGAACTTAAGTGCTAAAGATAAGAGATAGAAAAGCACACACGGATTTTATCCTGGTTCACTTGATAAATCACTCAAGCTACTCCAGTCCACCCGTTAAGGTGATTTCTTCCTTCTTAGAATGAAGGCAATCCACTAATCAGGTAAGAGTTACAACTGCACTTGAAACCTGCAAGTGACTAACAATTACACTGACTTAGCTCACACTAAGATTCACTCTCTTAGTCTTCTCTAGGATCCGATCAACCTTGATCTCCTAAAGGAACTAAACAAACTGTTTATCAAAGAATTGTTTACAAGAGATTTGCTTCTAAAAAGCTAATAGTAAACTCAATGAATTTCAGATGAAAGACAGCTTAGAATAATTTGAATATGTCTTGCGCGTATGTATTGCTTCTAGCCGCTTCTTTCAATCTTCAGCCTCTATATATACTCCAAGGATTAGGGTTGAGCGATGCATGGGAAATGCTACCGTTGGAGGGCAGTTCTGGAAAATCCAGCTTCTGCTGTGGCTGAGAACGTTAGGTAGGTCGTCAGGAAGGTACAGTTGCTTTTGTACTTGGATAGCGACGCGACCTTTGAACCTAGGAGACTCTTGATCAGGGGAATGCTTCATATTGGAACTTGTGAAGCCGGTTGATCAGAGTCAGAGGGAAAGCACAGATCCTCTGACCATTGTATCTTCTGATTCTGAACTCAGAGGGAAGAACATGGCCTTCAGAGTTTCTTGCTTCTGGACTTCAGAGTTTCCACTATTCAGCTTCTGGATCTTCAGAGTCTTCTACACCATCAGAACATCTGAGCCTTCAGTGTTTCTTGGTTATCAGACTTTCTGGATCTTCAGAACTTCTAGTGACTGAGTCCACATCAGAGTTTGTATAACTTCAGAACTTCTGAAGCTTTTCCACTGTTCATACTGAACATGGTGAATGCGAAAGCGTTGCTTGGGTCACTCTTTATACACAGTGCTTCTGATTTGTGTGAGATTGAGTTGAGGTCAGAGCCTGTAAATAGCACACTCAGAAAAACACGTTAGAGTACCACAATTGTTCATATCAAAAGGTTAACTTGTAATCATCAAAACATAGAGTTGTACTACTAGATCAAAACTTGATCTTACAATCTCCCCCTTTTTGATGATGACAAAACTAAGATTTTTGATGAACAATTCTTAAACATTAAACTGAATTCACTCAGAGTTTAGAGATATAGAATAAGACTTATCCTGATGTGAATAGTTTATCTTGCTCATTTTGAATTCAAGTCACTGCTTGATTCTGAGCTTAGCTCCCCCTGAATCTAATACTTGATGAAAACGTTAGTAAAGTCTAGATTCTGAGCTAAATGATATAAGAGTTCTGAGTGAAAAACTTATGACATAGATGAAAATCGAATAATCAGAGCGCATAAGTAATCAGAGTCACGGACAAGGTATCAGAGTCTTGGGTATCAGAGTCAACTTAGAATCACTTCAGAAGAAGTGAAATGTATTCCTTGTATTTGCCCAGTGACACATCTATGGTCATGAAGGTGGAACTCTTAAATTCTCCAAAAGAAAAATAAATCACACTAACACATCTTACACATCAAAAACTGGGTTTACTCCCCCTTTTTGTCATAAGCAAAAAGCTTGGGGTGTGAAAAACTTAGCTTGAAGTACAAGGTACTCCCCCTGAGAGAAGGTCTAAGTTTAAATAAGATGAAAATGATGCAAGAATCAGAGTTAGGCGAAATAAATAGAAGAGTTAATGCAAGAGAAGAACGTTTACCACCGGTCAAGTGAGTAAAGAGAAGGGTCAGTTACCAAGAACTTAACCTCGAGAAACCGTAGGAGCATTAACTTTCAGAGAGAAAGTGAAGCCTATATAAAGCGTTGGAGAGAAAGGTAAGCTTCACACCTCGAACAATTTTCAGTAAAGAAAATGGCATCATACATCGTAGCACTAGAAGAGCTGAGGAAGAAGGCCTTTGAGGAGGACTTGTTCCTGAACATCAGGCATCCAGAGGGTACAACGACCATCGCGGAGCTGACACGGACACTGCTGGAAGAGGACCTGCGTCCAGAGTTGAAGAGAGACCTGAGGGAATTTCTTGCCTTCGTTGAGGAGGTGCAAGAACTCAGCCGGCTTGAACTCAAGCTGCTGGAAGAAAAAGAAAGTTTGGAAGAGAAGCTCAAGACTGCAGAAGAGATTCTGGAGAGGGATGAGCTAAAGGACAGGCTCAGCAACATCCAGCATGTACTGGAGCGTCTGGAGAAGGATAGGTCAGAGCAGCGCCAAGAGTGCAGAAGAATGAGGAAGGATCCTCCATTCTAGATTTTAGGGAAAGAATGTATGATGTAAACATAAAAATATGATGAATAAAAAGAGTTTTGCAAACATATGTGACACAAATATATATAGAGATGCATATATAATCACAAACGAACAACGAGAATAAATAAGTAAAAAGAAACAGAGTTTAACAAGAAAATAAAACAACGTTAAAGAAAAAAAAAAGGAAAATGAAGAGATCCTAAAAACTAAGGTTTGTCAGTTCATCGCAGAAGTTCCATCATCATGTGCTTCATCTCAATCAGCATGGATTCATGAGTGTCAAGACGCTGTTCCATGATGTCGAGTCTGGATGAGCTTGACTGAGTAGAACTGGAAGGAACATTCTGAGCAGCTTGAGAATCTGGAATGGAAGCAGAACCAGCAGGAGTAAACACAACTGGTGCAAGTGCTTGGCATCGAAGAGCTTCAGCCTCAGCTTCAAGTCGCTCTGCCTCTAGTCTGGCTTGTTCAGCTTGAGCTGCTGCTAGACGTGCAGCTTCTTCTGCTTGAGCTTTCTTTCTCTTGGCTTCTTCAATAGCTTCAAGAAGCTTATTCCTCTGTTCTTGTTCATGAAGAGCCACCCTTCGAGCAAACCTTTGCTTTGCAGCCTCAATGCTCTGACTTCCCTCTGCATGCAGGAGCTGCATCATAATTGGAACTTGAGCCACTAGCCAAGTGCCCAGATTGTTCCACTCATCAGCCACACATTCAGCATTCTCACTGAGGTCAGTCTGACCGTGCACATTGCGGAGCCTCAAAGAGGCTTCATGATAGAAAATATTGATGCACTCAGAGAGAGATGTGGGTTGGAGGTGAGTATAGGGAATTATGGAGAGGTTGGTTTCAGGAGAGGCTGGGTGATTGCTGCTATGAGCTTCAGAGGCACCTTGTGGAGTACCAATGTTAATCATTTGAGCATTGGGTTCAGAGGTTCCAAGGTGAGGGTCTGAAGTTTCAACCAGAGGATGGGGTGATCTAACCGAGGATTGGTTAGACACTGATTGTTCGGGTTCAGGTTCTGGTTGAATAGGCTCTTGGTGGTCAGGGGCAGGGTGAGCTTGTTGAGCCAAAGGGTCTGCCTCTTGTAAAGGATTGGCCAAGATAGGTTCATCTGGGTCAACTAGACGTTCAGGTCTAGGGCCAGGATATCTCCTAGGGCTTGGACAAGTGAGGTAATATTCCTCTAAGGTAGACACCTTTTCTTTTCTAACCTCCATGAATTTTCTAATGGATTCAGAGTTATTGGAGGGAGAAGAATCAGCAACATTGGTTGGGAAGGATACGGGTGTATAGGCTGTGGAAGAGTCTGTATCCGTGGTTCTGGCAGCAGGACGTGCTGATGCTCTGGGAACAGAGTGATCAGACGTTCTGGGTTGTGGTTCTGTTTGGTTGGGCTCTGGTTGTTCATGGATGATGGGTTCAGAAGATAATGGGTCGTACGGGATGGTAATGAGAGAGGTTGGATCTTCTGACCTAGAGGGTTGGTTCTGAAGCAAATTCCAGAGAGGTGCTTCAGTAGGGGAAGGTTGAAAGAATGAAGATCTTGGGGAATGTGGTGGAGTGGTGGTTTGTGCAGCTGGTTGGGATTCAGGAATAGGAGTGAGGGGATTTGAGGAGTGTTTGAGCATGGCAGAAATAGGGAGTGCATCAAATAAATTCAAATCATCATCAGAAGCAAGTGCAGGCTTACTTGAATGTGCTGATGATCTAGTCACTCTGGCAGGAGGTTCAGTCCTTCTGACCACTTCAGCAGCTGGTTCCACCCGAGTAGGCTTCACCACGGTTCTGACCTTCTTCTTCTTCTTCTTGGGAGGACCATCCTCATTATCACTATCATCACCATCATCAGGCTTTCTCTTCTTCGTTTTGATCAGAGGGACATCTGATTCCTCAGAGGATTCTTCCAGAACCATCTTCCTCTGAACTTTCTTCTTGGGAGGAGAAGGAAACTCTGGAGCTGGCGGCAGTCTGCTGACGAAATCATCAAGATCAATTTCGAATCCTTGAGCCCTTAGGTCTTCAACATAGCACCGGATGGCGTCGGGATTGTCTGCCTGTGTCCACAGAGGGTAGTCATTCAGAGGCATCCTTCTGCTTCTGATCTCAGAAGATGTGTCTTCATGAGCAGGAGCAATCTTCTTCTGGACCAAACCCATCTTCTTCAGAGAATTTGCAGTGAAGACATCACTGACAATGGTGCTCAAATCCTCTACACATCCAGCATTGACCAGATCTTGCACCAGGTTGCTTTCAATGAGAAAGTCTGAGAGCAGTCTCCCAAAGGGGATATATTTGATTGCTGACTTGATGGAGGCAGTGGTGCGAGACTTCCGGATGCATTCCTTCAAGTAGGAGAACAGGAAGTAGGGAAGGCAGATCTTCTTCTGGTCTTGGATGAAGAATAACATCACCTTCTGGTTGAAGTTGATGTAGTCTGGAGAACTGCCCTTCGGTCTCTGGTTTATGCAGTGTAGCAGGATTTTGTGCCAGATCCTGAGCTTGGGATGAAGGTCCATCACCTTGTAACTCGTCTTGCCCGGTTTGTAAGTGGTGTACAGGGCCTGGTTGACTATATCCTTGGTGCTGGGTTTCAGCTTCGATTCCGTGAGTTGGAAACGAAACCCATAAGCAGTGTCTGCACCCAGCAAGTTCACGAAGGACTTCTCCGTGATGATGATCTTTCTTCCGAGAATGTACGATACCACCTGAGTATCGTCGCAGTCGGCATGCTTCCAGAATTCCTTTACCAATCTATCATACACCGGTCCTCGAAGTCTGTTGAAGTAATTTCCCCAACCTTGAGCTTGGACTTCAGGACGAAGATCATACCCATTTGTGGCCAGGTTGTCGAGGTTGAATCTCCATTCTGCCAGGACTTGGAGTTCCTCAGGAGGATATACGCAGTGAACGGCACAGCCCCGTTCTGCAATTGGAACACTCTGTTCTTGAGCTTGAACTTGTTCTTGTGCCGGATTCTCAACGCCCCTTTGACCCGTTGCTAGACCAACTACCATGTGAGGGAACTGAGGTGCATCTGCAGTAGATCTTCTGGTTTGTCTCACCATTTTTGAAGTGGTTGAAGGTTTGAGGTAGAAGATGAAGGTTGAAAGATGAAGAGAGATCGAGAGAGAAATCGAGAACAAGCGGTTTCGAAAAAGCAGAGAGAGCGAGAGTAAAAACCGGAAGTGAAAGAGATCGTGTGTGTATAGTGGGTTTTGGCAAATAACCGTTGTTGATTCAAAAAGCACTTTAAGATCAACGGTTGAAAATTAAAGATAGATAGTAACAGTAAAATACACAAATCACACACAGGAGAGAAGCATATCTACACGCAATCATAACAGACTGTCACACGGGCACAAGGAACTATGCATCAGAAATACTGACACACGTGTTGTTGTCTCAGCTTCAGAGTCAGTACCAGTGGGTACACACACTCTGATTGAGTTACCTTCTGGACTAGACATCTTCTGATCAAGAAGTATCATAGTCAGAGGTTCTGATCCATCTTCACTCTGGACAAAAGTCCATGTTCAGATTTTTCAGAATAAAATTAAATCTATCCTCTGCTAAGGGCTTTGTAAAGATATCTGCCCATTGATGGTCAGTATCAACAAACTTCAGAAGAAGTACGCCCTTCTGTACATAATCTCTAATAAAGTGATACTTTACCTCAATGTGCTTTGCCCTTGAATGCAAGATAGGATTCTTACTCAATGAGATTGCAGCAGTGTTATCACAATAGATTGGGATATTGCTCTCAAGGATCTGATAATCCTCCAGCTGATGCTTCATCCAGAGCATCTGAGTGCTGCATATTGCTGCTGAGATATATTCTGCCTCTGCAGTTGATAGTGCAATGGTTGATTGCCTCTTGCTTGCCCATGAGACTAGATTGCTTCCCAGAAATTGACAATTTCCAGAAGTACTTTTTCTCTCTGTTCTATCTCCAGCATAATCAGCATCACAGTAACCTGAAAGCTTATACTCTGATGTTTTCTTATACATCAAGCCAAGGTTAGTGGTGCCTTTCAAATACCTTAGGATCCTCTTAACAGCAGTTAAGTGGGTTTCCCTTGGATCTGATTGGAAACGAGCACATAAATGAACACTAAATAGTATGTCTGGCCTAGATGCAGTTAAGTATAGAAGTGAACCTATCATGCCACGATAGAGCTTCTGACAAACTTTACCACTTTTATCTTCTTTCTCCAGAATGCATGTAGGATGCATTGGAGTCTTGGCCACTGTAGATTCCAGCATATTGAACTTCTTCAGAAGTTCTTTAGTGTACTTGCTCTGATGGATATATGTTCCTTCTGGTGTTTGATCAACTTGTATTCCCAGAAAGTACTTTAATTCTCCCATCATACTCATCTCAAATTCAGCCTGCATCATCTCAGAAAATTCTTTGCATAGAGATTGATTAGCAGAACCAAATATAATATCATCAACATAAATTTGCACAATTAAGATATCATCTTTATAAGTCTTGCAAAAAAGAGTTGTATCTACTTTACCCCTTACAAACTCATTCTCCAGAAGGAATGAGCTAAGTCTCTCATACCATGCTCTGGGAGCTTGCTTCAGACCGTAGAGTGATTTCTTCAATTTGAACACATGGTCTGGTTTCTTCTCATCTTCAAAACCTGGGGGTTGATGAACATAGACTTCCTCTGAGATATAACCATTTAGGAAGGCACTCTTTACGTCCATCTGATGTAGAACTATGTTGTGATTTACTGAGAAAGAGATCAACAGTTTGATTGCCTCCAGTCTTGCTACTGGAGCAAATGTTTCAGTGTAGTCTATTCCTTCCTGCTGGCTGTAGCCTTGAGCAACTAGCCTTGCCTTGTTTCTGACTACATCTCCTTTCTCATTCAGCTTGTTTCTGAATACCCATTTCGTTCCAATAACATGGGCACTCTCAGGTTTCTTCACTAAGCTCCAAACATCATTCTTGGAGAATTGATTCAATTCTTCTTCCATGGCCAGAATCCAATCCTTGTCCTGAAGAGCTTCATCTATGGACTTGGGTTCAATTAAGGACACCAATCCTTTCAGACTGAGCAAGGTCTCTTCAGAGGGTCTGAAGGCAGATCTGGTTCTGACTGGTTCGTCTTTGTTGCCCAGAATCAATTCCTTAGGGTGAGCTGCAGTGATTCTGCTCTTCTTCAGAGTTTGTGAGTTAGAGGGACCAGCTTCTTCCTCTGGTTCATCTTCCTCTGGCTCAACTTCCTCTGGAGCTTTGCCTTTGTCAGAAACATTAATGCTTAAATCTGCAAACTTTTCAACTAGCTTTGACTGGTCAGAGTCAAGCTTATCATCAAATCTAACATGAATAGATTCTTCAATAGTCTTAGCATCAGTATTATAAAATCTAAAACCTTTAGATCTCTCAGAGTAACCGAGTAATAGACACTTAGAAGACTTAGCATCAAATTTATGCAATCTATCCTTAGTATTGAGAACATAACAAACACAGCCAAAAGGATGAAAATAAGAAATGTTGGGTTTTATGTTCTTCCACAATTCATAAGGAGTCTTATTCAGAATTGGTCTCACAGAGATTCTGTTCTGAATGTAGCATGCTGTATTTACTGCCTCTGCCCAAAAGTGCTTAGCCATGCCAGTTTCTTGGAGCATGGTTCTAGCCATCTCCTGAAGAGTTCTGTTCTTCCTCTCAACAACACCATTTTGTTGAGGAGTTCTGGGACAAGAGAAATCATGTGCAATTCCATAGGAATCAAACAGACTCTCAAACTTGTCATTCTCAAACTCTCCACCATGGTCACTTCTGACACGCACAATCCTACAAGCCTTCTCGTTTTGCACTTGAGCAATGAAGGTAGAGAACACAGCATGAGACTCATCCTTGCGGGTTAGAAACTTTACCCATGTCCAGCGGCTATAGTCATCAACGATAACCATCCCATATCTCTTGCCACCTATAGACTTAGTTTTCACTGGTCCAAAAAGGTCGATATGCAGAAGTTCCAACGGCCTTGAGGTTGAGACAACATTCTTTGCCTTGAAAGGGACTTTTGTGAATTTGCCTTTCTGACATGCTTCACAAAGAGCGTCTGAAGCGAATTTCAGATTGGGTAAGCCCCTGACAAGGTTTAGCTTGCTCAGCTGAGAAATCTTTCTCATACTGGCATGCCCTAACCGTCTATGCCATACCCACTGCTCTTCATTAACAGACAGAAGGCACTTCACATTCTGAGCCTCCAACTCAGATAATCTGATCTTATAGATGTTGTTCTTCCTCTTGCTGTTAAACAGAACAGAGCCATCGATCTGACTTACAGCCCGGCAGGACTTTTGATTGAATATAACATCATAACCCTTGTCAGCTAATTGACTTATAGACAATAAGTTATGTGTTAAGCCGTCTACCAATAACACATTATCAATGCATGGACTACTATCTACACAAATAGTACCAGTACCAACAATTTTACCCTTTTCATTTCCTCCAAAGCCAACTTCGCCTCCAGGCTTAAGTTTCAGCTCTCGGAACATACGCTTTTCTCCCGTCATGTGACGCGAGCATCCACTGTCCAGATACCATGATTGGTGTTTCAGTGGAGCTATCAAGGATATCTGCAACATAGATAATCTTGTCCTTAGGTACCCACTTTCTGGGTCCTCTCTTGTTAGTTACCCCAGAGGTTCTGATCACCTTGGGTGTCTCAACATGATATTTTAAAGGAATATTTGCATGATATTTAGTCATAGAGAAGGATCCCTTTTTAAGAGGATGTTTAGCAACTTTAGCAGGTACAGGATCAGGCAATATGGTACCAGAGGGAACAAAGCATTCATACAAGGATTTAGCTTTAGACACAGAGGGCTCATTTCTAATTGGTTTAGAATAGCCAATGCCATGCATTCCATTTCTGCTTACGCCATAGATCATTGAAGCCATTAAGCTTCTATCCACGCTTTTAGCTAGGAATCTTTGAAAAGACTTTTCATACTTAGATTCATTTCTACAATCAGAGGCATCACATGCAACAATTTCTTCTAACTTAGCAATCTGGTTCTTAAGCACAGAGTTAGAATTGATCAAAGCATGATTATCATTTTTCAAATCAGAAATGATTTTCTCATGTTCAGAAGGAGTCTTGGAAACAGCAGATAAGTTCTTTTTCAGCTTCTTATGCTTAGACAATAAGGAGTTATACTTATCCATAATATCAGACAATGCATGTTTCAGTTCAGAGGTAGAGAAAGAAGCGAATACCTCATTTTCATCGTCTGAGTTAGGATCTCCTTCTGATTCTGAGTCAGAGTCAACAGCTTCCTTTGACTCTGCTTCCTTGTCTTTGACAATAGCCATGAGTCCTTGGACTTCACCATCAGAGTCAACATCCTCTGACTCTGATTCATCAAATGTCACCATCAGACTCTTCTTTGTCTTGAAGTGCTTCTTTGGCTTCTTGTCCTTCTTCAACTTTGGACAGTCACTTTTGTAGTGCCCTGATTCTTTGCACTCAAAACAAGTGACTTCCTTGATTGATGACTTCTTCTGGCCTGAGGACTCAGACTTTCCTCTTGCCTTTCCAGAGCCTTTGTATTTGCTCTGCCTGTGCTTCCAGATTCGGTTGAGTCTCTTGGAGATCAGAGTCAGCTCATCTTCATCAGAATCTTCTGATGCTTCTTCAGATTCCTCTTCTTCAGCTTGAAGAGCTTTTGACTTCTCAACCTTAGCCTTTTCAGATTTGGATTTCAAGGCTATGGACTTTTTCCTCAGATCTTGCATCTCTGAGCGCTTCAGCTCATGGCATTTCAAAATGCTGATGAGTTCTTCTAAACTCATATTCTCAACATCTCTCGTGAGCTCTATTGAAGTCACCAAAGGCATCCAACTTTCAGGAAGACACCTGATGACCCTTATGACATGATCTTTTGTTGTGTAGCTCTTGTTGAGAGGTCGTATGCCAGCTACAAGCAACTGAAATCTGGAGAACATTTCTTCAATGGACTCATTTGACTCCATGATGAAGGATTCATACTTTTGGATCAAAGACAATGCCTTTGATTCTTTGACTTTCTTGTTTCCTTCATGAGACATCTTCAGAGATTCGAAAATGCCTTTTGCAAACTCACGATCTGTAATCTTCTGGTACTCTTCATAGGAAATAGCACTTAGAAGAATTGCTCTTGCTTTGTGATGTTGTGAGTACAGCTTCTTTTGATCTGCAGTCATCTCTGACCTTGGGATCTTCTTGCCATCTGCATCAACTGGACGCTCATAGCCATCCACAATAATATCCCAGAGATCTGCATCGAAACCCAGAAAGAAACTTTCCAGTCTATCTTTCCAATATTCGAACCTTTGACCGTCGAACATAGGAGGCTTTGCATTGTAACCATCTCTTTGAGTTTCACTGGTGGTGGCAGCCATTGTTTTTCACACCGGCCCGGATCACTGAACATTGTTAGGTGTGGTAATCAGAACTTGCGCTCTGATACCAATTGAAGGTATGAAAAACGGTAGAAAGGGGGGGTTTGAATAACGTTTTCAGTATAAAACTTCCACCTTAAAGATTTTGACAAATCTTTCGAGAACTTAAGTGCTAAAGATAAGAGATAGAAAAGCACACACGGATTTTATCCTGGTTCACTTGATAAATCACTCAAGCTACTCCAGTCCACCCGTTAAGGTGATTTCTTCCTTCTTAGAATGAAGGCAATCCACTAATCAGGTAAGAGTTACAACTGCACTTGAAACCTACAAGTGACTAACAATTACACTGACTTAGCTCACACTAAGATTCACTCTCTTAGTCTTCTCTAGGATCCGATCAACCTTGATCTCCTAAAGGAACTAAACAAACTGTTTATCAAAGAATTGTTTACAAGAGATTTGCTTCTAAAAAGCTAATAGTAAACTCAATGAATTTCAGATGAAAGAAAGCTTAGAATAATTTGAATATGTCTTGCGCGTATGTATTGCTTCTAGCCGCTTCTTTCAATCTTCAGCCTCTATATATACTCCAAGGATTAGGGTTGAGCGATGCATGGGAAATGCTACCGTTGGAGGGCAGTTCTGGAAAATCCAGCTTCTGCTGTGGCTGAGAACGTTAGGTAGGTCGTCAGGAAGGTACAGTTGCTTTTGTACTTGGATAGCGACGCGACCTTTGAACCTAGGAGACTCTTGATCAGGGGAATGCTTCATATTGGAACTTGTGAAGCCGGTTGATCAGAGTCAGAGGGAAAGCACAGATCCTCTGACCATTGTATCTTCTGATTCTGAACTCAGAGGGAAGAACATGGCCTTCAGAGTTTCTTGCTTCTGGACTTCAGAGTTTCCACTATTCAGCTTCTGGATCTTCAGAGTCTTCTACACCATCAGAACATCTGAGCCTTCAGTGTTTCTTGGTTATCAGACTTTCTGGATCTTCAGAACTTCTAGTGACTGAGTCCACATCAGAGTTTGTATAACTTCAGAACTTCTGAAGCTTTTCCACTGTTCATACTGAACATGGTGAATGCGAAAGCGTTGCTTGGGTCACTCTTTATACACAGTGCTTCTGATTTGTGTGAGATTGAGTTGAGGTCAGAGCCTGTAAATAGCACACTCAGAAAAACACGTTAGAGTACCACAATTGTTCATATCAAAAGGTTAACTTGTAATCATCAAAACATAGAGTTGTACTACTAGATCAAAACTTGATCTTACAAAGGGACCCACCCCATTTTGGGGATAAGTCGCTTTCCTGCACTCATCGCCAACGAGAGGTCAACACTTCGCGCTGGACTTTCCCGGAGCAATCCCCAAACATCAAGGTCGTGTTGGGATTGCCACCTTCGGGGAATTTTTCCCACTGAGCGAACGTGACATGTTAATTGAGTTGCTATCTGGGTAGCACCGGTTCGCGCCATACTTTCCCTGAGCAATCCCCAGACATCAAGGTCGTGTTGGGATTGTCACCTTTGGGGAATTTTTCCCATTGGGCGACCGTAACTTTGCAGTTTGAGTTAGGAGTATTGCTGGTGAATATCCTTTTGTATTTCATTCGTAAAAGATTTTTTTTACATTGAGGGATGCCTCATTAAAAAACTCCCGAGATGGAGAAAAATAGTGCATCTTTATTTTTGGTCATATTCCTTGTGATCTGGTTCCTCGGCCGCATCCTCGCCCCTGTCGCCAAGCCTCTAAGGCTCCAAGTCAAAGTATTACGCCCAGCACCTCGCCCTTCGTGCTTGACATACTCGCTACCCACTCACCGTTGTTGCGGAGTTGACTTTCTCACCAGCGCGCCTCTGATTCACTCTCTTGTTCATTCCATTTGGCTTTTTTGTTTTCTAGGATCATTGTTCTCGCCGACTTCCACTGCTTTGCCTTAGCTTTCCCCTTATTCTTTCCGCGGTATGTCGGGCCTCCTTTCCCCGCCTTTTGCTTTTCCCGGGACCGCCCGAGCACCTCATTTCCCCTTTGCTTGCAATCTTGGAGCTGTAGAAGTCTTGGGTTCATTTCCCGGCTCATCGCCGCTTTCTCCTTCTGCTCATTCGGTCCCTTGCTCGAAAGAGCTGGTGTCCTGAACCGCGGAAGTTTCGATAGTGTCACATCCTTTGGACTCCAGCTGAAGAGGTCAAAATTGTCCTCTACCAACTTCTCCAATCGTCGTTCCTGTCCGGGTGTGAGCCTAGGCTCGATCGCCAGCACCCCCTACTGAATTTATACATTTCCAAGTCATCAATAATTCCTGCCCAGCGCTCCTCTACCAGGATGTCTGTAAACTGCCCATTCCTTCCTGCCTTATCACCTTGCTTGCCTTGACTGTGACTGTCTCATTGCCTTTTTACCTTCCTGTCAACGACCCGTTCTGTCCTTTGCTCCTGCTCGCTCAACCATTCTCGTTTGTCTTCTAAAATCTCAACCTTGTTGTAACACCCCGATTTCTGTGGCGTCACTTTAGTAACCAAAAATAAACTTAATGCGGAAAAATGTGAATATTTTTTTCGTCGATACTATAAACAAGACTGAAATAAATAAAACGCAAATGCGAAAGACAACAGAATTAATATACAATATAGATTGCAGCCCCCGCTGTAAGTAGCAACCTCGTCACGAGTAACCTCCAGTGACGGAAAGGAGAAAAGTGTAACGCCCGTAGGCAATATGTACAGACCAAAGTAAAGGTGAAGTGTCCGCAACACAAACCTCAAAAACGAGAATGAGTTAGCCCAATCGGCCTGAAACAAGACCTCCTAAGTCCAACCAACTCTTTGTGATTCCCGTAAAGAAACCAAACAAAAAGCTATAGGTGGGAAACTACCCTATCCCCAAAGAAACAACTGCTGGTCAGAGCTAAGACTCTACTCCTACACTAATCCTATCTCGAGGAGCTCACACCGGCACTACAACCTACATGCTAGCATGATCGTCGCCTGAATCTGAATCCAGAACGACCAAGTCTATGTACACTACCCGTCCTCCTCTCGCAACCGCGATGCGCTCCGGTGCTGGCCTCTCGGGCTTAGGGCCCGAACCATGATCATCAATGATAGCAACGGTGGGTGCGCTGGACTCTGAAGAAGGCACTCCCACAGGCTCCTCCTCTGAAGGATCCTCATCATCAGAAGATGACGGTGGTGGCGGTGCTCCTAATCCTGGTCCGCAGTGTACTCCAGGCGGCAAGTTGAAACTGACAGTGCACCTCCTCAGCACTCCTTCCATCAAGTGTCCTACTCTGTCTACCCGATCCTCCATGATCCTCCCCGAGTACGTCGCGCGATGGTTAGCGGGGTCTACCACCCACGAACCGGGGTCATCCTGGTCTATCATCTCGTATCTAGTCCCCCCCCGAAGGGTGGACCATCGTGAACCAGTCCGCTAAAGACATCTGACAATGGGCGTAGTCCGCCAAAACACACACAGAAGACGCGAGGGTCAACTCCAAAGAATTATGTAAATAATATCACCAATAGATATAGATAAGAGATTAGCCACTTAGGCTTATAGCTAGAGATAGCATCCTAGGGTTGCATATTCCACAATGAATATAAACGACAATAATAGCAAATAGCATGCATCAGATAAGATTATCAATTATCAATCACACTCAACAACTAAGTCAGTATACATGTTGCATGAGATGCAGATGCCGGTTAACCCAGTTAACCAATATGCATTCCGGAAGGGATGGACATCAACGGATCAGCCCTAGCACCAGCCACGGTGGGACCATTTCGGCCCGCGTGCCTCTTACTCCAACAACAACGGTAGTCAGATCAACATAAAACCCGAAGGCCTGCCATTTCGGTCTGCTACTAAGAGTCGCCTAATAGCACTCTTACGCGGAAATCCGGGTCTTATGACCATTTTGGAATCCGCCGAGGTCCGAAGTTCGTCTCGTGTTAATACCTCATTAATGGTGCATGAATGCGAAATGATTAGCCAAACAACGTCTCCGACCTCACTCGACACGTCGCCACGTGTTCTAGCTACATTAATGTCTCTAAAAGCTTACCCTAAGGTAAAGTCGATTCTGCGACAAAAGACAACACTTCACAACAACACACTCTCACATGATGATCTCCAAATCATCCGACACATCTCCATCCGATGGTCAAAACTGCTCAACGAGCAAAGAGTATCAACATACTCGGAAACTACCTGTTTCCCGGCTTATCTCTCAGATAGCCCAACAACACAATTGCTCCCAGAGCAAGGAGTATCAACATACTCAGAACTTATACTTTTCTCGACACTTGGATCCGACGACACTTCTCGCTTTCCAAAACTAAGATTTGCATCCTAAGCTTCCTTTCGAGTTTATTATCATTATTTGAAGATTTTAGAGGTTGTTTAATGTCTTATGAGTTTTCTTTACAAAATAATATCCTTTTAGTCTTATCGCAAATCTTATGAGTTTTCAACATCCCATAATCCCAATTAAATCCCCGAGAATGTCTCGATCCATTATAACCATAACAAGGCCCGAATCTCATTCGTCCTATCAAACTTTCCCCAAAATCTCAAAATAAAATCGGCATGACCTGCCCGCTATTCTCACTACTCAGAATCACAGATATCAGTGAAAAGACATAATTAAATCAGCACAGTCAACAAACATGTCATATATCAACACATCCTAGAATAATCACGTAGCACTTAGCATATAAAGCATGCATCACACATCCTAGATTATCCACTTAGCACGTACCATGTAATTCAATCTCAAAAACAGTCAGTAGATGAATCATCTACTTTGTCAGCCGAAGCCTCAGAAAACATTTTTTCCAATCAAACACAAACAAGTGCATAAACAGTAAATCAATGTCGAAAGCATCCCTGTGTAAGGCATCAGATCTTTATCCGGTAATCCCAGTTGGTCAAACGCATCCCCATAAATGATGTCAGCAGAGCATCCCTGATCTAGAAGAACTCGTCGCACATTGAAGCTGTTTATCCTTATCATAACAATCACCGGATCATCCTTGTGCGTCTTTATTCCTTCAAAATCTGTCGACGATATCACGATATCTGGATGCTGGAAGCGGAAAGGGGTCTCATATTGTTGTACCGACGTTACTGCCCTGACGTGTCTTCTCCTCGCCGAAGCCGTTTCGCCGCCTCCACCGAAACCACCTGCAATCGTATTTATCGTCCCAACCAGCGGCTCAAGGTCCTTATTGAAGGTCTCCTCCGCCCCCTTTTTTTGTGTGGCCAGTGTTTCCTTTTTGTCAGCGTCGATCCTCTCGCTTACGATCATCTTGCTGGCGGACCCCATTATACTGGTTTCCTCTTTGCCGCTCTCCGCTCCAGCGATCACCACGATCACTCAACTGTGAACGCCCGCTCGGATGAGTCTCTCGATCTCGTTCTTCAGAGTAAACGGTCCCCAGTGTCATGTCCTGTTGAGCGGTGGTATTCGCACCACTTGGTCTTATCTAACGCTGCCCGGGGCGGGCCTGTCTCTTTCTCGCCTTCCTCAACTGCGTGTGCCACCTTAACCTCACGCAGCAGCTCCGTCAGATGCGCACTCAAACTCTTCCCTGACTCCTCTCGCCGACGAGAATCGGCTTGATGCCAGGGTCGGCGACGCTCGAAATTTTCCTTTTTGGGGTACAACGGTTCCCTCGGCACTTTTTCACTAACACGCACCATCCTGTCCCGTCTCTTGCTTCCTTCCGCTTTCTCCTTACTCGGCCTGTCCTCTGGCAATGCATCCCTCTGATCGCCATCTTTCTCTACCTTGGCGCGCCTTCGCTTAAAAGCATCATCCTCCTCGTCAAGTATGTAGGTGTTTGCCCGCGCTCGAATTCGCCATTGACCGGGCGGGCTTGCGACTTAATTTGTTATTCAGTTTTCCAGGCTGCAAACCGTTCTTGAAGGCACGGGCGCAGGCATTTGGCTCTGACTCCTCAATCTTCACCGACGCGGCGCTAAATCGTTTCACATACTGCTTCAGAGTCTCGCTCTCGGATTGGCGCACATTGTACAAATCCTCAATTGTCACTTGCTTGGTTTTACTTGCCGAAAACTGGACGAGGAACTTGGATGAGAAGTCACGGAAATTCGTGATTGATCCTCGGGGTAGGGTTGTGAACCATGACATGGTAGTTCCCTTGAATGTAGCCGGAAACATCCTGCACTTTACAGCATCGGAAGCGGCACTGATTACCATCTTCGTGTTAAAATATAGCAGGTGCTCCTTGGGATCAGCCTTCCCACTGTATGTCTCGAGGACAATATTCTTCATATTTTCCGGAATTGCAACTTCCCTTACTGCCGCCGAGAACGGCTCAAACTCAGCCACGACCTCTGCCTCGCGCTCCCCCTCGTCCTGCTGCTTGAAACGATAGTACTCCAGCTGTTCTTGTAAGTAATCGTTTCGTTGGTGTATGTCATCGACACTTCGAATCAAGCGCCTCCAATCTTGACTGGAGATCGGTGCCTGAGGTGCCTGAGTCTCTTCTCCCGAAGCCGGAGGTGAATTCACCGGCATCCTCTGCTGCTCCGGTGAGGAAGGTGGAGAAGGTAGCGGAGGCGTCGGAGAAGGAGGAGGCGGTGGCGGAGGAGGAGGAGTTAATCGATCTGTTTCTTCACGATGAACTTGCTCGCGTCACGGCCTACCTCTCACGCGACACGGTGACGAAGCGTGCCGCCGCTCTTGATCCTTATCACGTCGTCTACGACGCGTTTCCATCGAGCTTCGCTAGTGAACCGAAGAATGCAAACGGAAAATCTTGAAAACTGAAGAAAATCGCACAGAAAATCGAGTTCCTCTCAGCCGAATCACGATCCACGTAGTCCGGGAATCGAAATATACCGATACAAGCGACCCTGTTTGCGTTGATCGCCTCCGTTTTCGCCTTCACCTCCTGTTGCAGCTCATCCCGCTCCATCTCCAGTTCCTCCGTTCTTTCTTTGCAAGCAGAAAAGTCATCCTCGCGCTGGCTCATCTCAATACCTAACCTGTTCAACTTCGCCGTTTGAGTTACCACTTGGGTCAGCAACTTGTCGCGTTCGCCATGCGCTTCTTGTGTAGCCACGTGGTCGTGGGTTCGATCCCCACAAATGACGCCAAATGTTCTATCCAAGAACATACAATAGGGGTACAATACCAAAAGTGTGAGGAAAGTGATGTGAATGCTTAGAGAGAGAGGTTCTAACCGCTAGAGAGAGAAAGAATAACTGAATTTTAATCTTGTTATTTCACCAATGAGCCAAGAGTCCCTTACATTTGGTAACCGTCCCTTATTTATAGGTGCGGAGTTGGGCTTGGCACCTCTAATGTACCTTAATGGGCCAGTTGGGCCTCGGGGAGGGAGGCCCAAGTCTCAGGGGCGCCCCTCGCTTGAGGCCAGCGCTCCTGGGCGAGGGACCCTGGGATCTCGCCCAGTCCACCATGTTTGATTTGTAACTGGGGGAAACATGGAAAATCAAGAAGAATGAGTCTATGAGGCGGAGCACATCAATTGTTCGATGAAATGCTTCAGCGAAATTTGGCATCTTCTAATGCTACAGTGTGCCGGTCAACTCCGTAACGTTTGTCAGGGCAGTGTTATTTCCTTTCCACTGGATTGATTTGCTAATTTGGCATATGTGAATTCTTATCTATCATTCATATTTGCTGTATCATGACATATCACTACAAAAAACACGGGATTTAGCGGCGGTTAAAAAGACATTTAGCGGCGGTTATAACCGCCGCTAAAAACACTTAGCGTCGGTTGGAGAAGCGACGCTAAACTTGGCGACGCAAAAATTTTAGTGGCGGCTATATTTAGCGGCGGTTAAACCCGCCCCTAAGCTAATACCTTTCTCTTCTGTTTTCAACATTTTGCGGCGGTTTTAACCGCCGCTAAAGTGCAAAATTTAATTTTCTAAAAGTTCTGATGCTGTTTCAACCACTGCTAATAGTGTTTTTTTCTCATAAATGATAACACTCTCTATACTCAACGCCAAAAGCTTACAAGTTTTAAGCTTCAAACTTATCTAAATATATAATATGACAATTTCATCTAATTACCAAGAAATGGATCTCCACATCAGATAAATACATTGAAAACAAACATAGAAAAACATTAAGACCATCAATAGAGTCTTGAAAGACAAGATCTAAAGTATAAGTTTCAGAAAAAAAGGAAAAATTAAAAGGAAATGAAATATTGATGCACACAAGTAAAACACGAGATTGAAATATTGATGCACATAAGCAATGGCCAGACATCAATTCCTATTTTGTTCTATTTAAACTCATATTGATGCTTGCCTTAAGCTCAATTTCCTTACAAATGCAATTGGCAAGGCCCAAGAAATAATGGTAGAGCTGAAAATAAGACAGAACCACTACCGTCGGAGCTTTCTATTATTTTTTCTCATGATGTTTCCCATTCTTTTGGATTCAGTCTCCAATTCCAAGCTCTGCTCCATGTGAATATGCCTCAGAACTTGCCGGACTCTATATAGAAAAAAAGCAGTCATTGTAATTTGACACTAGCATGTACTAATTTTCACAGTTCAAAACAATCTCATGAACTAATTTATACAGTTCATAAAATAATAATAATGATAATAATGTTACCAAGAACCAAGCTTACCACCCTTATCATTCCTCTAGCACTGGTGAGTGGTGACACATCAAACTTCCACTCTCCTTGTTTTTGCCAGATAAACCTTGAGGAGCCTTACATCACGGTAAAAGTCAACGGTAAACCTTCATCATTAACAATACAATCAATGATCTCCAACACATGTTAACGCCACCGCCAACACTATTTCCTATTGCTAACTGCTTCAAAAGTGAACCCTGGAATCATATATTACTTATCAAGAAAAATAACTAATGCAAAAGAAAAATAACATTAAGTCACTTAGGATGTTTTGATTCTCTCAGTATCAACAGAATAAAGTTTATTGATGTCACATAGGACATGTGTATAAGCAAAAGCTATTAGTTCCTAGCTTCACTTTTCCTGTCAACATAAAGACTTATCAAGTTTCCAAATAGATATCACTAGCTTCGCTTCTGATTCATATGTCTAAGGATGCACTATAGCACATGGAAAAGAAAAACCAATAAGGAAGTAAGTTTTACCATTCTCTCCTGGCTTGAGACGACCACTAGGGAGTTTGCAAAATGTGTTTCCAATTTGTAAAATAAGTGCATGGGGATGATTGTGTTCTTGAACCTGCAAAATTAATGCATAAAGTTGAGACATGACAGTAAACCAAATCTTCAAAGAAATTAGGTGGAAGTAATGCAATAGATGAGAACCAAAAAAAATGGTAGGAAAGTACAATACCAGAAATGAGCAAAGGAATTTTCCAGAGTTACCTTGAATTGTATGGTCTGAAAAATCACAAATGTTCCCGTGACACTACAAGATAACTTGCAGCAAAGTTCACAACTCCATAATTAATGGCAATGATCCAGCATCGAAAAACAAAGCAGAACTATCAATTCATTCATACAAAATCAAATCGGCGCAAAGGAAAAGAGATAAATTGGGATTCCACGAAGTAAATTATTCGAGAAAGCAGAGGTTCGATCGAAGGACCTACCACCCATCCAGTGTTCGCTGGAAATTCTGGAGATAGCAATCAGCTTGCATGCGCATCGAATCATCTGGGTGATGGTAGAGTGCATTTAGCTTCCTACCCAGCGTTCTGGAGCTCCTTGCTCCAAATTGAATTGCAGAAATCGAAGCTCAGGAGGGTAGTTTTCTCAATTGATGTCTGCCTCCCACCAAACCCAGACCTGAGAAATCCCTTGTTAGGGTTTTACTTACTCTGTCTCGCCGCAAGAATTAACCACGAAACGCAGACCGCATCAACTAGAGAAGTTCACGACAACACTGCAACGACAGCAAACGACGGTGGAGCCCCTGTTTTGAACGGATTAACGGTGATAATGGGGAGCAAAGGAACGTATCCACTCGGATGGGAAGATCGATGAAGCAGTACTTAGGGTTTTCAATGAGAGGGGAAAATTGATTTGGGTGAAGCGGTTAGAGGGAAGATTGGGAAAAGGAGAGGGAGAGAGCGAGTGTCACGAGACTAAGGGAAGCACTAGGGCTGGTGCGTGGTGGCTGCGCACAGTCAGTGGCTGAAGGGTTTGGAGGCAGGAGAGCAAAAGCCAGGGATGAAGAGAGTGAGGTGAAAATTGAGGTCAGAGGCTTTGAAGATTGAGGGGGTAAGAGGTTAGGGATTTTTCAGAAATGTGTTAGATAGGAAAGTGGAAGAGTGGGAGGGGGACCGCGTTGTGTTACAGATATTTTGGATTTTTCTTAACACGTAGCGACGGTTTAAACCGACGTAATCAATAAAGTAGCCGCCGCTAAGTGGAAATCCTGAATCCTAGTTTAAAGCATTAGCGGCGGTTGTACTAGCCGCCGCTAAAAAACCACCGCTAAAACCCGAATTTGTTGTAGTGTATATTGCCTGAAATTGTGGTATGGATCAACACAATTTTACTTCCTTTACTGATTGACATCCCATGCTTTGAAAACTGGTAGAATAGATGCTAGTAGGATTAGCCACTTCACATTAAAAGAAAGTTGTTATGTTATTAATGGATGATTTCGGTTTCAAGCATGGCTTACCGTCCTTTGTTCATTGTTTGTACTTCTGAATTATTTTCCTGAATCTGAAATTTAACCCAGAATGGTTGCACTCATGTAATTTATGCACAAAGAATGTTACTTTTGTCTATTAACTTGGATAAGTCCTAAGAAGGATGCTGAATTTTCAAAGGGAAAGTATAGTTTAGTTGGTAGTATGCTTGCTCGGATTCAGGTAAATTGTACCTGATATTGTACATATAATAGTGGAGAACTTTGATTGAACCACCTCTCTAAAGAATAAGTGTTGGGATGCTGATTCGAAAGATATGTGCACAAGTTGAGAAGAGTGCCTTGTTGTCCTTTTACGTCAGTTAGTTAACCTTCTGAACATGCTCAGCTGAAATTTCCATTGTCTTTAGTTCTTTGCTTGGGTGTTCTATTTGGGTGAAGATTCTTTTGATTTTAAAGTGTAGTTTGATGGGAATTTAATGAACTGGCACATTGAGAGCTTATATCAATTTCCAGATCAGTTCTGTACCTTCTAAATTTTGTGTTAAAAATGAATAGGCTTGATCGTGATGAAATCACTTTCCTTAAAGTATTTCAAGCACTCTCTGAATTTCGTCTTAGAGTTTGGATGCAAGAATACCCAGGATAATCAGCCTTGATTCGAGTTTGCACAAGACTAATGAAAACTCGAAATGCAGCAAAGTGTTTTCTGGAAAAAACAGAAGATATGATTGTATATGAAATTCTGAACATGCACTGTATTTATAAGCAAAAAACAGAACAATATATAAGGTTGCGACCCTTCATATATTGTGTCTGTTACCAACAGATATGTCTGTTCCCAACAGTCGCAAAGTTCAAATTCAAAACGAGCAAAAAACAAACGGACGTTACGGTACGGCAACCGCGTTGCCGTCGCCGTCGATGCGTCGTGCTAAAGTGCCTCAAGTGCCGTTGCTCCACTTTCTATGTGGGACTTCATTTAAATCCATTCAATGCAACACATTTGTCATTTTGGAACACTATGTAATTATTACTACCTGAGTAATTATTACAACAATCCCCCACTTGTTCCATAAATGATAATGCCAATTCCAGAAATAGAAACACCTGAGTGTTAATACAGTTTAGTATCTTTCGATTTGAACTAAACCTTAGTAAATATTGTGCAAAGTATAATCGAAATATTAGGTAGATGTGCTTTGAACCCATATTCCTAATGATCATACCGGCATAAAATTACACACACTCGTTTGTGGTCCTTCGCCTACATTTTCCTCGCCTAGCACTTTTTATGGTCATGTGCTTTCCTGTTTTCGTGAATTTTTATGAGAGAAACTCCAACTCTCATTTGAGACGGCACCATCTCGAAATTCATATAGGTGAAGTTCATATCGTATGTGATTTTCGCAAAACCACATATTACGATCATGAAGTTCATTAGGAGTATATTGAAACTCAACCCTCAATATCTAATAGTCAACATTGTTGCTTAATGTTGCATTGTCATCCAAATCAACGATTTGTTGTTACCCATTGAATCTTAGGTTAAGGTTTTCTTAACTTCAGATTGGGTTGCTACCGTTGTTGGAACTCTTACTCAAGGAGTTTTAATCACATACCTCTCGAGGTATTCTTTACTAAGTCTCTGGCCAGTGGCATAGTAAAATAATCTGCTAGATTATAACTTGTTCGTATATAAGTCAGTGAGATAATTCCATCTTTAATCTTCTTTCTCACAAGAGAATGTCTCAGACCTATGTGTCTAGATTTCCCATTATATACTTCATTGTATGCTCTGGCTAGGGTGGCTTGGCTATCACAATGTATCAACACTTTTGAAACATTTTCTTTAGCCAATGAAATTTCCAATAGGAGATCTCTTAGCCATTTAGCTTCTTGTCCTGCAGAAGCTAGAGCCACGTATTCTGATTCCATGGTGGAGAGGGTAATGCACGTCTGTTTCTTGCTCTTCCAAGAAATTGCTCCTCCAGCCAATGTGGATATCCACCCAGTGGTGGATTTATGATCTCCAGCACTCGATATCCAACTAGCATCGGTATATCCTTCTAGTATTGCCGGAAACCTATCATAATGAAGTCCAAGATCTTTGGTTTTTGAAAGATAACCAAATATCCTTGTAACTGCCTTCCAATGCTCACCATTTGGATTGCTAGTGTATCTACTCATCTTACCAATAAAGAATGCAATGTCGGGTCTTGTGCATTGCATTAGATACATTAGACATCCAATAGCGCTTGCATATTCCAACTGGGCCACTGCCCTTCCTTTATTCTTTTCAAGTTTGACGCTAGGATCAAAGGGAGTATTTACTTCCTTAAATCGTAGGTGTTTGAACTTATCTAACATTTTCTCAATGTAATGTGTTTGACTAAGTTCATAACCCCCACTATTTATTTTAACTTTAATCCCTAAAATGGTATCAACTTGTCCAAGATCTTTCATCTTGAAAGAGGACTTTAGAAAATTCTTTGTTTCTAGAATTCCATCCATGGTATTGCTCATGATCAACATATCATCCACATAAAGACAAAGAAATATTGCAGTATCGTTATGCACCTTTGTGTATAGACATTTGTTGCAAGAATTCAGAATGAATCCATTTGAAATTATGACCGAGTCAAATTTCTGATGCCACTGTTTTGGCGCCTGTTTTAGGCCATATAGAGATTTTACTAGTTTGCACACTTTCTGTTCATTTCCAGGAAGTATGTAACCCTCTGGTTGTTCCATGTAAATTTTCTCATCTAGATCTCCATTTAAAAATGCAGTTTTAACATCCATTTGATGTACTGCAAGATCATTTATTGAGGCTAATGCAAACAATACTCTAATTGTGGTTGTTCTTGCAACTGGTGCATATGTGTCAAAGTAATCAATACCTTCTTTTTGTCTGAATCCTTTGGCTACTAATCTAGCCTTATAGGTGTTTAATGTTCCATCAGTATGAAACTTTTTCCTAAACACCCATTTACATCCAATAGGTCTTGAACCTTTTGGAAGATCAACTAGTTCTCAGGTTTGATTAGACAAGATTGAATCCATTTCATCTCGGATTGCATCTTTCCAAAAAGAGGAATCCCTTGAAGCCATGACTTCCTTATATGTTTTAGGATCATCCTCTAATTGTAGAATAATAGGAATTTTATGCACATCATTCTTACAATTACGTTCAACAAGGTAAAAGGAAATGAGTTGAGAATCGATTTCATCTAGACCTAAGTTCTTAGTCTTTCGAATTCTCTTACTTTTTCTAGGTTCAGGTTGTATTTCTACAACTTCTTGAGAATCTATATCTCGAGATTCCTCATTAGTGTGCGTTTCATAGTCTTTATTCTTTGTTATAAGATTTTCAAAGAATTCCACATCTCTGGATTCGACTATGACATTAGACTCAAGATTTAGAAGTCTATATACCTTACTGTTTGTGGCATATCCGACGAACGCTCATCTAATTCCACGGGGACCCAATCTTGTTCTCTTTGGATCCATATTTTTGTAATATGTTACGCACCCCCACACTCTAAAATAACCAATATTGGGTGATCTACCCTTCCATATTTCATATGGAGATATTCCGGTCATTTTTTGGGGTATCCGGTTCATTATATGACATGCGGATAAAAGTGCCTCGCCCCATAAGTTAAATGATAATTCAGAATGCTTTAGCATGCAGTTTATCATTTCTTGATAGGTTCGATTCTTTCTTTCAGCGAGACCATTTTGTTGTGGTGTACGCGGTGCAGAACATTCATGTATAATGCCATGTTCTTCACAAAAAGAATCGAATTCTGTAGAGAAATATTCTCCACGCCTATCACTTCTCAAAACTTTGATAGTTTTATTTAATTGATTTTCTACTTCTACTTTGTATGATTTAAAGGCATTGAAGGCACCATCTTTATGCTTCAATAGGTAAACATGAGTGTACCTAGAACAATCGTCTATGAATGTTATGAAATATCTATTTCCCCCACGGGTTAGCATGCCATTAAATTCACATAAGTCAAAATGTACAAGATCAAGTAAATTAGATTTTCTTTCAACACTTTTGAAAGGTTTCTTGATCATTTTAGATTTAACACATATTTCGCATTTTTCAAATTCATGAATGTTACATGAGATTAATTTGAATTTAATTAGTCTATTCATAGTACTAATACCAATATGTGCTAATCTAGAATGCCATAAGGAAACAGAACAGGAAAAATGAAAACTTCACAATAAGACTGTCAAGTAAATAAATACATAACGTTTCCCAAACATCACAATAGTTTCCAACTGTCACAATGGTTCGTAAGCAATCTTGTTCCCAAAATGTAAGCCTCTTAGGATTCGGACACACAACATACAGGAAATACATAACTTCCCCAACCGTTGGGCTAAAGTAACCGTTGGAAAATTTACTGACAATCATTATATTTAATTTAAACTAATCATCCCTAAAAGGAACGCATAGGATCAGACATTACATATCTGACATGAACTTGAACATCAATTATTCACATTCACATGTAACAATTACATTGAATTAAATAAGGTAGAATATCAATCTAATAACCAGCTTCTCTATGCTTATAAATACAATTGAATGAAGGGAAGACAAATAGATTTTCATACACTAATTGGTTTCATAGAATTTGACTAAGACGAATACATGTCACCAATTCACATAGAGGACAAGAATGAAAACAGCACGCATGTAAACCAAATTCAATTTGGAAAACGGAACAAATAGAGGTATATATATGTACCACACTGCATGTCTAACCAGTCACACAACAAATAGCGAGTGTGCATCCAAATCAGAGAAATCATTTGAAACAACTTTTCCACAAACATTTCATGCTAGGACACTCTAATCTGTTTAACTTAGATATCGCAACCGGACAAGTGAAATATATAATTTAAACACAAAACTCATGCTCTGATACCAATTGAAAGAACTTTAATGGTGTTCACAACACGCACAACGAAATAAACTTGGATCTATTTGTGTTCAAGATTATATATGTCATTGAAAATTGCAAATAAATTGCGTACCCAGTTGTAGTTACTGAACCTTGAAAGTTTTCTTCAAATTTATGAAGATTCTACGCGTGTATCCACACCGAGACCAACCTTTGCTATCAACCCTTCTTCCTCAGCCTTGAATTTGAATTCCAATGCTTTCCATATTTCCACTGCGGACTGAGTGTCTATGTATAAATCATAGAGGCGGTCGGAGAGAGTGTTCAGAATGTGTCCACGGCACAGCAACTCATCCTCTCTGCGCTTCTTTCTTTCGGTCTTAAGTTCATCAGAATCATCATCTTTTGGTTCAGCAATTGGTGTTAGATCAGGGTCTAACACATAATATATCTTCAGTGCAGTCAGGAGAAAAATCATCCTATCTTGCCAGCGAGTGAAATTCGTTCCATCGAAGCGATCAAGTTTGCCAAGATCCTGGTTCATAACTTTGATACTGGAGACAGAAGCATCGGTAGCCATTTGAATATACTTTAAGATTGTTAAAAATGAATAGGCTTGACCGTGATGAAATCACTTTCCTTAAAGTATTTCAAGCACTCTCTGAATTTCGTCTTAGAGTTTGGATGCAAGAATACCCAGGATAATCAGCCTAGATTCGAGTTTGCACAAGACTAATGAAAACTCGAAATGCAGCGAAGTGTTTTCTGGAAAAAACAGAAGATATGATTGTATATGAAATTCTGAACATGCACTGTATTTATAAGCAAAAAACAGAACAATATATAAGGTTGCGACCCTTCATATATTGTGTCTGTTACCAACAGATATGTCTGTTCCCAACAGTCGCAAAGTTCAAATTCAAAACGAGCAAAAAACAAACGGACGTTACGGTACGGCAACCGCGTTGCCGTCGCCGTCGATGCGTCGTGCTAAAATGCCTCAAGTGCCGTTGCTCCACTTTCTATGTGGGACTTCATTTAAATCCATTCAATGCAACACATTTGTCATTTTGGAACACTATGTAATTATTACTACCTGAGTAATTATTACAACATTTTGAACTTCTCATTTAGTATGCCATGATTAGGAGAAATTGTCATGATAAGTTCATTAAGATGACTTTGCGCTTAGCGACTAAATTACATGGGCTTAGAATTCTGGTTTACTAATTCAGATACAAGTTATCTGAATGCTCAAGTACAACTAATGCCTTAGAAAGTTAGTTTTAAAGAAGACATTTGTAGTTATTATAAAACTGACTTCCTAATTTTCCCATCTATGTTCTTATCAGTATTTCTTATTCACGTACTGATGAAAATTGAGTACTCTTAGATATTGTATTAATTTTTCTGTTCATGATAGCACTTTAATGGCAAGGCTTCAGGACACAGATCGAATTTTGGGGACTCATGCAAAACAGAATTGTGCTTTGGTGGTGCCAGCATTGGGCTATTGGAAGAAATGTCGGTCAATTCTGAGGTCTGAAATATGAAGAAAGAAAGAAGTGAGAATGATAAAGACACTTCCTAGGAGGGGCATGGGAACAAGAAGTGGGTTGGACCCAAGGAACGAGAAATCTGGTATCATAAGAAGATGAGGAGGTTGTTTCAAATTCAAATCAAAGATCACAAAGATGAAGAATATACAATTGATACAAGCATGATAGTTTTTACACTTGGCAAAATGGTTTTTTATTTGTTGAAGTTAAATGAATTGGAAGATGCGATGATTATCTGCTTGTGGGTTTAATGAATTCAACATGCCTCTTCTACTATGTTGATGGGCTCTTTTTCTCGAAGAAGGCATCATTCTGGAAACTCTTTTGAAAGTTACATGACAGTATATTTTTTTAAAAAAATACTCCTACGATTGGATTTGCCAATCGATACATGACAGGGTATTTGAAGAGATACTCCTACGATTGGATTTGCCAATTGAAAAAATGCTGAATTAGGCGCTAGGTGGGACAAGCTTGATTCCCAAAGGGGCTTGCTGGATCCCTGAAGGCGGCGATTCCATTATGGCCTTTGACGCCTGGGAATCTCCCTGAAAAGTCTGACGCGATCGCCGGATCCATTGGTGATGTGTGAGATAAGCTTCTTATCCATCTAAGTCTCCTCAGAATAGGGCGAGCACCTCTAACTAGGCAGAAGCCTTGGGACCCCCAAATGGCCATTGGGACCCAAGCAACGTAAGCCCCATGCGGGCAAAGCCCCGGGCGAAGTCCTCAAGAATAGAGGCCACTCTCCTTTTTTGGGGGAGTGTTTAAAGCCTTGGCAGGGATAAACCAAGCAGGAAGTCCTAGTCAACCTACACACATTAAAGTTGTTAAATGTAATTCAGTTACATATTTGACGCGTGAAATAATAGCGCAAGTTATAAGGTCGGCGAATGAATAAGGTGGAAGGCGAGTACATTGTTACTCAGGAAGGCGGGTAAATTGTTACCCGGGGAGGCGGGTGCATTGTTACTCAAAGTTAAGGGCGTTGGCAAATGAATAAGGTGGAAGGTGTGTTATCGTGAATACCGATTGAAGGTTTCACGCCATGTGAGGAGAAGCTGGTCCACACGGACCTAGCCCGATGTCACCAAAAGGGTGGCGACCTAACGCTAAAGGGTGGTGACCCCTAAGTCTCAATCTCTAAACACACCAAATCGCCAAAAGGGTGGCGACCTCATGCTAAATGTTGGCGACCCTACGCTAAAAGTGGCGAGCGAGCCAAACTAATGTCTTATAAGTTGAGAAATGTTCTAAACAGGAAACAGGTTAAAGCAAGGTGGCGATGGTGATGCGGCGAGTAAGGACACTCCTCCCCTCACGACTTGGACATGAAGTTTGGCGGACTTGTGGACTACGACGAGGGAAGGAGCATGCATATTGGGCGAATCTTTTCTTAAAGAAGGTGCGGCGATGACTTCTTCTTGAAGACACACTGCGCTCTCATGCTTCGAGCTCGGTGCCTTTTGGACTTGTGGACTGGGCGAGTTCCCCCGCTATATTAGGGAACTCACCCAGGAAGCAACTTGATACATAAAGACGCTACGAGGAGCAGAGGCAAGGGAAGATTGGCGAGCGACCATATCACTAGGCGAACGAGTTTATATTCAGCGAGTCACCTCACATGTGGCAGGATTGCACGAATCCTTCATCTTATAGGCGTTTGTACATCATCTTTTTAGTTCCCGCGTCAGTGGGCGGTTCATGTATTTATGTATTTCCTTGTGCCAGTTGGTGACTTATGTTTCATTAACGCCATGTTGGCGACCTATGCGCTTTATATGGACTTTGTTGATCCCGCCAAGTGGCGTGGCTAGGTGATCTTTTAGGCGGGGAAGCTATTGCAACTAGAAGCTTGGGAATAGTTCCTGCGCGTTGGTCGAAATCGTCAGCCGAGGAACGTCGTACCAAGTGGAAAGTGGCAGCGGGCGACCTGCTAGGGGGATTACAGGGGAATGGAGATTGGCGGTCGCATTTTGAAGGCACATTTCGCTCTCGTGCTTCGAGCTTTTGGACTTGTGGACTGGGCGAGCCCCTAGAGGGGCAACGCCCTCACGCCATGTTGGCGACTTGTGTTTCTGCATACACGATGGACAAGTATTAGGCAGTTATAGTTTTCTTAAAGACACACTTAGCTCTCATGCTTTGAGCTCGGTGCCTTGTGAACTTGTGGACTGGGCGAGCCCCTAGAGGGGCAACGCCCAGGGTTTCGCCAGCCGCATGGCGAGTCCCCAAGCCAGTAGGTTGGGCCTCGTTCAGCCAAGCCCATTAAGGACATTAGCATATGGGGGCCCAACACTGCCTCTATAAATAGGTAGCGGATATCAATTGTAAGGGATTTTGGCTCATTTCTCAATAATACACATGAAAATTCAGTTACTCTCTCTCTAGTGCAATCTCTCTATTCTTTGGGTACTACACCCTCTCTCAATGTTCAATCCCAGAACACAATCATAGAATCTTACTGTGTGCGAATGCGTGAGCATGATGTGTCAATGGATTCAGGGTGAAATTGGAAGAAGTTTATGAAGTTATGAAATTGGAAGAAGAAGAGAAATTGGGTGTTCCGTTGAAGGGGATTCCGCATTGGGTGGGTAGGAACTGTGAAGGTTGTGGCGGTGTGAGGTTTGTGATGTGTGTGGAATGTAATGGAAGTTGTAAGGTTTTGGATGAGGAGAAGAAAAAGACGGTGAGGTGTGGGAAGTGTAATGAGAATGTAATCATGCAATGTCCTATACTTCTATCTGTTCTTGAGGTTTGTGTGTTGTAAAGTGATGAATTCCTAATATATTTACGAGAAGAGGTTGAGGATTGCTGTGAATCTTGTGTGTTTATAATGAGAAGAGGAAGAAAGGAAGCCGTAGGTAACCATGGGTATGGAGAAGGGGAATGATGATGAATGAGTATGATATAAATAAAATTGTGTTAACAATTATATCAATTGACGGTTTAGCTCAACAGGTTAAGTGGTTGTTTTGCCACTTAAAAGGCTTGGGTTTTTTTTTTGTACATCAGAAAGATAAATTGTATCCGTCAGGAATCGATCTCTGGACCTTCCCCTACCCAACACATATGTCCCCCAACTCCTACCACTTGAGCTATCATGCAAGGACAAAAGGCTTGGGTTTGAATCCCTTGAATCCCCCCTCTCTATTTTTCTAAGTTTTGAATTTTGTTTAATGATGTGTCACGCAACGTAAGATGCTGAAGTGACATTTAACAGTCATGTCATCCAAAACTTAGACAAAAAAAAAAGGGTAGGGATGATTTTTTCAAAAAGTTGAAACATCAAGGGCAAAAACTGTCTTTTACCCTTTTTAAAAAGTCACATGATTTCATATTTTAATCTTGATCATGTATGATTTACAAATGGGCTAATACATCCTCAAAGAGTACTTAAATACTGATGAAGCTAAGACGATGTCTTCGGTGGTTCAGTTTCAAACTGAACCACCATGATGCAGGTACTGTTTCCCATTTAAAGTACCATTATCCCCATTTATTCTTTTCACCTCCCTTCCTTCTCCTCTACTCTCACAGTCTCTCTTAGATTGTCTCCGGCGACATGTGTCGCTGTCACCAGCCGCCGCTCCACGACCTCCGCCCCTCCACCACCTCCTACAATCTTTCCTCTTTCACTGTCAACGAAAATGCCTGAAGAGGCTTATACCCTCTGACTAGTGATGGAATTGGTCCATTACCTCAACAAACACATCCAAAAATGATCTCATAATTTCTCTTCATCATGTTATTACACACCTTCCTCTTGCTTGCATTTTATTTTTGTTTATTTCCAAAAGGAATTTACTTTCTCCCGTTATTAGGAATTCGAGGAAGACCCAGAATTTGTTATTTGTAATCTAACAATTTTCTAGTCCTTTTGCTTGAAACTGGTTTGCTAGATACACACAACAATCACCTTAATCAGAACTTGTTTCATTCTCGCTTTCTATTACTTGAAGAACTAATCAATTCAGCAATATGCTTAGGAAGAAATTTTGTTCAGATCCACACCAGATTCGTATCAGATCTAGGAGAGTTTGATGAATGTACGCTTTCGGATTCTGGTACTTCCGGATCTCCCTCATAGCGATGGACTTCCTCGCAGTTCATGGTACAGGGCATTGAAAAGTTTTTGGAAAAAAATAGAACATCTAACGAACTGAAACTCGTGAAGAAGAGAAGTGATTAGAAAGCTCAGATCTGGAAGTGTCTGTGGTTAAGGATCTGTGAAGGAGCATATCTGGTCTCCCGATGGCGGTGACCGATCGGAGGTGGGAGAGAGGGGCAGAAGTGGGGAAGTGTGACGGTGGGGAGTTGGTGGTAAATTGAAAAGGATAGTTTAGTAAATTTAGGTTTCAACCACAATTAATCTCAATCACTTAATTTTAAACTATTATATCCAATGGTTGTGCTTTAATTGATCCACCGTGGTTCATTTTTTCAATGACCCACCGAAGCCAACACCTGAAGCTAACCTTGAAATTGTAATTTTATCCATTTGAGGACAAACTGAATGTGAAAGCAGCAACAAATAGTCATTTGTAAAGTTTACTCAAATGCTTATAAGGACACCCTCTAATATGGTCAGAGGAATCTGCTATTTGAAGTTTGTATTTAAAAAACAAAAATTACTTAGAAGATTATTTCTTATAGACTCAACCTTTATGTTTTTTTTTTTCTTTTTGTGCTCTGATGTTTCATTCATCAGTACATGCCAGTACATTTTAAAGCATAGATGAAGATGAAATATGATTCTTTCCCTATGATTTAGAGAAATGAAGGCTGCATCAAATTCAATGCATTGGTAATCCTGTAATTTTGGTGGTTGTAAGTAGTCGTCATAAATAGTGTTGATAGTAATTTGCTGCAATGTCTTGCTGCAGTTAAGTTGTGCACCGTCCATGAAAGAGATGTGTACTTCAAAATAACATGGCCGAATGTAATGCCTTTAATGACTCCTCTGCCACATCAATTTGATTGAGACAAGCAAAATCAAGTTTTGGATCATTTATTGTGTGTTCTCAGTACTCACTAATCATAATTGTAGTTGATTTCACATATAAAGTTATGACATGTTTGGAATTCCTACTACATTTAATTCTTAAACTTGAGTAGCTTCTGGGGGTTCAATTGATTTTAATAAAAATAAAAATTATATGTACTTAGCTGTAAGAAATTAGCAGACAAATTCTTCAATATATAAAGTTTATGTATGTATGCAATGGAATATCTCGAAATTGTAGGGGCAGCAGAATACCAAGTACTGCAGTTGGGTCTAAAAGCAGAGACAGCTAAGGGTGGAAAGAAAAGAGCATCCCCAGAAGCTGGTCTTTTCAATCTGAGTCCTTGTGAGGAATGAAAGAAATGAACTAATTATTCAAACATGATGAGTATGCGATTGAAATTAGAAGCCTTTGTATATTTTCCTTATTTCTAATTTGTGCCTGGGACCGGAGAATGTTGCCAATTATCAAATTCCTAAGTTCTTTATGAACAATTGGAGGGGTTAAGATATGGAAAATAATGTATTCACGCCCCAATTCACCCCACATAGAGAGAAAGGAATATAAATATATGATCAAAACTATTACTATTAGGGCTCGTTTGGTACTCCATATTAGGTATGATAGTATAAGCTTATACAATACATTATAAGTTTATCTATTGTTTGGTGCTCACATTGTATTGTATAAGCTTATACATCAATCTCCTCTTATACATCAAAATGATGGATTATTTAATCTACCTTATAGATGATGGATAAGACATGATAAGAGTGTAATGTATAAACTACTTCAATATATTTAATCAACCGCCACCACAATCACCCTTCACCACCACCGCCTCAACCACCGTCACTGCAGCCACCACCGTCGCCACCACCACCACCACAACCACCCTCCACCACCACCACCACCACCGTCTCCACCACCACCACCACAACCACCCTCCGCCACCACCTCCACCACCACACCACTGTCGCCACCACCACCATCACAACCACCCTCCACCCAGTGGCGGAGCTTCAAAGAAATAGTTGGGGGAGCTGTAATAAATTGTAGGCTTGGTTTTTTTTTTGGAAAGCCAATTAATATTATATATAGCAGCACCAGATGTGCTAAAAGAAGTGCTCATACAAAACAAAAACAAAAAGAAACAAGAACCAGAAAGTGAAAAAGAAAGAGCATCAGAGCAAGAGCAAAAACAGAGGTGCTCAAAAGAAAAACCCAATATTCCCCAAAAGATTTGAGAAATGTTGGGGGAGCCAGGGCTCCTCTATGTCATAAGGAAGCTCCGCCACTGCCTCCACCGACACCGCCTCCACCACTACCACCACCACCACCACTGTCACTGTCGCCACCACCGTCGCCGGCACCACCACCACCCCACAATTGTCGTTGCCACCACAACCACCACCTCCCCCACCACTATCGTCGTCGCCGCCACCACCACCACAACCACCCTCCACCACCACCACTACCGCCGCCACCACCACCTTCGCCGCCACCACAATCACCCTCCACCACCACCACCACCCTCCGCCACCGCCGCCACCACGCTCTATTCATCGTTATCGCCACCACCACCGCCACCACCACCCTCCACCATCACTGTCGCCACTACTGCAACCACTACCACCACCATTGTCGCCGCTGCCACCACCATAATCCACCACTGCCACCATCGTTGATACCTTTATACCACCACCACCACCGCCCACACCCTCCACCGCCACCGCCGCCACCAACACCACCTTCCACCACCACTGTCACTGCCACTACCGCCAACGCCACCACCATCCACCACCACTACCACCATCATCACCTTCAAATACCACCACTACCACACCACCAGTGTTACCACCAAATTATACAGTGTATGACCAAACGTTGTATAGTATTAAAATTTTATCAGGCCTTATCCTATCAGGCCTAATACAATCAGGTCTTATATTATCAGGCCTTATACAATACAACGTACCAAACGAGCCCTTAAGATAGATATTAAAAGGAGGAAACAAACTAAGAGTGTGATTGAGTTACACCACGATTTTAATGACTAGGAAAGTCAAATTTAGCATTCTAAGGGAGAAAATGTGGAAGTACGTAAGATGTCACTTTTTTCGTTTTGTCGATTACTCAAACACTCTAGAATGTAAGTAGGAATGTTAGTTTGAGACAAAAAACTTTGTACACGATCGGAAAATTTTCTAGAATTTATTAAATCACAATCAATTTTGAGAGAAAATTTTCTATGAGAAGTTTATGTCTCGCAGAGTTGACTATGAATAAAGAAATTGATCCACACATCTAGTAGCATGTTTGGTTACAAGTGTTGGAATTGATTATTTCCCACCATTACCATAACCAATTTTTAAGGTGCATGGTTCTTTCCTTACTTTCACAATTGATTCTAAATCCAAAATCAATTTTGAGAAGAAATTGATAATCCTAGCTTCTTGAATAACATATTTAATAGTGAGATTTTGCAACTGATTTCACAACATTATCATCCAGAAATCATTTATCTACAAATTTATCCGAACACATCACTTTACTTCAGACTCATTTTTCTAATTTAAATGAGCAGTAAGGTTGAAAAATTATTTTCACCTATAGGCATCACTTGCCAAATCAGGCCGTACTTGACCAAAACCTAATCAAACTAGTTGTTGGATAGACCTCCATGCTCTGTTTCCCCTTCAATATATCATTATATCTTACATAACTACTATACCTTATTAAGAGAAAAGATCATGCATGTTGGCACACACAAGTGCCAGATTTTACCTTTCAGAAAATTGCCATTGGCCCCCCATTATTAAAAAGAAAATAGAAACAATGATGGAAGTTCGGAAAATGATATGTATGAAAGACAGTGACAAGATCGTTGGCCAAGTTGCAAGTTCAGTGAAATGAGGAAGGAAAAAGGAGTCACAACCATAACAAGAAAATTGAAGTTTGGGGTGAAAACCTTCTCTTCATTTTCTACCCCACCGTGAAAAGCTTCACATCAATATCAGCCTTATGCTTTATTTGTTCTCCAACCATTAAATACAGAGTCAATTCAACTAAGTTTTGTTCCCTTCTTGGGACATTGTTTTCACACAAACCAACCACGAGTAAGTAATTTCTGTTACTTATGTTGGCAACAACCCCCAATGCTCCTTAACGTTTGTGTTCAAAAAGCACATGATCATCAAATACAGCTTCCTATCCCGTACTGGCCTTAAGCTGAGGTTTTCCTCTTGTCCTGCTTCCCTTTTGTAACTTGGATGTTGGCATCATTCTTTCATTCCATTTTCTTTCTAAAATTGTTTCTACTTTGGAAAATAATAATACTGTTAAATATTTAATATAAAATAGTGATGAATTAAATCTCTTCTCTTCAAAAAAAAATTATAAACTTTTAGTCTTCAACATTAATAAAATAGATGTAGTTACTCTCTTTCATAAATTTGTGGCAGTTTACATTACCACTAAAATATTTTATGGTGGTTATTGATGATTACTAATGTACAAAATGGTAGAGAGACTATTCAAAAAAGGAGTTGTCTAAATGACCCTAGATAAAAAATGAGTTAAATAACCCAAGTCTAGGTGTTCCAATGATATTATTACATGTGTTTTTTAAAAAATCAACTCATATTACATGTGTCATCATAAAAACCAACTCAATTCATTTTTTATTTTTTTCATCAAATTCATTTTATTAAATAATTTATTTATACTTTGAACCTATCAATTAGAATGAATTACTCAATGAACCTATTTTCTAAATAAAAACCAAGAACCCTAATCCCCAATTTTAAGTGTTTAGTCTCAATTCATGAACATCATCGTATGCCATGGATTTCATTCATCTCCATCGTATGGTTTTGTTAAATTTTTGAGGTTAGATATCTAATTTGTTGAAGAAATTACAATTTTTTCACCTTGAACATGTCAGGTTATGGTTTTGTTAAATTTACTTATGCATGTCATGATCTCGGTGATAAAAGGCTGTTGGGTCCTTAGTTTTGTTTCTGGAAGTCCTCTGAACTTGATTAAACCATTTAATGCGAGTTTTAAGGGATACCGTTTTAAGGCAAGAAATGACATAATCAAGCTTGGAGACGGATGGAACTTGTCTATCTCCACTCGGGTTCATAATCATATGATGGAGATGAATGAAATCCATGGCATACGATGATATTCATGAATTGAGACTAAACACTTAAAATTGGGGATTAGGGTTCTTGTTTTTTTTAAGAAAAGAGTTTTATTGTGTAATTTATTCTAATTGGGGTTCAAAGTATAAATAAATTATTTAATAAAATGAATTTGATGAAAATAAAAAAATAATAATAATGAAATGAGTTGGATTTTATGATGACACATGTAATATGAGTTGATTTTTTAAAAAACACATGTAATAATATCATTGGAACATCTAAACTTGGGTTATTTAACCCATTTTTTATCTAGGGTCATTTAGACAACCCCTATAATGGTGGTTTTTTTTTGTTTGAAAGAAATGGTAGTTATCGCGTTACTGAATGTGATTTCTAATTAATATTCTCTTCTCAAATTGTGTCATAATTTTCTGTCATACTAATAAAATTTTGTCCTGTCAATCAAAATAAAGATATGAATGTGGAGTTATAAATTTACACGATAATTTTTAATTGATATAAAATTTTATTAATGAGATAGAGAAGAATCAAATACAATTTTACAACATAAATTTTCAATCCCATAATTTCCTCCACTAAACAGCATAAATACCCTTGATCCGTCTTTACTCTGTATTTTTCCTTTCCTTTGTAACGTGTAGAACTGTTGCTCTGCTTTCAGTACCAAACAGTTTTCCCCTTTTTCCCTGCCTCAAATTATAATGAAACAATAATTCAAAGGTGCTCGCTGTGGTACCTTAATTTAAATGAGGGTACGGTACCTTAAATGATGTAAAACTTATTTATCTCTAAAAATTTTAACTTCTAAAAGCCTCTAGCACCATCATTCATGAGCATTTTAGTAGATTATCTCATTATCTTGTTGTTCGTCAGACACCAATTTCCATATCTCACCCTTATTGTGGTCGATAACTCTCTTGTTCTTACATCGCATACATTTTCACTTCCACCACTAGATTCTGACTTTAAAATAGCTGCAACAACCAGCATGACGTCTAAGATTCTAACAAAAGTTAAAATGTCTAATTGTCTCTCTTTCTCTACCCTTCAATTTCACAATTTCATCTAGTCGGGGTACCGTACCCAAAAAAATTTTAGGGTACCACAGAATTTGCCTAATTGAAAAAGAGTGTGTGTTGAACTGTTGATGTAAATCCTCTCAATTGAGAAAATAGACCATTTATTACTTCAAAGAAGGAAGGAAATCAAAGGGCCCACGTAAAATCTGTATTAATAAGATCCTAAGAGCAACTCCAACCCCAAAATTCTTATTTGGTTTCTTAACACACTATTCAGCACTATTCCTGTGGGCCCGTACTGCCACATCAGACTTAAGAAACTCTTAAGAAACTGAAGCAAATTTTGCTCCAACCCATGGTTTCTTAAATTACTATTTCAAGGGTCCCACTTAGGGATGGCAACGGGTAGGATCGGGCACGGGTTTTACAATTATCAAACCCAAACCCAAATCCTAGAACCCAAACCCAAACCCAAACACAAACCCTCATGGGCGATAAAATGAAATCCATGCCCAAATCCATTGGGTTTTGGATTTACCCGAAACCCAAACCCAAACCCATTAGTTACGTAAAATAGCAACCCGATCCAGAACCTTCTTTCATTGAAAGAAAGAAAAAACAAATATTATTCATCATCTTCATCTATCACAAAAGTGAGACAACAATAGTTTAGAGTTTACTTTCTCAAACATACAAGAGTACAAATAATCATCAAACATTAAGAACAAAGTTTATAAATATATATATGTATGAGGGTTTTTTTGTAATTTTATGTTTCAGGTATCTTTGGGTTCGGGTTTGGGCGGGTATGGGTACGGATTTAACTATTACCAAACCCAAACCCATAAATGGCTACAGTAACGGGCAAAACCCAAACCCAAACCCAAATCCAGTCAACTCGGATTTTGCCCGTTAAATCGGATCGGGTTCGGGCGGATACCCATGGGTTTGGGCAAAATTGCCATCCCTAGTCTCACTGTGTCCCACCATACAACATTAATTTAGAATATTTATTTTCATTCAATTTAGATTTAAAATTTAATATTAAATCAATAACAATTAAATTTAATTATTTTCTTTTAATTTCCTTAATACTATCATTAAATATTAATGTTTGGGCTGAAAGTTCAAAAAAAAATTGGGCTTATCAAAGTAATCCAAAGTTGATTTCAAAAAAAAAATCCAAAGAGAAAAAACCGGCCAGGCCGGTCAAACCAAGTCCAAACCAAGTCATAACCGGTCTAGACCGGTCATTAACGGTTGGATGACCTATTCAGCCGGTCACCACCTATATATTCAACTTTTTCTCTCTCTCCCCATTCATCAAACCCTAGCCGCATCCCTCCTCCCTCTTCTCTCTTCTTCTTCCTCTCTTCTCCCTCACCTGCATCCAGAAGCTTCTTCCTCTGCCTCTCTCCCTCACTTCTTCTCCCTCTCTCTGGTGTTTCACGCCTCTAAAGCCCAAACCGGTCACCAAACAACCACCACCGCCACCTTACAGTCACCACCGCCACCAAACAACCGCTACCGCCACCAAACAACCACTACCGCCACCATACAGCCACGGTACACCCCCAACAACCCCTGTTTCATATGCTCAAAGCCTTGAAGCTTGCAAAGGAGCTTCCTTTTCACACATGCAAAGAGCTTCCTTTAAGATCGGAGCTTCCACAACTGAATCAGAGAGCTGCAAATTTTTTTTATTTGATTTTTGAATGTAAAGTTTGATTTTTTTTTTCAATAAATTTTTTATCTTGATGCTCTGTGTGTATGTCTCTGTTCAATCTGTTGAACCTCAAATCTTCAATTTCATCTTTTATGTTAATTTCCCTCTGAAAGCTGTTGGTGAATATGTGAGAGAAAATATTGTATTTTAATTAAGAAACCAAAAAGCAAAGTTCCTTACAGAAGGAACCGTGGACACTGTTCATGAATTAAGAAACCATTAAGAAACCAAGCTCCAATGCATAAGAAACTCTAACTTGGTTCCTTAGCAACTCCAGCTGGGCTAAGAAACCAGCGTTGGAGTTGCTCTAAGAGTAGCCGGCTAGTTTTGCTCTTGGTTGTGCTACACGCCATGCATGTATTACGTTCCCAAATTTACAAATGAATAGTAAGATCCTATGTGTGCTAAAATATAGTGACCTATGATATGATTATGGCCAACACTAGGCTGGACATTTCATATTTCGGTCATCGGTGCAACTGAATAATTTTGAACAATTCGCATTCTCTCACACCTCAATTTCCACTCTCCCTTCCTTCCTCCCCCGACTCTCTTCCTCCCGCTCCTTGCCCATTGCATTTCAACTAAGGGTGTACAAAACCCGGCCTGGCCGGCACCCTTTAGGGTCGGGTTCAAAAGGACAAAAAGGAATGTCTTGCTTTGAGCCCGGCATTGGGTTGGACCGGTTAGGGTTGACCCTTGGGTCATCCAGCCCGAGCAGAATATATATTTTTTACATATTTAATTTACTGTCATATATAAGACAGTCTCACCCTCTTAGCATACTTTTCAATTTTAATCAAATGTCTTCCTAACTACTCATAATAATGAATATTGAGCCATGTAGCTATGACAAAAAGTTTCTCAAGCATGAAGCTATTTAGGTGGTAGTAGAACTAGAATCCGTGTTTGCATGCGAAAAAAACTACTCCAAAGTGAATTTGTTTCCCGAATCAGTTAAGGTGTATTCTATTTTAAAATTTCTAGTTTAAAAATCTCGTGCCCTTCAAAAATTATGTGGAGGTGTATTGAACTTTATACATAAGGATAGAAATGTAGGAACCACCGTTCTAACTTGTAAGTGTACGTAGATTGCAGAGGGAAACTGGTTTGAAAATTGAGAATTGAGTGTTAATGACTGAAAGTTTCTTCATTTGGAATAGGAGTGGTGAGTATAATTGATGACAGAACCAAAAAACTTGCTAAAAGGGGAACCTAATTGCATAATTTTCTAGTTTTTTCCCATCTGGTCTTGTGTTGTAATTTTGTTTAGATAAAAAATTATCAATAGAATTTTTCTCTTTAAGTTTCAAAGTACCTTTCAGGTCAATCCGGTCTCATCTTACATTGGTCCGGTCCTAGTTAGACCCGAATATTGTCAGGTTAATTTATGTCTATGAACAGGTTAGGGTCCTATAAAATGACTCGATTTATATTTAGGGATAGCACTACAAGAAAACGGAGGTTTAGCGGCGGCCGACTAGTGGCGGTTACAGTCAACCGTCGCTAAACCATAAATTGTCGTCGGTTAAAACGGGCGCCGCTAAGGAAAATTAACTTTGTGGCAGTTTTTTTGCCTAGTGTCGGTTAAAACCGCCACTATATTTACAAGATATTTAAAATTAAATTAATTTTACGACTAGCGTCGGTTATCGATTTTAGGTTTTTGCGCATAGGGTTCCTCTTTCTCCTCTCCTCAGGTTTATGCTCTTCCTCTTTCTCCTTAGATTCTGAACTGATGCTTATTTGTTCTTTTCAATTTGATCTTGTATTTGTTTTACCCTAATTTTGCAGATTCTGGAACGATGAAAGAGGATTCTCTTCTGGTTTCGTTTGATTTAGTCAGTTCCAACTTCCAATCAATTTCAGGTAGGGTTCTGGTCTCTCTTCTGGTTTCCGAAACTGATGCTTGTTTGTTTGATTTGCTGCTTATACCTTTGGTAAACCCGCGACATTTTTGTACTGAGGTGTGTTTATTGTTTATAACTGATGTATCTAGAATCAGTAGCTATGCATGATATAAGCATTGCCATGATTACATAGTACCTTTTAATAGGATGTGCAATAATGCTTGCTTCATCAATTGTTTTTTTTCCTATTGATTTTGCTATTTTCATGAGTTTTGACCATTGCTAGGCAAGAATTTTAGGGTTGAATGCTTCACATTATCTCAAAACAGGAGGTCATTTTGTTCTTTCATTCAAGGTTTGTTCCAAAACTAATAATCCAAGTCACAAATTTTTTTTTATCTAGTTATTATTAATAATATTATTAGTATTAGTATTGGTATTAGTATTAATGTATTAGTCTTATTGTTATTAATAAAAAAATCAAATATATATTAAAAAGTGGGATATATATAAAAATAAAATAAGATGATTAGTGGCGATTGCAACCGACGCTAGTCAAAAAATAAGACTAGCGGCGGAAGCAACCGACGTTAGTCCATTATCGAAACACTCATTCCAAAAAGTTGGTTTCGCGGCGGTTTCTCCGCTAGTGATTTCTACATATATGGTGCGGTTGTGCCGACGGGTGCCTCCCTCCGCCGCTAGTCTACTTTGTGGCGCCAAATTTAGTGTTAGTTGTTGAACCGCCGCCACTAAACCGGAAAATCGACCGCCACTAAATCACCGAATTTTTGTAGTGTGGGTAAGGGACAACCAAAACCATGTACCAAACTGTTCCTTGTACACCCCTAATTCCAACCAACAACCACCACCCCTCCTCCTTCTCCTCTGCCAACCGCGTCCTCCCCCCGACTCTCTCGGTTGAGTCGCCATAACAATTGTTCGCCTGTCCATGAGCCCTGCATTGCACTGCCGTCACAAGCGGCTATATATGCATGGTCCACTATTTCGAGCTTCCCTCATGCGCTATCAAACCCTTTCCACACATATATTATTTTGCTATCATTTCATCTTCCTTGTTCCTAAAGCTGAGAAAAATCCAAGCTTTAATTTATCTTGGGAACTACAATTCAAACATGCAGCAAAGCAGCTGTGAATTCATCTTCACTATAGAGCTCCATTTGTTAAGGAAAAATTGAAGCTTATTTCTTCCCATTTCTTAAGGAAGGAAACGTCCTCCTCAAATGTCAAAACTTTTCTTTTCCATTTTTTTATGGATTAATTAAAAACCTTGTAGCGGAGAAAGAAGGGAACATGTGACCATCTTGGTCCTCGAAAGCCTCTCCAGATTGTCCTTAAGCTTCAGCAACATCATCGCTTCAGGTGGAACACGACACGACCACACTCTGTTGATGTTCTATTCTCCATCGGACTGCTTGGTGTCGCGACAGAGGTTGAGACCGTAGGAGATGTCGGAACCAGGTACTTCAATATCATCATCTTCACCCAAGCCATCCCCAATGATTTTTTGTTATCCATCGCAACTCCAATTGGCTTTTACAACGACAGTTCTGATGGGCTTTGGCGACAGCGAAATCTGAGTTGTTTTAGGAAAAGAGGACAATGTTTACAATTTACCCTTTTATCATTAAATTAATCATAACCACTCATATTAAAAATATTCCTAGATTCTCAGATCCAATGATATTTAATCATAGTACTAATCTTAGCCTATGATTATAACTCACCATTTTCATTATTAAACGTATAAGAGCCTTTCAAAATAGAACATAAGAGAAAATTGCACATTCATCGTCAATTTTTTTTACACAATCAATTAATCAAACTTTAACATGTATCACATCAACTAATTAAATAAAATAAAAAGAAACTAATTCTCTCAATTCTCAAATCACATTGTATTACATAAAAATATCTCTATTATTTACGGTATGATCCTTATATATTAAAATCAATTTGTAAAAAAAAATAAAAACTTTAATCTGTGCATGGACCGTCATTTTTGTTGTCAAATCCAAGAGGTTTGAGATATAAGAGAATTATCTGTGGCTGATGGCCTTCATGATTGAGCATATTGTTCAAATTTTGATTGTCCAATAATAGAAAATGTTTCAGGATGTGGTGTCTGGACTGGTGAAACTTGTATTACTTCTTCATCAACTTCAATCTAAATAAATAAATATACATTTAATCATCCCAATCTTTTTCATAATTTAACTATCCAAGTCTTACGTTCAAGAAAACTATCCAAGTCTTATGATTTGGTTCACACTATTATTTGTATTTTGTGTGTAAAGAAATGCTGTTGAGAAATTTAAAGCGTAGATCTCTATATCACCAAGTACAAATGTGCTTCAGGCCAGAGGCGTGTACCTCTGCGAGATTATGAATAAAATGACAAGAGGATAAAAATCTCCATTAAGAGATTAATTTCGACCAAAAAGAAGGAAAAATAAAATAGAACAAAAAGGCCCAATTGACACATTCAAATCAAACGGTTACAAAGACAGTCAGTGTAGGAGAAAAGGGCATGCATGGTGCCTTAATAAGGGGTGTTTCAAATCTGAAAAAGCAAAAGAAACAGAAAGAAACCCATATTACATCCTATAGAGGAAGCTACTTTGGCCAAAGTACCATTAAAGATGCATCGATTCTTTGACTACCTCGTTAACCTATCTACTATTTTCTTGCTAAAATCCGACATAAGTTGGCTGGAAAAAACACTGCTAAAGATCCAAACAGCTTCTTTCTGCATGTGTTTCTGACTAGTGACTGCTCTATGCTTATGATAATAAGTACTATATATATACATATATGATTAGAGCTAGGAAAACCATATTGTACATGTTTCTAGTCATCCAATCACCACAAATTTTGAAGTTAAACAAAAAATGACATGGGCAGTTTAAAATCATCGTAAAATACGAGCATGAAAAATCATTAAACATGTGGCCGTTTTACATCGCCAATGTCACATTTTTATTCTTTTATTTTAACTTTTCAGTTTGTGACAGATAAAAATCGTCACAAACTGCATAGGTCGATTCGATAGTGTTTTTCTAGCAATGAGATTGTCCGAATCTCTTTGCTTCTGATAGTGGTGTGCGGCCTTGGTTGGCTTCACTTGCACGGAGGAGCTGCTTGTTGACGTGACGGGGTACCTGCAGAAGACACTTCGACGCTCAAGTCAATAAGAGAGTAATTAGAGAATCTCAAAATCTCAGAATAACTCAGGGTTTAGCATAATGTGTGTGTAAATGAACGATTACACATGTACTTATAGGCTCGGAGTCCTTCTTAACTGTCTTTGAAAGTCGTTAGAAAGAGTTGTGGAAGGATTCCCGAGATCATAGTTGCATCTAGACAACCTTGTGTGATTGTTAGTATGTATGTCGTCGTGAGCCCAATCGGTCGTAGCTGGGATGAGATGTTCCTTCACCAAATCATCTCGTCCGCCCTTATGGTGCTCACTTAGTTGCAAGACATTTGGTCAGTTGAGATGCTATTGAGCCTTTTGGTATTTTGGGTCAGCCATAATACGAGCCCATCATCTTGACCTGTCCATTTTGATATGTCAAGCTTCATGAGTTCTTGAGAGCAACAACCACCTGGAAAGTGTTCTCGATTGAGATGATTTCTTCCTATTTCTGATCGTTTGTAAACTATTGTTTAGGTTGCCAGTTTTCCGAAAACCTATGTTCACCCGATGTGTATGAATTCATAATGTTGCAATTAATGAAAGGACACATCTCCAATAGTTGTGCCCTTAATGTTGATTGCAGTGGCGGAATTTCAACAAGATTTATGGGGGAGCTCAAATAAATTTAAGGCTTAATTCCAGTTTGGGCCCCTGATGTTTCACAAATGTGCGATCTACACCCCCTGTGTTTAAAACGTGCGGTCAAGGTCCCTCATCTATCTAAAACGTGATAACGATGCCCTTCTGTTAACTTCCGCTAGGTTCCGTCAGTTGACCAAACGGAAATGCTGACGTGTCACTTATTTAATTAATAAAATATAGGCTACTAATCGGTGACGGAAATAATCCGTCACAAAACTCTTCAGCCAACACACTCTCTCAACAAACCCTATCCCTTCAAATCGTGCTCTTTCTTCCTAAAATTCAACAGAGGAATTTCATTGCAAAAGAACTATATGCACAACAAATCAGTATAAAGCAATGCAAAGTCAGATGAATCAGTAATCAACATGTTTCCATCAAATAGAAAACTCAGATTACTAAACTAAACCAAAATATTCCAAAATCAATACAAACTAAGAAAAAAGAAAGCAAGATAGTACAAGGAAATACAAACAGAGGAGACAGGGAAAAAACTACACAACTCCTCTGCATCAGGGAACAAAAACCAGAATCTGTCATCCACTCCATCACCCCTTGAGAACAGAATCAGATCAAGCAAGAAATCACCCAAAACGCAAACTCCCTCAAAACATAATCCCACGCCTCCACTCAATTACAAGCACCAACATAAAACAAAAATACAGCTAGCCACAATAGCCATTACAAGCATTCCAGGCAGATACGTGGATTAGTAATCCAATCATTAGTAGAGAATTTGAAGGTTTTATTTCTTACCTGCAACCAGTTCCATGCCCTTAATTGGGAAAGTTCCAAAAATTTCTCTGGTTCCATGTGGCCATTTTTAAAGATGACGTTATTACGGTGTAACCACAGCGATCGTGTGACTGCGAACGATGCTCGCCGGTGGCGGCGCCGAAGTGACGGCGACCGATCATCAAATTGGTTAAGGGGTTTTGAAGCTGGCTTCAAGGGGAGTCAAATCGTGGTGTTGATTTTGCCATTGGAGGTCGAACGGCGCCGGAATCGGGACGAGAAGGTGGCGGCGGCTAGGGTTTCATCTCCTCTGTTTTGTGTCGATTTTCTTTGAATCGGGAGGTGGTGTTGGAGCGCCGGTGTTCGCTGGGACAGGGGGAGGAGCACATAGAGGGTTTTGTGACGGATTATTTCCGTCACTAATTAGTAGCTTATTTTTTATGAATTAAATAAGTGACACGTCAGCATTTTCATTTGGTCAACTGACGGAACCTAGCGGAAGTTAACAGAAGGGCATCATTATCACGTTTTAGATAGATGAGGGACCTTGATCGCACGTTTTAAACACAGGGGGTGTAGACCGCACATTTGTGAAACATCAGGGGCCCAAACTGGAATTAAGCCTAAATTTAAATATATAAATTTTGAAATATTTTGTTAACAATGAAAAAATTATTTCATAGAGAATCATATAAAGTGTTTTAATTTATATATTGATATATGATATTATATACTAAAATCAAAATCACATAAAGTGTTGCTAAGCATAATGAAATAACTAAATTTTCTTACATAAAGTATAAAGTAGCATAATAAAAGCCCAAGTTAAAAAAATTGGTACTGTGATGCTGACATAAGTTTTATATTTTTTTCTTGTGTATTAAACTGTGTCATGAAGTCATGCTTACCCCCATGCAGTTAATTACTTTTCATCTCTTGACTCTTGAGTCTTAAGTCTAGCTTTCACAATTTTTCGAATTCTTTTATTTTTCAAATTTCTCAATTGTCTTTTGGGAGGTAACAAAGGACTCCATAAGTTTTTACCCATTTCTTTTTATAACAACCATGCACGTAAAATCATTTTGCTTTTCTTTTAATGGTAAATTCAGAACCTTCACCTTTGCTTTCATAACTATATCTTGGAGATCCAATTCTTCATTCTCCTAGTTCGTCAATTTATGAACTTTCCCTCGAGTACATTTCTTTTTCTTCTATTCCCATTCCCTCCTTTTCTAAAATGATCACCATTCACCTTTTAAAAGAGGATGGGAGTAAAGATTTCCTATGAGAGCCCTAACCTTGGGAGTGAAGATTTTAGATGAGAGCACTAACCCTTTTGTAACACCCCGATTTCGGTGGCGTCACTTTAGTAACCAGAAAGAAATTAATGCGAAAAAACGTGAATATATTTTTTTTGATAATAGGACCAAAGACTGAAAGAAATAAAACTCGACAGCAAAAGATAACATGACTAATATACAATATAATTACAGCCCCCGCTGTAAGTAGCTAACCACGTCACGAGTAAACCTCCAGTGACGGGAAGTAACAGAAAGTAACGCCCGTAGGCAATATGTACAAACCAAATGGAAAGGTTAAGTGTCTGCAACACAAACCTTCATAAATGAGAATAAGTTAGCCCAAACGGCCTAAAACAAGACCTCCTAGCCCAACCAACTCTCTGTGATCCCCGTAGAGGAACCACACAAAAAGCTATAGGCGGGAAACTACCCTGTCCCCAAATAGAAAACATGATGGTCAGAGCTAAGACTCTACTCCTACACTAATCCTGTCTCGAGGAGCTCACACTAACACTCAATCCTACATGCTAGCGTGATCGTCGTCTGAATCTGAATCCAGAACGACCAAGTCTACGTACACCATCCGTCCTCCTCTCGCTACCGCGATGCGCTCCTGTCCCGGCATCTCAAACCTAGTTCCCCCCGAAGGGTGGACCATCGTGAATCAGTCCGCCATGGACATCTGACAAAGGGCGTAGTCCGCCAAAGCACACACAGAAGACGCGAGGGTCAACTCCAAAGAATTAAGTAAGTAGTACTTCCAATAGATACAGATAAGAGATAGCCACTTAGGCTTATAAGTTAAAGATAACATCCTAGGGTTGTATACTTCACAATGAATATAAAAGACGATAATAACAATTAGCATGCATCAAATAGGATTAACAATTATCAATCACACTCAGCAACTAAGTCAGTATGCATGTTGCATGAAATGCAATGCCGGTTAACCCAGTTAACCAAATGCATTCCGGAAAAGGATGGACATCAACGGATCAGCCCTAGCACCAGCCACGGTGGGACCATTTCGGCCCGCGTGCCTCTTACACCACACAAAGGTAGCCAGATCAGCATAAAACCTGAAGGCCTGCCATTTCGGTCTGCTACTAAGAGTCGCCTAATAGCGCTCTTACGCGGAAATCCGGGTCTTATGACCATTTTGGAATCCACCGAGGTCCGGAGTTCGTCCCGTGTTAATACCTCAAAATGAGTGCATGAATGCAAAGTGATTAGCCAAACAACGTCTCCGACCTCACTCGACACGTCGCCACGTGTTCTAGCTAACTTATTGTCCCAAAAAAGAGTACCCTAAGGTAAAAGTCGATTCTGCGACAAAATACAATTGATCATAAAATGAGTGCAATCACTCACGATAACTCTTCGAGTCATTAATGCTCTCACGAAGTCTCACGCTTCAGTGGAGTCTTATACAATCACGAAGTCTCACGCTTCAGTGAAGTTTTATGCTTTCACGAGGTCTCACGCCTCAGTGAATTTACACACTTGCACGAAGTCTCACGCTTCAGTGAAGTTCCATGCTGTTCACGAGGTCTCACGCCTCAGTGAAGATCCATGCTTTCCACGAGGTCTCACGCCTCAGTGAAGATTCACGCTTTCACAAGGTTTCACGCCTCAGTGAAGCTTCTCGGCTCATCCCTTGGATGGCTAAACAAACTGCTCATGGAGCGAAGGAGTATCAACATACTCAGAACTTACAGTTTTCCTAAAACTTGGACTCGACGACAATTCTCATTTTCCAAAACTGATATTCAATTCCAAAGCTTGCATCCGAGAGTGTTATCATTATTTAAAGGTTTAGAGGTTGTTTAATATCTTATGAAATTTCCTTGTAAAAATAGTTTCCTTTTAGTCTTATCGTATTTCCTATGAGTCTTCAAGGATCCCATAATCCCAAGTAATTCCCAGAGAATGTCTCGATCCACTAAATCAATAACAAGGCCCGAACTCCGTTCGTCCCGTCAAACTTTCTCACTCCTCAGTACCACAGATATATGTGAAATGGCATAGTTAAATCAGCACAGTCAACAAACATGGCACATATATCAACACATCCTAGATTAACCACGTAGCACTTAGCATATAAGCAATTATCACACATCCTAGATTAACCACTTAGCACATAGCATGTGAATCAATCTCAAAAACAATCAATAGATGAATACTCATCATTGTCAGCCGAAGCCTCATAAAACATTTTCCCAGTCAAACACAAACAAGTGCTTAAACAATAAATTAAGTCGAATACGTCGACACCTAAAGCATTAACTAATACTTCAGTGAGTAGCCCTCACCTGTAGATTATCCAGGGTTCTCTTCAAAAGCTCCTTCACAATCAGCTCCTTGTTCTTCGGGAAATTCCTCAAAAGAACCTTTAGAGTAAAACCACAGAATTCCATCAAAATCTATCAGAAACTCAGCAATCAATACTCACTAAGGTTACACGAAGTAGCCTATACTCCGAGGTACGATAATCTAGCGCGAAAGGACAAGTTTTTGAAAAAGAATTTTCTTCCTCCTCCTAGGGTAGCTCTCGGCCACACATGGTAATTGTGTGTGTCGATTTTTCTTCGATCAAACTTGGTTCCTAGGCTATTATTAGCCGTAACTAAGGTTAATCTAAACTCGGAAAAATTATCAGATCGAAAACTGTCGCAGGGGTATTTTGGTCATTATTTTCAGCTCAGAATTTCAAAATTGGAATTTCGAAAAGCAAATTGGATGGGGACGTCACCAACGACGTTTATAACGACTAATCCTACTAGCACTAAGCTAAGGCGATAGTTTTCAGCCCAAAGGACGAAACTTTGTCCCAAAATGGGTATTTGAAGCAGAATTGAAACTCGACGGTAGTTTTTCGAGAATCGGCGTAATATTATTCGCTAAACATGCTCTTGGGCACGTAGGGAAGATGTTTAGATAGAAAAATGAAGTTATCTGGATAGTTTTGCAAAAACCTCAAAACTAAGAGCACAGAAAGACATAGTGAAAAGCTACGGAAAAGACGATCAGAGGTAAGGATTAGCGACTATACCTCGATACCTTCAAGTAGCAATTGTTGGATCGACGATCAAGCAAGAAATGGCGAAAATCTTCTTCTCCTCCTCTCCTCTCAAACTCGCGGCCTCTTGGGAAGAAAATGGGTAGTTTTTGCAATTTTTCTCATTTCTTGGCTATATATAGAGGATGGAAAAACGCGGGAAAATGAAAGTTTCGCGATTCCGATTTTTCCGGCTTCATTCTCCGTGAATTCTAAGATAGGTTTTGGCGACAGAATTCCCAAAACTAAAAAGAGGTTTCTTGGATTTTTGGTGAATAATGCAAAGTCGGTGTAAATCTATTTTACCCGATAAGTTACCTTTTGCAGTGGATGTCGGAAGAGAAAACTTCCTTCTGAAGAAAGATTGAAAACATCAAGAGAAAAGGGTGTATGCGTGTGGAATCTTCATTTGAAGCTCTGAATAGAAAAAGTCTTCATCGTCGGTTGATTTTAGGTTTCTTGAACTATCAGGGTTTTAGTTTCGGCAAACTTCCGATGATTGGAATCGGACGTTCGTACATCCTAGAGTTTCGCCTTGAAACATTTGTCATATAAGGATTAAGAGAAGTTCTAACATTTCTCTGAAGATTTTTGGAATAAGTTTCCATCGTCGCTTTAAGTGTAAGTTGACTTTTTGCTAGTGTTTTTGCCCTAGGTTTAAGCGTATATCGATCGTGCTATAACTTTTATCAACTTTGATGAAATCCTTAGACTTTTCCTGAACTTTCTCCTTCATAAATTTATTCCTTTCGATAAACTCTTGTTCAGGTTTTCCTTCACGATACATCAAACCTAATCGTGAATAGGAATTTTATTCACTTGGCATAAACTTAAAAACTTGGGTCTTACACCTTTACTTTATCTAGATGAAGAATTAGTAGAAATAATGAGGGAAATAGAGGATGAGGGTTGAAGTAGTGATTCAAGTGACGACACTCCTATGTATCTTTCTCCTCTTGATTTTGATCTTATTCTTACATATTTTTGTCTCATGGGCCATAGACAAGGGTAGAAGACACTCAATATCCCTGCCCTAATGAAGGGCGAGATCTGGATGGATCCTGAAGTTTGAGGGAGCAAAAGCAACTTTACGACCGGTTCGAAAGAAACAGAAAAAAAAATATAAAGTTTGTATTCAATAAATCATCCAACAACTACTTTTTTTCTATCCCATATTTTAACGTTTAAGTTTGCTCTAAGTGTGATGGGAGTTCTTCATGTACGCTTATGTCTTCTCCAAACTCAAACATAAAATCTCTTTTTCTAAATTCAATACATTCGTCCTTAGTCATTTAAATATAGCTCCTTCCCAACTTCATTACAACACTTGGTCCCTTGCCAGGGGCTCAGAGGTATTTTTTCAACTATCTCACCATCTCTGCTCCTGAATTGTTTTTTTCTTTTTCATCTTTAAATCTCTTATCCTAGGTGGCTTCGTTACTCTCCACTAGGGATGGCAACGGGTAGGATCGGGCACGAGTTTTACAATTACCAAACCCAAACCCAAATCCCAGAACCCAAACTCAAACCCAAACACAAACCTTATGGGCGATAAAATGAAATCCATGCCCAAATCCATTGGGTTTCGGATTTACCCCAAACCCAAACCCATTAGTTACGTAGCAACTCAATCCAGAACTTACTTTCATATAAAAAAAAAGTGAAATTCATAGAAAGAAAAAAAAAATACTATTCATCATCCCCATCCATCACTAAAGTGAGACAACAATAGTTTAGAGTTTACTTTCTCAAACATACCAAAGTACAATTAATCATCAAACACTAAGAACAAAGTTTATAAATATATATATGTATGAGGGTTTTTTTGTAATTTTATGTTTCGAGTATCTTTGGGTTCGGGTTTGGGCGGGTATGGGCACGGATTAAACTTTTTTTTTTTTTGATAAGCAATTATAATTATATTGAAGTGAAGTACAAGGGGTACTTCAACCCAATACAAAGAAGAAAAGAAGCAAGAAACTAAAGGCGACATGTACAAAGACAAGGATCCTAGAAATCGCAAGGCTACCCACCCACTACCTCCTTCAAAAAGGTTTATAAAAGGGCCTCATTAAAACCTTGCTAGGATAAAACCCCCTTGGGAAAACCTAGAAGGAAAAAGAGTACCCAAATATAAAGTCAAGGGAATTTCCAAGGAGATTTACACAGAAATAAAAATTAAAAACCCACCCAAAAAAACCAAATGCCAGACCAACCAGAACAAGATCACCAACAGAGGAATCCACACAGGTATGAAAGTAGCATTATCAAAGTGACATATATGCTCCCACATGCTGTAAGCAAACTATAACAGAACCATCTATCAAAGATATCATTAAGCACTACTTCAAATCCTCCCTTCCTTAGTAAAAATTATGCAGCAGTTACACTGAATGTCCATCCCTCAAATGACAAACACATAACATGAAATTGTCTAAGCCCAAAATCCAACTCTGCTCCACCAAATTCAGCACTAGTCAAGAGCATAAACACCAGGTCCCTTGCCAACAACACCACAAACGTGACTATCAGACAACACTACACCAAAGCAGAAGTAGATTACCACAATCCAAGAAAATTTCCACTACCAGAGATCGAGAAAAGCGAGTAAATAAACCCTGCAACATCCAACCCTCAATCAAATAAAATCCACAGCCATACCAGTCACAATCTCACTTCACACTTGAGAAATACATGAACCCGGGTCTGATTTCCATTCAAACATGGAACAGCGAAATTCCCTCTCAAAAGCAGAAATCCAGCTCCAAGCACGCCATTGAATCAACTCAATTACCTGTTCTAAATCCGCATTATCATTTTTGAATACTACATTATTACAGGTTAACCAAATAGACCACACCACCGCTGCCCAGATAGCATTCCAGCACCGTTTCTGATTCTTTTTCCATCTATTCAGCGAGTGTTGTAAAAAATGTACCCTACAAACATATGGTAAAACAGTGTCAAACCCCAGTCATCTATAAATTCTGCACCACACATAATAAGAGAACGGACATGTAAATAGGAGGTGGTTCATTGACTCTACTGAAACTCTACAAAAGATGCACTTCAAGCCCTCATCGTCAAATGTGATTCCCCTCTGCGCCAGATTACTTTTGGTTTGTAATCTATCCCACACAGCTCTCCAGACAAAAGTCTTAATATTAGCAGGCACAAACATTCTCCAGACCTGCTTAAAAATACCTTCAGAAGGTAGATTCCAGTAACCTTTAATAAAGGCATATGCCGAGCGCACAAGATACCCATCTTCATGATTATCAAGCCAAAGCAATTTATCTGTCACCCCTTGTCTAAGATTAACCTGGTTTAGCTTTGTCAAAAGATCATGCAGCAAGTTGTTCTCTCTTCCTCTGAGTTGTCGGCGCCAGGACAACTTCCAAGACCACGAATTACCCTCCCATTTCCCCATTTCCCAGATATATGCATTACAGTGGTTTGATAAATAAAATAACCTGCTGTATGTTTTCCTCAAAGTCTCATTTCCTAACCATTTCTCTGTCCAGAACTTCACCTCCTTCCCATCTCCCACCCTCCTACTCAAAGCTGCATCAAACCAGCCATCACCTGTAGAGTCAAAACAAGATCTACGAATATCCTGCCACCAGATAGAATAGCTAGCATCTTGAGGACTACTCAAATTTTCAAACTGGTCAGGATATTTAGCCTTGATAACCCGAGCCCACAAACTCTGTCTTTCCTTCATTAATCTCCATCTCCACTTCCCAAGAAATGCCAGATTAAACGCATTCCAATCTTTAATCCCCAAACCCCCTTGCTCCTTTGGTTTGCATATACCATCCCAGCTCATCCAAGCAATTTTCTTCTATTGCTCATCCTTACCACCCCATAAGAAATTACACATAATCCTACGACACTCCTTAATAATACCCATCGGCATCTTATAAAAGGATAAATAAAACAAGGGAAGAGAGGAAAGAGTACTGTTAATTAAACATATTCTACCTCCGAGTGATAAATTCTTCCTCCGCCAAATAGACAACCTACTTCTCAGCTTAGCCAGAATCGGATCCCAAAATTGTAGTCTTCGTGGGTTACCTCCCACCTGTATACCAAGATACAAAAACGGCATATTCATGATCCTGCAATTCAGAATAGACGCTAAAATCCTCTCCTCTCTGCAGTCCACTGCTACTGTCACCAAACTGCTTTTGTGGAAATTAACACTTAATCCCGAAGCCAGTTCAAAACATCTTAAGATGCTCTTCAAAGTAAAAGCATTATGTCTAGTAGCCTCTCCAAGAAACAGAGTATCATCTGCATACTGTAAAATTGCAACCCCCTCTTCCATATCTCCAAACTTGTACCCAGAAATTTTATTCAAGCGCACAGCTTGTTTTAGCAAACCGTTTAGACCCTCCGCCACAATTAAGAACAAGAAGGGGGCAATAGGGTCACCCTGGCGGATACCCCTTCCCATTCCAAACTCGCCACTAGGGCTCCCGTTGACCAACACTGAGACTCTCGCAGATTCTAAACATCCTCTAATCCAAGATATCCACCTGTCATCAAAGTTCATTCTAGCCATCATGTAATAGAGGAATTCCCAATTTACAGAGTCGTACGCCTTCTCGAAATCAACCTTAAATGCCATTGAACTTTTCTTTCTCTTCCTCGCATCATGAGCCCATTCATTAGCAACCACCACGCTATCTAATAATCCTCTTCCACCCAGAAATGCAAATTGACCAGCATCTATCACATTAGGAAGGACCTTCTTAATACGATTGGAGAGAATCTTAGATACCACCTTATATGCACATCCTACCAAAGAAATAGGTCGATAATCAGCGAGACCTTCCGGGCAAACCTTCTTGGGAATCAAAGAGATGAATGAGGAATTACATCCTTTCGGCCAGTACCCCTTCTCATGGAAATCATCCACCAACAATTGGAAATCTTTTGCAAACAAGTGCCAAAAAGATTTTAGAAACCTGAAATTGTATCCGTCTGGGCCAGGGCTCTTTTCACTACTACAATCCCATACAGCATCCTTTACCTCCTGGGGCGAAAATTTAGCAACCAGTTGCACTTTTTCCTCCTCACCAATCTGGTTAAATGGAACACCATCCAGAGTTGGTGACTCTCGGACCAAGCCTTTAAACTTGTTCTCAAAATAGACTCGCACCTCTTCTTTTATCTTCGCTGGATCCTCTTCCCAATTACCATTTATATTCAATCCCACTAACCTGTTTGATTGCCTTCTCTGATTAATAAAAGCATGGAAAAATTTTGTATTGGCATCACCTTCTTGGATCCAATGACACCTTGACTTCTGATGCAGAATGGAATCCCTAAATCTTGCTGATTTCCAATACTCACACTGCAATTCTTTCCGCTGATTCAATTCAGATTCAGATAGCTCCCTTTCCTCTATCAAATTGTCCAACACCGCCATCCTCTCCACTATCTCCTTGTGCTTGCGATTAACGTCCCCAAAAATATCACTGTTCCATGCCTTTAATTTTAATTTTAGCATCTTTAGTTTTTCTTTGACCACAAATGCCGCCAAACCAGTCACTTGAATGTCCTTCCATTCCTTCTCAACGAACTCTTTGAACCTATGATCTTCGAACCAACAGTTCAGAACCCGGAAGGGTTTTGGGCCCCAGTTCTGAGTAGTACCCCTGAGAATAACTGGACAATGATCAGAAAATTGTCTGTCTAAAACAGCTTGCATTTCGTTAGGCCTTGTAGATACCCAATCATGAGACAGAAGGAATCTGTCTAGTCTACTAGAGGCTTGCCCACTAGTTCTGTACCACGTAAAACTTTTTCCAACCACAGGAGGCTCAACCAGCTGCAAATCATAAATAAAATGGTTAAAATCATCCATCTCCCGTCTACAATGAGACACTCCATTTACGGCTCCTTGTCTCTCCTCATAATTCCTTATAGCATTAAAATCCCCTGCAATACATAGACAGGAGGAGTTTATGTGGTCAGCCCATTGGTTAATTTCCATCCACAGTCTTCTCTTATCAGTAGCATTACACGGAGCATAAACATTCACCAATCCACACTCCAGGTCTTGATCAGCAATCTTTCCCCTCAATGCCACAAAGCCACTGCCCACATAACTATCAAGAATATTGAATTTACCATTCTGCCAAATACACAAATTCCACCATATCTGCCTTTTAAAGCTTTAAAGCACCAACTGCAGTCATCACTACCCCAAATAGCATTACAGATTCTCTGATTAACATCTTCCAACTTAGTTTCCTGAAGAAATAACATGTCCACCTTCTCTTTCAGCACCAAATCCCTTATAGCTCTCAACTTAACACTACTACCAAGCCCCCTCACATTATAGGTTAATACTATCATTGGTTCACCTTTGAATTCCCTTCAACCGCAAGGGCCTCTTTCAGAATTTCTTGCCCAACCCCTCTCTTTTCAAGCTCTGCCACATATCTGGCCATTTCTCTATCATCTCCCTTGAACGCCATTCCCAGAGATTTTCCAAGTGCCCACACTTCAGCAGCCTCAGATTGCAGGTTCTTTAACCAAAACGCCTTGTTGCAATTCATTATACCCGAGTCAGTTACAGATTGAGAGCTACTTATAGACTGCAAAACATTCATCACCTTCCTTCGTCTTGCCGCTGCTTCAGACCCAATCGTGCCTCCTTCATTAACAGGGGTTGGGACCGTTGACGAGGTAGAAACAGCCTCACGTGCGTCGAAGGTACCACCAAGTGCGCCTTCAACACCACCATGTTCTTCTTCAACATGCGAATCCGCCAACAAGCAGTTCGTTGTTCTAGAAAATTGAGGTGAGGGATCCCCAACATCTCCAGATATCATCTCAATCATAGGTTCACCCGAGTTATGTGTTTCTCCCACTGCCAGCGAAACGATTGAATCCTCTACATGTGAACGGGTCGGCGGGTTATCCTGACCCGTAAAGAGGTCCTTCAAACCCGCTCCACCTGACCCAGGCTCACCTCTTTTTCCTAAACACCCTCTGTTTGAGTTTGATAGGCCCACTAAGCTCAGGCCCAAATTATTTGAATTTTGACCTATGCCTTGAACTTGGGCAGGGAACTCATCACGTGCCTCACATTTTTTTTCCTTCATCTGACTATTCTCAATAAAATCCTCATCATTGGTGCCGCTTTTTGATACCTCGACACCAGAGTCCAAGGTAGCCTCATCATCATTACTCTTCCAATTTTCCATGCACGGATTTATCACACCCGCTCGATTCCCCAACACCACAGACGGTTGGACATGTCCGTCGATCTTCTCGGTGCCGTTGTCATGGCAACCATCATCCCCGCTGTCGTCCCACCATTCTCCCTCATTTTCCTCCTCCTCAAACCCTTTCTTAGACCCATCAAACGACCATTTGGACGACTCACTAACTTCATCTCCATTCACCCTTGAATTACAGCAGCATAATTGCAATGATTGTTGAACCTCCTCCAGAATCCTTACTCCATATTCAACATCATTCAGTTTCATCTTCCAGGCAAAATTGATCGATTCAAGTTTCTTGGTTCTAATCTTGATCCGGGCAAAATCAATTATGGACATGGACTCAGTGGCCTCATCAATAGCAATTATAGTTCCAATTGGAGATAACAATTGCTCAAAGGACTTCCTCTTCCAAAGATGTAAGGGGAAACCAGAACATCTGATCCATGCAATTCTGGAATCAAGCTTAACCTCTGGACTCCACGGAATCAAGGCATTGAAGGTTTCATCCAGCCATGTCTCAGATCTCTTGAAGGTCTCCCCTAGGTCCTCTTTTGCGTCACCTGATAATAAAAACATATCATCCCCCATATACCGAGCTCTAATCGAGTGAAATCCCTCTATAAATAAAGTTTCTTGGATCTTCTCTGCCAGGTCCAAGTTTCTTATTCTTCCCACCCAGCTGCGAGTGAGCCATTCATCAACCGAGTCCTCCACAGATAATCTAGCAAACACTTCTTCATTTTTGCTCTCTAACTTATGGTCTTTTGGAATCTGACTCCCTGAGACTGCCTGAGCATATGACTTCTCCCTATCTCTCCGGCACTCTCCTTTGCATCCACTCCTCGAGCACCATTGTCAAACCGACGGGTTTCACCGAGCTTCCCTCCATATCTTTGATTTATCTGCTCCATCCTTTTCCCCTCCCAAAGCCTGTTATATTTAGGGACATTTACGTACAGCTTGGTACTTCCTATGAAAATTTGGTCCAACTTTCTCCCCAGAGACATTGCATCTCTAACATTAACAAATCTCACAAACCCAAATCTCTTCCCAGCCCTATCTCTCTTCTCCGGTATAAAAACCTCCTGAACTTTTCCCCACCTTATGAAGATCTCCCACATATTTTTCGCCTTGAAGTTATCTGGAAAATGCGTAAAGTAATACGTCGTTGTATTATTCACACCAGAAGAGCCTAGGTCACGTTGTCTCCTACCATTCTCTCTACTTGATCTGTCGTTCTTCCTGCTAACCTTCACCCACCCTCCTTTCTCTCCTTTCTCACTCTCTCTCATCTCACTTGAAACTTGGGCACGGATTAAACTAATACCAAACCCATAAATGGCTACAGTAACGGGCAAAACCCAAACCCAAATCCAGTCAACTCGGATTTTTCCCGTCAAATCGGATCGGGTTCGGGCGGGTACCCATGGGTTTGGGCAAAATTGCCATCCCTACTCTCCACACAACGGAGAACGAAGAAGAAGAGGAAAAGGAGAGGACCTTAAAAGACTTTTTTGTCATGAACAAGGAGATGCTCATGAACAAAGAGATAACTCTAATGGCGACCGTCCCAAATCCAAGATAGAAAAGGATAAATCAGAAGTTTTTGTTTATGTCCCACTGCCAGCCATTACTAGCTTAGCGAAGAAATCCCAAAAAGATCTTTCCGCTACTCCAAAGAGGAAATTAAGAAAAACTTTTGAATGGTTTACTACTAAAAGGATCGAGATTTCCAAAGAAAAACTTCTCCAACAAGCAACTCTTCATCAACGACTTTGTTCACTCTTATCTCCAAAATATTGGTCCGTAGGAATTCCTTGACTTGGAGGTAAATAAAGTTCTACAACAATCTATGTTTCTCGGTTGTTTAGGATCAGGGTGCTTCCTCAATTCAAAGTAGACTCTAAAAACATTCAGAAGACTTCTGAGGAAAATGAGTGATTGAAGCTCAAGCTTAAAGTAGTTGAAGATCAGAGCTCCTAAGAAAAAAATGCCTTGAATTCCGAGGTTGAGTCCCTATGAAGAGAATTAAGGGCATGGAATCCAAGTGCTCTGAAATCAAAACTTTATCTCAAAGGTTTTAGTCTTTAGAGGTCAAGTGTTCTGAAGTACGTCTAGGTTCCCCAATTCATTAAAAGCAAAAAAAAAGCAGGGCTTTCCGTGGCTCTATCTAAGATGGATTCTTCCTTGGCGCTAGTCCAAGATAAGGAAGAGAGGTTTTCAGAACTCCAAGCTTCCCTAAATAAAGGCAAGACCTCAAGCTAATCTCTACTGTGCTTGTTACCGCTTTTGATAATGCGGTTGCTCAGTTAAGTATTCTAAATGGACTGCGTTCCTTACTATGTTCCTTAAATGGATTGAATATAAAGGCTAATATCCCCACCCCAAGTTGGGAGGTAGATGTCTATGGATCTGATGAAGTGCTAAAATGTATACAAAGGGAGTGATTTTCTAAAGATCGATCAGCCAGCTGGTGTTTTCTTTAATTTGGACATGAAGTCATGAACCAATTTGATAGTGTCATGTTCCACCAGTCATGATTATAGTGATAATTACCATCCATATGCTCAAATCGTTTATGATGACCGGATTAGAACCCAAATGAATGAGGAAATATTACTGTAATTGTATTATGGAGATAGCATATGGTTTATACAATAGATGTGAGAGCTATGTAACTAATTTTGTTAACGACATGCACAAAACTAACTCTACTTTAACTAATCACTAACTAAATGAATCAGTCTGCACTAACTGATTGATCAATACAATTGCTAATACTTTTATGGGCTCCATTTCTCTTTGATTTTTATCTCAATTGTGAGATATGAGTTTGTTTGATGTATATTAAAGAGCACTTATTGAAGTTTAACTAATATGCATATATTTAGTAGAAAAACTCTAATAATTACTCTTTGGTTTGTACCCAAACCGGCTCTATGTAATAGGGGAGAAGTGGAGAATCAAGATGATATGTACAGAGAGAGACCTTGCACCTGTCGGATTAAAATTTAGGGTTATCAGTCAACAAGTGCAAATAATCAAGTGCTTTAGACACAAATGACAAATGAAATGTTTTCCCGTTTCTTGGAACCTAATGTCTGGTGAATGATTCCTATGACCGCTAAAAGGAAGGAAAAAAACAAGGGCATTTTGTTCAAGAACATGGGCAACACCTTAATTAAGCAGCTAAGCATAGCGGAATCTTTTTCACTGATTGGATATTAGCAATAATACTAACTCAAAAGCTATTAGTAACTGACAAATGGAAGACCTCTAATTCTTGTTACATGGTCTTTCCCCTCTAATTTTCTCTCCAGAGTACAATACGATGGTTGTCTGTTTTTGAGACAACACATGGACAAACCTTGACAACCTATCGATTGGGCTAAGGTTTAGGTTTATATGGTAGTTAGGGGAAGATTGAGCTAGGTTTCCTTGAATTCTTTTTCCGTCAAACTACTATTAATAATACTTTTATTCTTTCATCATTCTTTTTGAAACATTAGTTTAACAAGCAGAGTATGAGACATATGGGTTGGGTGAGGGAGATTCCGGAATCAATTCCTGGAGCGTGTAATTTATGTTTCCGATGTACAAAAAAAAATTTAACAAGCAGAGGTTATTATGGTGACTTTTTAAATAGATATTAATTGGTGAATTTTGTGGTACCCATAAAATATTTTGGGTGTGACACTCACATTGAGTGACTCAGTAGATTATCATGGTCGATGAATGAAAAGCGATAGAGTTACGGTCGTCGAGGCTTATTGATAATAGAGAGAGCGACATCTGGAAATCGTGTCGGCGAACGGAGAGAATGGTGGTGCAGTTCCACCGCCATTGCTTTTGAACAAAATTTTGGTGATGCAGATGAGAAGAATTAGGAATTGAATGAAGAAATACTTCGTAAATAATGATAATAATATTAACATTTAATGTTGATAAAAGAAAATATTAATATAAATACATGAATGTTGATTCAATTACAACATGGTTTTGCCGGATCTAATTAGTCAATCATAAAGTGCTTTTATCCTAGGACGTCTTATTATAGATAATGCTTTAATTGCACATGAGTGCAATTGCATTATATGAAAAAACATATGACAAGGCATAATGGAATGATGGCACTCAAACTAGATTTGTCTAAAGCGTACGATTGAGTGGAGTGGCCTTTTCTGAAGGTGGTACTTAGTAGTATGGGTTTCCCCCTGCGTGGGTGAGCTTGATTATGAATTGTGTTATGTCGGTTAATTTTTCAATTATGTTAAATGGGAATTCGTAACCTACTTTCGCACCCCAAAGGGGTTTGCGACAAGGAGATTCTTTCTCCCCTTATTTGTTCATCTTGTGTGGTGAGGTTTTTTCTGCTTTAATTGAGAGGTCAATAGATGCATCTACTATGCATGGTATTAAAATTTCACAAACAACACCAGTGATATCTCATCCTTTGTTTGCAGATGATAATGTTCTTTTTTCCCGGACAAATGTTCAGAAAGCAGAGTGTGTGTGAAAAGCATTCTGGCAACCTATGAACGAGCCTCTGGGCAGGTAATTAATTTGGATAAGTCCATGCTTTCTGTAAGCCGAAATGTGCCGGAGAACCGTTTTAATGAGCTGAAAGAGCTATTGGAAGTAAAGGTTATTGAAAGCTATGATAGGTATTTGGGGCTTCACACTACATAGGCAAGTCAAAAACTCAGGTGTTCAGCTTTGTTAAGGAACGAGTGTGGAAAAAATTAAAGGGATGGAAAGAAAAGACGTCACGTGCAGGTAGGGAGGTTTTAATCAAAGTTGTGGCTCAAGAAATACGTTCTTATGTGATGTATTGTTTTATTCTGCCCGATGGGCTTGTGATGAAATTGAGAGCATAATTGCCATGTTTCTTTGGGGAGGGGGTGCTTCCCGTCGTGGTTTACATTAGGTTAGTTGGAGTAAGATGTGCCGGCCCAAGCTGGAAGGGGGTCTCGGTTTCAGGAATTTTAAACATTTTAATTTAGCTCTTGTTGCAAAAAAATTGGTGGCGAGTTTAACCCTTTTGGGGAGAGTTTTCAAGGCGGTTTATTTCCCGGCTGGCTCCATGATTGGGGCAAAGAGAGGGTATCGTCCAAGTTATGCGTGGACAAGCATTTTAAGGACTTCTTTTATGTTTGAGAAAGGGGGTGCTGGAGGGTTGGAAATGGCACTAAGGTTAGGATTTGGGAAGATGTGTGGTTGTCTCATGGTGCACCAATATATTATAGGCACGACGTAGTGGAGGAATTGGGACTCAAAATGGTTGCTGATCTTCTTCAACCATCAGGAGTTTGGAATGCTCCTCTTATTAAATAGACGTTTTGTCCAGCGACAGCAGAACGTATACTTCCTGTCCCTCTTCCTTTGGTTCCAAATGAGGATTCTCTGTTTTGGATGGGGGCTCCGGATGGTATTTACGATGCGAAATCTGGTTATGAATTTTTGTAGAAGGTGGCTGGTCAAGAGGTGGCGTCCTCTTCTTCGGGTGGGACGATGGGAGTTGCTTTATGGAAAAAATTATGGAAAGCACGTTCCCTTCCGCGGTGCAAGGAGCTGGCTTGGAGGTTCTTCAACAATGTTGTCCCTATGCGTGCTAAGCTTCGGCAACCTGTCGTTGATGTCGATCCTTCTTGCCCGGTGTGCGGTGGTGAGGATTAGACGGTGGATCATTTGATGATGAGGTGCGAGGTGATTAAAGTGTGCTGGTTTGCTTCTAGGCTTGTGTGAGAGTCGACCCTTCTATGGATTTCCATGCTCTGTTTCAGTATCTGGTGGAGACCCTCGATAGCCAAGGAGTTGTAGAACTTCAGGGGTTGTTGTACACGGTGTGGGAGGCAAGGAACAAGACTATTTTTTAGGAGAGACCGGTTTGTTGGAGGTGAGTGCTGGACCGGGTGGGTGTTGTGCGCGTTCTATCTGAGGAGAATGGTGCTTCATCGCGTGTTCAAGTTGTTGATTGTGGACGGTACACACGACCAGCTCCAGGGGTGATCAAAGTTAACGTTGATGCAGCAGTGGGTAGGGACAAAATGGCAGGTTTTGGCATTGTTGCAAGATATAGGAATGAGAAATTATGGCTTCAGCTTCTTTGTATCCTATCATGGTTTTGTCTCCTACTGTTGGGGAAGCTCTCTCGCTAAGATAGGCTATGGAATTGGCTTCTCAATTGGGGTTCAGGAGGGTTCTTTTTGAAAAAGATTGTCTATCGTTGTTCCAAGCTTGGAAGAAGGCATCAGGATGTTCTTACTTATGTTTTGTTATTCAAGATTGTTTCCATTTTACTAGTTTGTTTGATTTTGTTCATCTTTCTTTTGTCATCCGTGAGGGCAATTCGGTGGCAGATTATCTTGCACGGAATGCCTCCTCCTCTCAAATGTTGTTTGGGTTGAGGAAGGTCTGTCAGCTTTGATTCTTTTGTTGCACAATGACCTTGTGGCTTCTATGATGGTTTAATCTATTGGATTTATGCTTTGTTCAAAAAAAAATTACAACATGTATGGGGTTTTCCATTGATTAAGCACCACACCTTAATCTGACTTAAAGTACCACAGCAAACACCTATGTTGTTAAATTTCTACTTACCCTTTAGTCATGTTTAACAAAAGGTTTTTTTTTTTAAGTATAAATTAGCTATCGAGCAAATTGAATTCTTTTATAATTTACACGCCATTATTTAAATATATAAAAAAATTAATGTTTATGTAATTGTTGGATACATATATGATAATATATTAATTATTAATAGTTTAATCTATATAATTATTATTGGTTGTCAAAATCAAACTGAAATCATCTGTCTCAATTTCATGTCAATAAAAATTAGGCACGTAAGATAAACAATCACATCAACATTTAAATACTATTATTCTTTCAAACCCTTTCTATGTACAACTTGTATTGAACGACACAGTCATATCTTCTTTCGTCATGGCGAGTTGCGTTAGAAAGCAGCGGTACAAGCCTTCCACAACCGATCTGCACCCCAACCACATCACATGCATGCCATGTTCTTCTTTTCCCAAAGAACAACATTTCATTTGACGGTAACCATACCCCGATGGGATGGAAGCGGTGCATGGGTGGCTCTGGCTTGCACTTTCTCAAGGGACTCCAGAGCCCCCCTCCCCCTCCAAGGGTCAAACCTTCCTATGTGCTTCTCAATCCGCTTGCCAACGACCTCCACATTAATGACAACTTCGATGTTTGGGGGAAGCCTCTTTTAAGCCACCGTCATTTTCGCCTCCCAAAATGAGAACTCTTGAAACTCTCTTTTCCCTGACATCGTTACACTTACCAACAGTCTCGCATCTGGGGTCTTGACGCATCCGCTGCAGTAGGCATATAAATGTAATTTTAACATACGTGACAATTTCTTATTCAAGTGTGAAAAAGGCAGACACTAAAGATAGATTATTTGAATCATTCTAAATCACCCATGACTTATCATCAGTAAAATCACTCTTTTGGTGGTCAAATAATATTTTGACATGTGTCTTAGAAAGTTATGATAGCTCTTTGAAGATCAGATTTCACAAGCTAATTGATTGCTATTAGTAGCAAAGATTAAGATTATTGGACAATCCGAAAGTGAGAATCATTAAGCAAGGAGAGATTGTAGACACGAACTCCAATATGTTCCATGTTACTATTGATTTGAGCGTTAAGATAGCACTTAAGTGTACTAATTAATTAAAGTATGATTTCATTTTACCGATAGTTTCACTTCACAAGACCCAAGGAGATCCCATGGGCTAATTAAGGAGATGAAATGGAGTTAGAAACAACCCTAATGGCCTAATAACAAGATCCTACATTTATGCAAATAGTGAACCACTATAGTTTATTGAACGACACGTCTCTAAAAGAAAAGCATTATGATTATAGTACATCAACTACACAATCCATGTGCAAATGCGAGCTTGCAGCAAATTTAAAAGTACTCTCAATACGAGACCCCATGTTCGGTCAACATTTCGTTTTGTCTCAGGCATGTTTGGTTTTTTTTTGTTAGAAACTTCATCTTGGCCTCGAACATGATTTTCAAGGTTATCTATACGACTAAACATTGAAAACCTAGACATACATTAAGGGAAAAATAAATTAATGCTTTTTTCCTTCAATGTGAATTGGGAGCAGAGATTCATATATAAAGATAAAGTTTTGTGCATTAAGTAAATTTTGTTAACGTAGAAATTCAATTAATTTCCGACAAATTAGAAAATATAGTTTTATTTTAATTGACATAAAAATTGTATTGTTGATGATAAAATTTCGAGTTGGGTTGAGTGAAAAATAGACCCTTGACAAAAATGGAAAGGTTAGAGATTAGTTATTTTAAGGTCAGACTAGCTTTAAAGAAAAACTAGTGTTATTTACCCGTGCGTTGCACGACGATTAAATTTATTGAAAAGATGAATCAGTAGAAATATGTTTTTCCTTAGTTTAGATTCTTTTTAGTAAGTAGAGAGATATGGAACCGAACATATATTACAAACATGTAGATAAATGGATCACAGTAAAATATTAATTTGATGAGGTTGTATAGACCTCACTATGTCAACATTTGAATAGTAATAAGAATCAAGTTTTTAAGAAATGCATTACATTAAAATTGAAATAAAATAAACACAACAATGACAACAACATGAACGCTTATTAGAAGTTGTAGTCCATGATTAATGATAAAAATTGCATAAATGATCTTGTTGTCAATCAAACATATTTGAGCTATAGAACCTACAAAGGAAAAAATTTATATAAGAGTAATAATCAGTAACCAATACAAATATAAATTATGTATAATTTGAAAATGTTAAACAAACCTTATAGAAACGCAAATAACCCTTCAAATTAAATGATCAATAAACTGTTTGACGTCTTTTTATGCTGCCAATAATAAAAAGAATAACCATATCAGTTTTCCTATTAGTAAAATTTAAATTGAAATTAATTGTAAGATAAATCAGCACTTACATGTCAAATATTATCGAAGACTTCTTGATACACGATGTTGTGTGTAGTGTTAGATACAACTCCTTCTTTATCTATGATGGACATCTTTAACCATTTTCTAGATTTAACTCTAGAAAGTGCAACATATAGCTGCCCGTGAGTAGAGACATGTCTTGGCAAATACAGCCTAACATGAGATAAAGATTGCCCCTGACTTTTATTTATAGTCATTGCAAAACATAAAGTAACAGGGAATTGTCTGCGCTGAAATTTGAATGGAATGTCAGAATTAGATGGAGTTAAAAAATGTAATTTATTAAAAAATATAATTTTTTACTCAATTATTAATAATTAATTGTCTAGTTGATGGGTGAGAATTGTGGAGATCAAATGATAGGCAGAGATTCAAATTATGGGGAAAGAAATTATGAATTAGAGTCTTAAATAGACTTTTTAAGAGATTCATTATTCAAAAGACTTTCAATAATGGGCCTCCATACAAAATTCAAATGAAAATGGGCTGGTAATATTTTGGTTCAAATCAATATGAGGGTGACACTTGTCAGCCAAAGAGGGGGGTTGGGTGACAGTTATTCTTGGAGTGCCAAATCAACTAGGTGGGTCTCACAACCTTCCTCTTTTCTAAAGTATATAGATGAGGGAAAATTTCAAAATATGTTCATAGAAGTGATTTGAGAAGAGGAGTGGAAGGTACCACTTTTGGTTGAGATGTCGAGCTAGTTCAAGTCCACACTTAGAGAATTTACTAACCAAGAAGATTCATGTGCTTGACAAAGCTTGAGGATGATGAAATGTTAAATTATCTAAGTCAAGTTAAGTCAAGTCAGTGCACCGATTCTAGGAGTATTCGAGGAAGTATCCAATTGGAGATGAAGCACATTCGAAGACAAAGTTGTGATCTAGAAGAACTCACCCACGTTCAAGTAGTTGCACACGACGAAGGTCACAAACTCACAATCTCGGCGGTTAAAACATTCGGAAGTGCAACTATTCAGATCTAGAAGATGTTGAAGAGATGAGACTTCACACCTGATTTGAAGCATCCTAGTTATGCCGTCGCGTGAATGGCTAATTAGATTAGGCAATTCTTGAAACTATATGAACTATAATAACACATTCTTGAAACTATATGAACTATAATAACACATTCAAATTCTACCACATTAAAAATTTATTTTTATTTTTACTTGAATTAAAGTTAGAAATAAATGTAACCATTTGGTCCTATGTGGCATAGTTTAATTAAATATATGTATAAATTTATTTAAACTCTTTTTATATTGTTATTTTGTCAAAATTTTAACTGATTAGCCGCCTATTTGGTTAAAATACCATTTGCTTTTATTCTTATGGGATAAAATACCATTTTGATGTAGTCTACTAAACAAACGTTCTGCGACCGTTTGGACTTTGAAAGGTTTATCCACGAAATAAATCTGCACACACCACATGAGTTTAGAGCTTCTTTGTAATTTTTTTTTTAAATATTCCACCTCGTTATTATTAAAATATTATATAAATCATCCTTATGATTCTTACTGAACAACTTAAGTTTTTTGGATAATTAATTCTTTAAAATGGTATCAGAAATTTTATAATTAAGTATTATATTGGTCTATCTCTACCGCCTCAAATTTTTCATTAGTTTTTGTATGACAAGTTAACATTTGAATCAAATTTGTTAAATTTTGAATTTGAACAATTAAAACTATATGAACTATAATAACACATTCTTGAAACTATAGAGCCAAAAGTGTAATTAAGTCATTCAAAAACTAGTTTTGGATTAGAGCTATTGTAATTACCCTATAGTCATTAATACCCTTGTAATAAGGAGTGTGATTTGATGCTTATGAAATCTTTAAGGAATTATGGTTAATTTAATTAAAGAGGTTAGAGATCAAGTAATTGATATTAACACATTTATAGAAAATTGATCTTCAATTAATTTTTCTTTTTGATGACTGATCTTTAATTATATTTATTTTAAGCTTAAGTTGAGAATTTATATTGAGTTATAACATAATAGAAAGGGAGTTCTAATCCTAACTACCATTATCTCAAAGATTTGTTACATTTAATCAACGGGTGGTACATGTTTGGTTTCCCCTAAGTAAGGTCTCAGATTCGAGTCTTGTGGATAGAAAAAAAACCTCGCTGAGAGAATTAGTCCCACCATAATGTGGATGTTCCTGGCTCGAATAAAATTGCCTCTAAAGGAGGACACCTGTGTTAAAAAAAAAGATTTGTTACATTTTAATTTTATTATAAAAGGGTACCCTAAACATCTTTTAATTGGAAAACAATGCGAGCTATATGAATGGTACTCTATCTAAGTTTTTCCTACTTATAAAAGTCTTATCATGATATTATTGCATTTAATTAGTAATTTATCTGTGAATTTATACTTGAAACATGTCAGGAATTTGTTGATTAAATATCCACAGTTGGCTTAAGTAACATATTTTGCCAAATGAGGCTGGCTGGATCATTCTTTTCCTTTAGTGGGACCCGCTGAATCATACCCATAATAGCCTTTTAAACTAAATACACAAAGTAAAGTTTTTCTGTAGGTGTCAAAGTTCAAAAATACTTGTCAAGATATAAGATAAATTAAATATAAAATATTAAAATAATATAAAAAAAAGTTACATAGCATAAAAGCTTACATACAGACTACAGTTACAGTCAAAAGGAATATTTTCATAAACTATTCCAGTAAACAATAAAAAAAAAACCAGAAATAAATTTAAGGGAAAAAAGGAAGAAGGAAAGGTAAACAACATCACACCATGTCATCTTTATCTTGTTTTTTTATTTTTATTTTTTACTTATCCCTCCATTGGTTAAGAGATGATATTAAAATCATAGATATTTCCTAACAAATCATTATTTACCAATTGATCATAATCATTAGGAGAGGTGTTGATTGAGGAGGAAATAACGAATTCCGATTGAGGAAAATTTTATTCAGTGTGGATGAAGGGGGTAAATGTAAAGTCTAAACGCTGAATACATTGTCTATCATGTTTTGAATGATAACAATTTTTAGAGAACCTAAATGAAATACTCAAACACTCAAGGTGATTTTCTTTTTCAGGAAATATTTTTCATGGAATCACATCTCCATCGTCTGTTGACAAAGTACAAGACTACAAGCGAAGCTAAATCAAGTCAAAGTACAAAGAAGGTCAAAGCTACACGACAGACACGAGCTCAGTAAAGAACAAATATTTGGATCGTCTTGCCAACATAAGAAAGAAAAAGAGCTTCAGAACATACTACCTAAACAAAGAGGGAGTCTAATCTACTACATCGTCTGAACGAGAACATAGTAAAAGACGAGAAGAGTCAAAGCGTGAAGAATAGAAGATCAATATGATAAGAAGAGACAAAGCATCAGAAATAGAAGATGAAGAAGAATCAAAGCGTCAGGATAAGCTATGCAAGGAAGATCAATGCTAGTAGATCGTCTGAGAAGACTACAATCAGTGAAGATCAGCACCGTCTGTCTCAAGTAAAGGAAGTGTATTGTCAAAAGAAGGAGCGACATATTAAATTTTAATCCTCTGAGAATCAAGAAGAGAAAGCAAGTGCAACGCAAACAATCACGTGGCATCTCACAAAACACATTCTTCTAGGAAATGATTATAATGTTGTCAACATCAGTTTCCTCTTTCTCTCTTGCAAGGACTAGAACAAGGCTCGAAGTACTACCATCTGCTGACATAGATACACATTGTAGCAATCAGTCTCCATCAAAGAAGTACAAGACATTAAATGCACCTGACGAGAAGACCGTTTGATCCAACGTCTAGTTTTCAAGTTACTCTACACACTCCAAATGCTCTCAACACATCCATGAAGAACTTGACGTATAAAATGACGACTTGAAGATATTCAGACTTGAAAAAATAAGCTATAACTTTCATCTGAATTATTTTCTTCAAAGAGCTCAAGAGTCAAATCTTTTCATCGTCTGAGAGAAGAACCACAGTGTCAAGGCCATAGAGTTAGTGATGGAATGAGTGATGTGATAAGGATCTTTCACCCTCGGGGGTTTGGTCGGTTCTATCCCGTCGCTCCTGAGCTTGGTCAGCCGTAGATAATCGTCTTTAAACTGAATCAGGTGAAGAGACAGCTCGATCAACCTAAATGGTGATCGACTGGGGAGTCTCCCAGAACACATACACATCGCATAAAAATCGAACTCTTGACTTAAATGTTAATGAGTCAACTATCTTTCAAGTGTGCTTTCGTTGCCTCTTTAATTGCTTTTCTCTACTAGAAGACCAAATGCTAGACTTAAAATTTACTAGACCAGCACTCTGCTTGGGGTATAAGATCCCTGTGTAGGACTAAGTAGGGTGAAAGTGCACATTTTTAGTGTATTTTAGAGTGAGTGTGTGTGTGTTTGTGTTGTGTTTGTTCGGACAACGTTAACCTCTCTCTCTCTCTCTCTCTCTCTCTCTCTCTCTCTCTCCAAGTTCCTAAGCTTGGCCTTGGATTTGGGGTTAAAAGGCCTCGAGAGAGAGCGAAGCTTGCCTCTGCACTTTATTCCCCACACCTTCAAATTCGATACTTTGCTCTGCTCTGTACCCACAACCACAACCAGGTTTTTGTTTTGCAACAACACAGACTCTCTCTCTCTAGCTTCTACATTGTCTTCTTCTCCTTCTTCTTCTTCTTCTTCTTCTTCTTCTTCTTACCCTTTGTGCTTGGATTCTTTCATCTTCTTCCAGAGCACACAACAACTGAAACTGAAAGTGAGTGTTTTGATTACCAACATTTGAGTGAGTGAGTGAGTGAGTGTTTTGATTTGTACAGCATTGACAACAATGGTGACAAACTGGGATTTGCTTTGATCCCTGAATTGATTTCTCGAGTAACAGAGGATTTTGTTTTGTTGTTCTCAATTTCCGAGTGCTTTGATCATCAAAGCGGTTGTGTCTTTTTCCTCCACTTTATCCGGTTGAATAGAGACATAAACAGAACTAGAATTGCATATTCTCTCACTTCATCTCAAATTCATTGAAGAAAAGACTTTGTATGTTGTTCATCTGGAAAGATATATGAAGTTTTCCCAACAATGAGAGATGAGAACTCAAAGAAAACCAAGGTTTGGTAAATGTCAGCTAATCTCCCTTCAAATCCCCTTTTTTGCGTTTTTGTTGTGCCATTGTTTACCCTGTTGTTGTTTTTGTTGATGAAGCTTTCATGGCCCAAAATGTTGGTCAAGAAGTGGTTCAATATCAAGAGTAAAGCTGAAGACTTTCAGGCAGATGATGATGTCCTTTATGGAGGTGATTGCTCAATTTTTCTCATGATTTTGATGTAATTAAGGACTCTGGATTTGGGAATCTGAGGATTCATGTCAAAAGCCCAAATGAGATTTCTCTTCCCTCTTGTTAAATAATTTTTCTTTACATTTTTCTGAATCCTGAACAAACTTCCATTCATCTTCTTCTCCTGTAAAAGCTTTGTTTTTGGATAAAAATTTGTATTTTGTTTTAATGGGTCTGCAAATCTGATGCTTGTTGTTTCCCCCTTCCATGGTTTCTACCATTTTTTTCTTGGTTTGTGTGTTTGATTGTATGATTTGATAAATTTAACAGTGGAAAAAAGCACAGCTTTATTAACTTTGTGGCTTTTCTTTTTCAGGTGTTGATGAAGAGTGGAGGAACAACCTTTCACAGAGGGAGGAATGCACTATCAAGAAAAGCAAAGCAGGTTCAGTACCATAGACTTGCTCTTTCTTAGGACCACACCATTCCTAAACCCCACCTAGATAAAGATAAAAAGAAATTTAGTAATCAGTAATCCTACAGTTTCAGAAATCTTTTGTCTTTGTCTTCTTTTTCACCCCTATTCTGTTGTCTCCTAGTACATCTCTTGGACAGATGATTTATTTTGTTTAATTTGCAGAGAGAGCAAAGAGAAGGAGTTCAGAAAAAATGCGGCGAGGTAAAATTGACCTTGATTCAGCTCAGGTTACCGATGTGAATAACTATAGGTATGTTTCATGTTGCAGTGATTGTGCTTAAGTTTTATCGATCGCATTGTTGTTATAAGATTTAGAAGAACTGTTATTATATTGTGTTCATGCTTCTTTCTGCATACAGAATCTTTGTTGCGACTTGGAATGTAGCTGGAAAATCTCCTCCAAGTTATTTTAGTCTTGAAGATTGGCTTCACACCTCTCCGCCTGCTGATATCTACGTTCTAGGGTAAACTTCGGATTATATTATGTGTTCTCTCCTTTAGCTATGTAAAGTTCTCCATGTAAATAGTTTGCTTTTCTTTCCCTCAGGTTTCAAGAAATTGTACCTCTCAATGCTGGCAATGTTTTGGGCACAGAAGACAATGGTCCTGCCAGAAAATGGCTAGCACTTATTCGAAAGACCCTAAACAGCCTACCCGGAACGAGCGGTGAATGCCACACTACTTCACCGCTCCCGGATCCTATTGTAGAGTTAGATGCTGATTTTGAGGGATCGATGAGGCAGAAGGCAACCTCGTTCTTCCATCGCAGGTCATTCCAATCCTTGAGTCGTAGTATGAGGATGGACAATGACATGTCACTGCCAAGCCTTGATCGCCGTCTCAGCGTGTGCGATAGAATGATATTCGGTCACAGGACAAGTGACTATGACCCCAATTATAGATGGGCTTCCTCAGATGATGAAAATGGACCTGGTGACTCTCCAGTTATTACACAATATTCACCGATGTCATATAGAGGTTGTTTCTCTATGGAGGACAGAGATAGACCGACAGAGAACTCGAGATATTGTTTGGTTGCAAGTAAGCAAATGGTTGGGATATTTCTAACAGTTTGGGTGAAAAGTAACATAAGAGATGATGTTCACAACATGAAAGTGTCTTGTGTTGGCAGAGGGTTGATGGGATATCTTGGAAACAAGGTAAATTTGACAAATTTCTTTAATGAGCCGAGTTTATATAGAACTAGGACGAGGCAATTTCATTCTCTTGGGTTTTTTTCAGGGTTCAATATCAATTAGCATGTCTTTGCACAAAACAAGCTTTTGCTTCATTTGTAGTCATTTGACTTCTGGACAAAAGGAGGGTGATGAGTTAAGGAGAAATTCTGATGTAATGGAGATTCTGAGGAAGACAAGGTTTCCTCGGGTTAATGGCATGGGTGATGAAAGCTCTCCTCAAACTATTCTAGAACATGAGTAAGTCCTTCATTTCTTTTCCTTGAATCTTTACCATACCTCTTATGCTTGAAGAATGTGAAACTAGATAAACTTCACTCCCAAGTCTTAATTTCTACAATTGTCAAGATCTAATCTCGTGGTTTAATTGTTGCAGTCGAATAATTTGGCTGGGGGATTTAAATTACCGGATAGCCCTTTCTTACCGTGCAGCTAAAGCTCTTGTTGAGATGCATAATTGGAGGGTTTTGTTAGAGAATGACCAGGCATGATACTTTCTTCCCTTACAATATGTATGAGATTTACTTCTTTTCTCGAATTATCTGTAATATGGGTCTGACCGTTTCATCGCTTTTTCTTTCAGCTTCATATAGAACAAGAACAAGGTCGTGTGTTTGAAGGATGGAATGAGGGGAAAATATATTTCCCTCCCACATATAAGTATTCAAACAATTCAGATAGATATGCAGGTGATGAAAGACACTCGAAACAGAAGAGAAGAACTCCAGCATGGTAGTCTTTTTTCCTGTAAATAATCACCTGTATGATTCTGAGATCATGTAATGTCAAATCTAAAAGGAGAAGAGAGGAAACAAATGAATGATACCATCATCAAGAAATATCCTGAGTCATTATTTTGAAACTTTATCATTGCTTATGTAAACCTAAGCCAAATCTTTATTCGTGAAGGTGCGATCGTATCTTGTGGTATGGAAGAGGCCTCCGCCAATTATCTTATGTTCGTGGAGAGTCAAGATTCTCTGATCACAGACCAGTGTGTAGCATGTTCCTGGCAGAAGTTGAGTCTATTAGCCGTAACCGAATCAGAAAATGCTCTAGCTGCTCCAGCTCTAGGATTGAAGTAGAAGAGTTGTTGCCCCATTTGCATGGTTACAGCTACACTGATATGAATTTCTATTGATGAATGCTGCAATATATTTTCCATCTGATCAACTTCACTCATTGAGGAAACTGAAGTTGCAAAGTGTAAAGTACAAGGTAATTCCCCTCAACAGGGAAATTACGTCATTATTCGTGTTTCTTAATGGTCATTTATATTTTAGGAAAGACCAAACTCTACTTTGCCTCTAATTGTGTGAAGAAATGATACAATGTCTTCATTTACTCCTCTTATTTACATAATATTTTCCCAGAAGCATGTTTTATGTAAAATCAATAATACTGGCTTAAGCATTCGATCCATTTCATGGAATAAGTAGTTAGATTTCTTGTTCTTGTCTATTAATTCTGAATCTTAGACAAGCTGATTCAGTTGGTCTAAGTTCATGGAATATTCAGTTAACAAGATATTATACTTTATAGATTTCTTCACAGTAATGCATTTGACTGTGTATACCTTCCTATTAAAGTTTTTGGTTGAGATCTCTTACATGTCTCATTCTTATCCATGCCTTGGTCCCCCCTTCTTGTAGGTGGGCACTGCTCTCAGGATTGTTGCTAGCCCCAGCGGCGATGTCGACATTCTGTTACTCTCACAGTCCCAAAGAAGGTTGTCCTTTGCCTTCTATCCTTTTCTCAGTTTCTCTGTAATTTTTCTTTCTAAACCTCCCCATACCTCTTAGTTGCAGGCTGCAGAACAAGGTTTAGCCTACAACTACTGACATTGGATGTTTTGCGGCTCACAACCATTTCGGCAGATAGTTGCTTTTAGGCTCAATGCAAAATAACATCTCAATTCTCATTAATAAGGTAAGAGAAATGCGACCAACACTCATTTTAACACTCTCTTTCCAACACTCGCTGCTTTATTGGTTGAAATCGATGTGGGATCCACCAATTGCTGTTTGTACTCATGTAACAAAATGTTAGTATGTTTCGATTATCAACTTCTTTTTCCTCATAATCAATTTTATAATTCACAAGCTACATACAGAAGCTTCTCCCTGAACTTATTATGACTTATGGATAAATTGTAGAAGAATTTTCAAACAGGTAGCGCAGATTAGAAATAAACTAAGAAAAAATTTGCATTTTACAATGTAGCTAAAGGTAAAGAATAAGTAAACCCACGTGATGATCTTATTTAATCATTCTTTGGTCTGTTGCAGAGATATAAAAAGAGTTGCCGGTTGATGGATTCTCATTGCTTGTGCTAGAAAAGAATTGTGCAAGTTCTGGAGGACATGAAGCTTCTCTTTCTTGTGGCAGCTAATGATTTCACTGAGAACCCCATTAAAGTGAAATGAGTAAATTCCATGGCTTTATTTTCAACATGGGGTGTTTGTTTTCTTTTTTTCTGATTAAGATCAAAGTTGCAACCAAAAGGAAAGAGAGAAATGTGCATTACATACAGTGCTTTATTGGCTTTTATCAGCAAGTCATTATTTTGTACTAGTACCCAATTCCAAATTATGACATTTTTTTTTCCTTTGAAATTCTCTTTTGCTTTCAATCTGATTCGGGTATGATTCTTTGGACAACGTCACCACCATTTCCATCAATGTTTTACCGAATAAATCAACCCGGTGAATTCAGCCCATGCTTAATAAATGTTCAACTTGCACTCCTTTTTGGCATGGTTAGGTTTTAGAATATTTCATGTTAGAAGAATTTGGACAAGTTATCCGTCCTAATGAAGAAGGACATAATTGTTGGTTTATAGCGATGTAATAGAAAGAAAGGGACGTGTTAAAGTGGTTTGCTCGTCCACCTATGTTGATCCTTTCATGGAATTAATTTTCTGACCTATAATAATGGCTCTCATTTAAGTTGACAAATCTTTGTGCACCATCAAGGATCAAGGAAAGATATTAAGTGAGTTTGATACAGTAGTTCAGCATTTTGTTCTTAATTTCAACTTCTTGTGAATAGAAAAAAAAAATCCTGAGCTAGCCCATTATCACTTAGTATGTTAGATTGTGGGACGGGAGATTAGTCTTACATACCTTGGTCAACTTTTTGATTACACAAATCAATTAGTATATTACATAAGTTAAAAAAAAATTCCTTCTCACAATTCTATTTTTATTAATACTAGTATTTGCTAGCAATAGTATTCTACCCATTTGAAAATAATTGTTTAGTTAGAGAAAAAAAATGTTTCTTTATATTTCTCCCCTTAAAATTCTAAGGAAGCATTAATTGATGTTTTTTATATAATGCTCCTATGAGAAAAATAAATAACAAGAGATAAAAACACATTTTGTAAAATAGAAAAAAATAATATGTTTTGAAAAGTTAACAATATTAATAGTATTTCTTAACATGTATGTTTCTTCTCTTTTTTGGATAACTATTTTGAACAAAGGACAACTATTTTGAACAGAGGGAGTAATAAACACAATGATAATGTTTGGTAAAAATATCTGAATGGGACTAAACATGACATATAGATTATGTTCCGCATTCATTGTATTTTTAGAATTTAATGGTAATGCACCGCGTTGGTGTAAACAATTTTTACACAGACATCCAATGATGAGTTGCCAAATCAGAAAATAAGCTTTTAAATTAATTAAAATAAAAATGAACATAAATGTTTTTGAATATGTGACACTCAATTATTGGATGTCTATGTAAAACTTTTTTTTTACACTAACCGTTCACAGCCATTATAACTCATATTTTTAAGATAAAAGAGAATGTGAAAATATGCTCCTAGAACTATATATTGTGGTTTCCTAAAAAATTCAGGAACCAAGCAGAATGGAAGTGCCCATTTTTAAAAATTCTACACTAAAAATTATCATTCTTCCGCTTTACAACAAAAAAAGTCATCTATTGACGACCTATTACGAAGGCTAAATATCTGTTGGTAATGGACTGATTTACCGACGGTTCAGCCGTCAAAATCCCCTTTTCTTAAAACAAAATACCAATGTACTGAAGACGTAGACCTTCAGTTAGTGGTGATGGCAGGAAGATTTTTCGGGAAGTGGCGGGAAAAATTGGAGAAAAAATTTACCTATGAGCACGGTTGTCGGTAAAATCACCGAATATTCTGGCCGCTCCAACTGACCACTTTTCAACAGTTTAGACTGTCAGTAATCTGATCAACTAAAGCATTTATGACACTATTCAATTTACCAACGGCCAAAACTCGATTGTCAGTAAATTGGACGTTTTATAACTTTTCGCGCAACAACAATATCGATACCGATGGTCATTAGTACTCTATTTTGACTTCAACATCTCATTTTGTTGCAAATGAATTATTTCATTGTTAAATGCATTCCTATAGTTAAATTTATATAAGTAGGAAAGATATATTATAGGGGAACAAATCTTTATCCATTAATTTAACTAAAGAAACAACTAAATACAATTTTGATTATGATGAAGTAATTGTGGTTTTTTACAAGAGAAAAGCTAAAAGAAATAGGGCTACACATAGACATCCAAACATATCGATGACACAAGATCGAAGGGCGTGAGTTTCCACACCCGATAAGGAGAACCATCCCTTGAAGCTTGTCGGACCAAGAAGTCCGTCGCATTATTTTCCTCTCTAGGAATATGAACCACCAAGACATTCCAATCTCTAGCAATCAACGATCTAATACACAGAATTGTATCCTTTGCCCAGATAGTAGACACATCATTACTTTGAAAAAACTTCCACGGCCTGTAAGCAATTTGATGCACACATTGCATCTCTATGACCAAGGTTCCAAGCATTATTAAGTCCAGCCTCCTACGATAATAACTCAATGAGAAAGGAACTACCAAAACTGTAACAAACATCGATCCCCGAGAGCCATGTACCGATATGACCCTCAAAACAGAGTCGTATCCCATGGGATTTGTGCTCCGAATGAAGTTTCCATCAACATGGATAGAAACCGCAGCAGAGGTGAAGGAAGTAGCAGAACCCGTAGTAGGTGCAGCGGTTGTTCCCGTCACCGATATCATCATGCTAGGCCAAGTCTCCCAGCTCGCAAAATCTACAAAAACATGTCGCATAACATAGTTAATCTGCCAAGGCATGTCAGTAAAGATAAAATCATCGCGCCACCTCCAACACAACCATAGTACAACAAGATCTAGGACATTGTGTTGTTTCGCTATCCTTTCAAATCATAATGTGAACTGCACATGAACATCAAGCGAAGGCAAGGACACGCCAAAGTGAAGCCAAAGATGATGTGAATTCGAGCAATGACGAAAGACATGATCAAGGTCCTTTGTAGCCGCCTGACATCTAGAGCAAAGTGTTGTATTTCTGAGGTGGTTGTGACGATGTTTAACATTTGTCGAAAGAGCCTGTTTCCCAATGAGTAACATAAAGAACCTGATCTTCCCCGAAACCTTGTTGCACTAACTACTTTTCCACAAACTAGCAGGAGCAGTAGGAAAATCAGCAAGAAACTCATACGAGGAACTAGGGAAATAACCTTTATCATGAGAAGCCTTCCACTGAAGGGAATCATAGCCAGAGGGATTCAAAGGGATCTGAATGTGTTCTATTTCGTGTGCTACTTGCACATGTAGCATTGTGCTTAATGACGCAATGTTTCATTCCATATTCCTCCGCAAGTCCGCTACTCTAAGAAAAGTGTTAGAAATATGAATATATGATACTCACTAGCAAAGCTTCCTCGTACCTAGCCAATTATCATACCATAAAGAAGAGTTTCCATCTCCAAGTTGAGCGCAAAAGCTAACCACCACACTATTCTTGGCTTGAACAATTCCCTTCCAAATATATGACCCACCATGTCTATAAGTCCCAACAAGAACCAAATCATGACAAATACTTTTAGGACAACACTTGCACCCACAATTTTTGTGGTTGATGATGCAAGTTGTTCACAAACTTCCCTAGTATGACTAAATTATTATAACGTGCACTCTGAATGTCAAGTCCGCTCTTAGCTTTGGGGCAGGTAATCTCCCTCCAAGAATCTAAATTCCATCGACGTGAATGGCCACCCTTAGCCCAAATGCAGTTGCATATGTTTTTATCAATATATCTACAAACTGATTCAAAAGGGCCATAGAGTCTGGATAGAATAAATTGGGTGAGATGTGAGAACAGATCTAGCTAGATATAGGCGACCCGTGCTATTCAGCAACTTATTCTTCCAAGAGGTCAAACATGTTCTGACCTTATCAATAAGAGGAGCAAAATTATCTTGTAACTCCTCCTTTCAGAAAAGCAATCCTAAGTACTTGCCTAAATTACTCGCCCTCTAAATGCCCATAATATCTTAGAGATCTTGCTGAATATTTTGAGCAATGTTGTTAAAGCAAAACATTATGAATATATCCAAATTTGCTTTCATACTAGAAGTCGGACAAAAGTCTTGCAGAGTATTGGCCACCAAGTGCATCTGAGTCTTATTAGCTTGACAAAATAATAAGACCTCATCGACGAAAAATAAATGAAATTCCAATACCTTCCTTGGCGATGCAGACTGAATGTCAAGCGCCACTGTTAACTACCCTCTTCTCTCCTTGATATAAGAACCAATCAAACCTTACTTCACACCCAATAAGAAAGTTGGTTAATTACACTTAATTTGTTCTTAAACACTGTTGAATTTTTAAAATTACTCATGACTCAATCTATATCTACATCTATATACATATGTAAATGAGACTTGAGCGTTTGCATTAAATACAAAAGCACAAACACTTGCACTTGCACTATTAATTATTAATTTTTGAGTTTCTTATAAAATTAAAATTTATTAAGTATTAATTAAAAATAGATATAATTTTAGTTATTAATAATGAATTGAGATAAAAAAAATAAAAAAAGCATTAAAAAAATATATTTATGTGTAAACAATATTAAGAATTTAAATTAATTAACTGTAAAAATAATATTTATTAATCACTCATTAAGAAAAAATAGTTTTGAAAATGAAAAATGTCTTAATAAGGTATTTACTATTAACTATATCATATGCGTGTATTATTTGAAAAAGATTTTTTAAATATGTTTTTTGATCTATTTGTTAGTAGTAAAATTAATTTGAGAAAGCATAAAAAAGAAAAATAAATATAACCCAAGATGAATAAATTTAAATAAACTAAATAATATTTTACGATATTAAAATTATAACTTTATAATTTTAAAAGTTAAACTTATTTTATTGAAGATAAAAAGTATAAGTTTTTTTTTACCATAACTTATATTAAAAACTTATTTTTTATTTAAAATATTTCAAGTTCACTTAATGTCATATTATTAAGTAAATAAATAAATTAATTAAATGATAAGATATGATTAAATAATAAAATAATGACTAATATTCTTCCAAGTGAGTATTATTGTATACAATCAAATATATGGAAAATCACGCTCCTTTACAACCGAAACCATAACAATAAACTCCAAACAAGAACCTAAATCAATTGAACAAGTTTCAACCCAAGTTGTTAAAATTACTTGAATAATAACTATTAATCATTAACTATTAAATTTAAGTAATATCATTTATTTACATAAAAAGAACTCTAATACAAGCATATTAATGAATAAAAAAAAACTCTTACTATTTATTCAGATTTCTCAACACAGTTATTTTTTCAGTTATATTTATAATAAAAAAATATTTTGATATTTATTATTTATATAATTATACTATAGTAATTTTCATATTAAAAATTATTGTAATAAATTCGTGCAACGTACGTGTATTATATCTAGTTTCCAAAGTTAAGACAAGTCTTGAAGTGTGAAAAAAAAAGAGATTATAATTAATGTGACATTTCATAATTTTTTATGGTTACATGACATTTCATAATTGAATAAGGGTAATATTATAAAAAAATAATTAATATTGGTGCAGAATTAAATATGGTTATTATAGAAAAACCAAAATACACCGTCAGTTCCTATATTGAAGACCGACTAAAGTAAATTCTGAATTTAAATAATAAGTCTCTCCATATATACAAAAAATAAAAAGATAGGATGAAAAAAGATGACGGAAGTCTCTATGGGGCGTGAAGAATGGGAGCTTTGAGCCGTCCATAAAATGAAGGAGGAAGCAATTGTTTGACTTTTCAAAATCAAAATAATATAGTAATATCAAAGTAATTGAGTTGGCGGGACACATGGGTTGGGTGGGGAGGTCCAAGTTGACCAAGCAAGGTCGTTGAGAACACTAACGAAAGCATCGAGATTCCTGGAGGGTAGAATTTATCTTTTCGATTTATCAAAAATTAATTGAGCTGGGTCTGCGTCCATAATCAATGTCACATCTTATGTTGATTTGTTGGCGTGAAATCTGCGTACCAAAAGTGTTGGAGTAGCCTGACCTTAAAGAAACCGAAAAAATATCTAGTGTTTTTCCCTTAAAACTCAACCTTAATTGATTTAAAAAAAAAATTGCTTTTAATAAGAAGCAATCATTGTATAAAGTAAATTCATCGTATTTCAATAAATCAGTGACCGACAAATATTGTACTGTAAAGATATGGGCAGTCATAAATGTAAACAAAATGTCAAAAATAAAAAAAAATATTAGTATCTTAAATATAGCTAGGGTCGCACAATTTGATCTTTACAAGATTGACATACATTTAACACAAGTGATCACTAGAATGCAGAAATGTGTTTTTCCATTTTTTTTAACTCAACAATTTGTAGCAATTAAAAACTGTCAGAAGTTAAAAATGTCCAAATGATGTCAGCACTACTTGGGAGTTTAATAATGAATATCATTTTCTTAGAATATTAATCAATCTTGCTTTGATGATGATGAACATGGGTTGTAACATAATGCCAAACCCCAAATGAATCAGGGAGGGTTGCACTTTTGATGTAAGTAATTAAATTGGCTCACCTACTTGATCAGCTTCCTCCATCATCTGCCTTGGTCCAGCCCTACCAAAGCTTGAAGAAGTACTACCCCACTTGGTCGAGTGAAGAATGGTCCATTAAATCTGCCTCATCTTGCCTTCTTCATGCATGATTTAATTTCCCGTTCAAGCACACGCTAGCTTTTTCATTGCTAAAGTAAAACAAAATTTCAGTTGGTAAAAGTAATTGCATGATAATAGTGGGTGGGGTTGGCTGGCACAAAGGGGGGTCAAGGATTGGAGGAAAAAGAGTTTGGAGCGAAAGTTGTCTTGCCTAGATCTTTTTATAACCATTGACGAAAGATGTGATATTAATCGACAATGGTTATCTATGAATTATTAAGTGATGTGATATTAAGTTGTTATATTTTTATTCTTACCAAAAAAATGTTATATTTTTATATAACTAGTAAGTATGGTATTTAAAAAAAATTAACATATTCTAAATTTTTTATATTTCTAAATATGTCTTTAATCTCCGACTTTTATTAAAGTGGAATTTAATTTAAGATGAGTTTGTTTATGATTAAAAAAATTAACTTTTAACTGTCTAAAAGGAGGACATTAGGTTTTAGAAATTTAAAGAAAAACATAATTTGATTTGTGTTTGTCTACACTAATAAAAAACACTTTTTTTTTATCTTCTCTCTTATCTATTACAATAGATTTTTCACTAAAAATGCTAAAACAAACATACTCTAAATCTCTATAAAAAATACTTAACAATTGGTCCTTGATTTTTTATTTATTTACAATAGGTCCAATTAAGACGACCCAACTCATTAATATCTTCCCTCTATTGATAAATGTTTCTTCCTTGTTTGCAATGTTTTGGAATTAAACCCTTATGATTCAATCATAGTAAAGCACATACGAGTTTATCTTCCTCAATGATCGTGTGAACATAAGCTCCACAAGCTAAATATTGATTTCGAGCTTATGAAAAGATATTTGAAGAATTTACTTTTGTGATTTTCAATATAAGGAAAGCAATAAAAAAATAGTAAAAGAAGGTTTGCGGAGGTAATCAAGAAGAAAGAATATTTATAAATGTATTAACATAATCGCCTAATTGCTTTCAATTCAAACACTTCTGTAAAGGCTCATTTCACTTATGTCGAGAGCTATCCACCTAATTATCTCAACCTAGGTGAATCTATCAATTGGTATTCCTAGACGTAATCCCTTACCATTAAAAAAAACTCAAAAGGAAAAATACAGCTCATATTCTCTCTCAAAGACATTCCTAATGACCAACCTATCCTAAGACAAGGTACCTTGAATTGTGAATCCCCGTTGTCACCCGGGAACTCTTTTTAAAATTAAACTTAGAACCCCATCTGTCACATGGAAAACCACTATTGTTCCTACCCAAAATAGTCTCATCCTATAACAACTAATTCAGTGTGGTTTCTCTACTGAACAAACCCATAATTATCTCTCAATCTCATACTAATCCCATGGTAACTTAGGTAAATGATGCAGGAGCAGATTAATTATGAATTTATTATTTTTAGTATTTTTAAATATATTTAGGATCATTCCGAATCTATTCTGTTTTTAATTAAGTTTAGGATCAATTTGTTAGGATTTTTTATTTTTAATTACTTTCTAATTGAGTTTAGGATCTTTTAGTTAGGATTTTCATTATTTTTAGTTTCATTAGGGTTTTCCTATTTCTCTATTTAAGCACGTGTAAGGCAATAGCCTATTCAGTTTATTATTGATAATCAAATTTGAGATTTTTCTCTCTTTACTGGTGGATTCCAGAGTTATCTTTTTAGGGTTCAGTGCTTGCTAACCCTTACTTTCTGGTGGATTCCAGAAACCTTTTCTTTTAGGATTTGCGCTTGCAATCCTAGTACGACTTCCGCTGCATCAAGTGGTATCAGAGCAGGTTTCTCCTGTCTCTTTTCGTAGCTTGATCAATCATGGGAGATCAAACAGCAACCAAAGCAGACTTGAAGGATGTTACCGCGGCTTTTACCGCGGCCCTCACTGCTATGACGCAACAGGTGGCGACGTTCACGGCGGCTATAACGGCGCAAATCAACAACACCTACAACGTGAATCGGAACCGGCAAGACAGGAGAGGGAAACCACATAGGTTTCTGTGTGATAACGACAACAATCATTTCGCTATATACTTACCTTCCCAATCCTTACCTTCACCATCGGTATCTCATCCTTATTACCAAGTTCAGTACCCAACCTCTAAAACCACCGAAACTCCACACCCCCAACCTGCTACATCCAACCTTATCAATCCTTACCCCAACATATCACCGACTGCAAATCCAATTTCCTTGCCACAACCCCTACCAAAACCTATTTCAAATTCATGTCCATCTGCAAGACCTATGTACGCAACTTCTTCGGAATCAGATTCTCAAATTTCATTTGCGCCATCCTCTATTGTTGACATGGAAGATGAGGCAAAAATGTTGGTGGATGATTTGGTACCATCTGCGCAGAAACTAAGGGAAATTGACGTTACAAAAGATGAAAACTTTGGCCACATGAAGTCCTCAGAGTTTCTTACATTCAAATCTTCAACTCCGCTTCCTACAGGAGTACAAAGCATTATCCCCTATAATTCAAAAGCCCCCAATGTTATTTTGGAGAAACTGGAGAGGTTAGAATTGCTTAAAGATAGTGATGGTGCTCATGAGATATTTGTTGAAGGAGATGATGAAAAAATAGTTCGAAGTTGTAGTATTGGTGTTGTTCGTTTGGTTGGTTTGCATATTGAAGCCTTTTATTTAGAAGAGAACTTGTGGTCAAGTTCTTTGGAAGAAGAGGAGAATGTAAAGACATCAGAGGCACTTGGTTGTGACGCATTCATGCGGACATCAGATAGTTCTACACAAATTTGGGTATTTGACCCTGGCATTCTTAATGTCGTTCATGAGTTCCGAACAGAGGCCTCCTTTGTTTTTTTTTGTTACGTTAGAACTCGGGGTCGAGTTCTTCACAAGAAGAGGAGCCTGATGCAAGAGCAGATTAATTATGAATTTATTATTTTTAGTATTTTTAAATATATTTAGGATCATTCCGAATCTATTCTGTTTTTAATTAAGTTTAGGATCAATTTGTTAGGATTTGTTATTTTTAATTACTTTCTAATTGAGTTTAGGATCTTTTAGTTAGGATTTTCATTATTTTTAGTTTCATTAGGGTTTTCCTATTTCTCTATTTAAGCACGTGTAAGGCAATAGCCTATTCAGTTTATTATTGATAATCAAATTTGAGATTTTTCTCTCTTTACTGGTGGATTCCAGAGTTATCTTTTTAGGGTTCAGCGCTTGCTAACCCTTACTTTCTGGTGGATTTCAGAAACCTTTTCTTTTAGAATTTGCGCTTGCAATCCTAGTTCGACTTCCGCTGCATCAGTAAACATTAGAGTACAACCTGTACACATTTGAAACACCATGGATGATATCTAGATTCATTCATTTCAAACACAACAAGGGTATTCTCTCACAATCTCTCAAAACTAGAGATTCAAACGCATCACTATTAATCATACAAACCAAGGGTCGTTAAATCTAGAGAAAAATATTGTTCTCACTGTTATTTATTTTTGAATAATTTATTTTTTACTTTCAAATCACAAAAAAAAAAATTATAACAAGAATTTAAAGATATATTCACCTGTTAGAAATCTCATATTGGTTAGAAATGTGGTTAAGCAAGTGCTTATAAATGGTAGAACAACTCTCAACTCTTGAGCTAGCTTTTGGTTTGAGTTAGACCTCCCTAATTCTAATATGATATTAGAGTCTATCTTAGATACATTTGTTGTGAAGATCTCTCTCATATTTGGATCACCCGTTGATGTTAATACCACGCTCTAGATGTCCAGTCCTTGGCATGTGGGGGTGGGTTAGAAGTTTCACATTGACTAGAGATATGGTCAAACAAACTTATAAAGGGTAGAGCAACCATCGACTCTTGAGTTAGCTTTTGGGTTGAGTTATGTGTCCCTAATTCTAATATCCGGCCACTATTTAAATATAAAACCTTAACGAAAGGGTTGTCTAAATGATATGTAACTCACAATCCAATAGACCAATAAATTTTTTTATAAATAAATTAATAAATAAAATATAAAAATTTCAACTCACATATTTTTAATGTCATTGAAAGATATTCTTTAATACAAACTTTCTCATAGGTTGTTTAAACAATCCCTCGATAAAAATATCAATAAAGTCCTTTTTTAAATGGATGGTTTTTTTTATAGGCTTTTAAATGGATGGTATAAAATTCTTGTAAAAAGCGCATATGTATATATATAGCTGAATAATATTGGTTAGACATTTTGACATCAGCTCCGTTGGGAAGCTGACCATCCCATCCTTATTCCCATGCGAGCTTGCTTACGCTGTCACTGCGTGTATGTGCCTGGAATCTTCGATCTCCAATGTGTTTGTGTTAGACAATCATTTTCTGCACGTGACGTACGTACGTGATATAGGACAAGCAAAGCTAGCTTAGCTACCTGCAGGTTTAACAATATACTATTATTTTGTGTTCATTCTTCAATAAACTTATATGAAAAACTTAATTCAACAATTAATTAAAAAAATTAAATTAAAAGAAAGGCCTGCATATTGGACTGTTCGATCATTATTATGAAGCAGCATTGATGTATCCATTTTATGCTTCTCAAAAAGATAAATGCACGTTTACATACTCCAACACATTGGTACATCTCTCAGACCCTCTCTCACTTTTATTAATCATAGATAATTCATGCAGTGATGCAGAGAAGTGTGTGCTTTTCCATATGCCATCATAGTTAATTTATGAACTTTTTTGATTGGACCACGTAACCATAACCAAATTCACATCTCAGGACTCAGGTGATTGCTAGCTACCACAAATTCAAACAAAAGAGAAGACTCACTCACCTGCAATTTTGCATTGGACTTGGAACCTATATGAATGGGCTTGCAGGCTTCCCAATTATGATTATGTGTGCCAAAATGTGGCATCTTGATTCATTATTGTATCATTATTTTAACCATTTAGTACATGATTTGGATATACTTACTTAAATTAACATAACAATTATAGGTTCAAAATTTCATACACAGAGGTAGATGCACCTTTTAACAGAGAATTTTGATTTTTGATGACCATGTTCACACACGCACGCTTGAACTATCATAAAAGTTTCTGCACAGTACCATCATCTCTGCTCGAATAACAAAAGAACCACACACATAAACACACAAAACAGATAGAAAGCTTCAATTCATCTTTTCTCAGTTTCTAGCTAGCTTTTTTTTAATAATCCCTTATTTCAGATTCTTTCACGAATTTTCAGTAGAAAATTGAGTTTTCACATCATGGGCATTCTTTGTATTGTAAAGAAACATGCAATGGAATTTTGGTCTCAATCGATGAGTGGTTAATTTCGGTGACTATACAAGGTGTTCACTGGAGCTTAGTGAAAGTGTCTATGCCCTGTAGAAGTAGTATTAAAAGAGCAAAATCCAAAACAGAGATTGGGCATATATGCACATGTGTATCCCATCAACAAGAAAATGACAAAATTAATGTCTGTTTTTCTGGGATTCAGGTGTAGCAAGGCATTGACTATAATTGGACAATGAATGTAATGGTCTTAATTATGTTATAAATGGTGATGATGTCACAATTAGCTAGGCATACAGAGGATGAGAGGAAGCACTCGCGCGTGTATATCAATTGATTGATTCTAAAATCTGTGCAGGTTTTGTTTTTGCTTGTTAAACAAGGTGTCAGAATATGAATCAATGGTTATAAATATTCATAAAAACAAGATGTAGGACAATAATTTGGGTTAGTCAACTGGGCAATGGCAATTAAATTCATACCCTCTTTTACTACTATACGTAATGTTGCACAGTGTAGAAACAGAAGACTACTGACTCTGTTGACGTACGTTTGTACATTGTACATATATATGTAGTGAGGTGATATCATGGTTGGCGTAGGATTACTGCTCACTTTGCCGCTTCCATGCTTGTTGCTGCATCCACGTGCATTGTAGCAGAAACTCCTTGTGTTTTCCACCGTGCAGGTTCTCTCTATTATGAGATTGCTGTATATATGTACTAGTAATATCGAGGAAGTTGAAGTTTTTATTTGTTTGCGTAATTGCGTTTGTCCCTTCTTTCAATTGTTGCTCAGAATTCAAAAATCACTATGCTAATCAATGAGGAATTGGTGTATAACTGTTATGCAACACGTTTGCATGTACTTGTCTTTGTTGAAACTAAAGAAGTGCCACATGGAATAGATTAAGTGGAGTATGAGGGTTTATAACTTTGTCTTCTCGATCAGTTCAATTGCTTTTATATGTTTTGGGCCACACAAAATATAAATACTAATTCTTAGCCCATAACTTTCACCCAAAACTAGATGAACATTTTGGGCTCACGCCTCCAAACCCAACAATTTTATCTTGACATTATTACATCTGAATATATTTACGCTATCACATGTTTTTTTAGTGTTTTTTTTTTAATTCAAAGGAATTATATTAAAACAAGAATAAGGGCCATACATCAACCTGAAGAAGGGAAAAAGTCTTAAAGAAAAATCATCTATCCAAATAACATTAAAGCTAATTAAGCTCTTAGTTACAATTACATGAGCTATGAGCAAAACTAATGAAGAACGTAATCTCAAGCTCATGATTAGACTGTCCAGATATTGAACCATCGATTAAATATTGTTTAAGAAAATCAACTTGGGTCATGAATTGTGTACCAACTGTGTTAGTCGTCATTGTTGGTTTTATGACCATTATAATTGGAAGCTTAACAAAGATAACACTATTAGCTTTTGAAAGGCTGAATAAGCAAGTATAGTTGGCTATATGGGAATAGGTTAGTGTAGCGAATAAGGAAGGACATTAATGCATGAGTTAATCCTGTGGGTCGAGTGGTGATGCAGGAGGAATGGCATGTGATGTCTGTGGTAATCTGTGCTTCACGCCAATCCATCCATGACTGATGGCTACAAAAAAGTTTGCGATTGCTTCATGACATCATCAACCAGAAGGGGAAAAAATTTAAACATTATCGTAACTTACCAATTTAAGCACCAAATAATAGTATCACACGTTAATAAATTAAGGATGGGGATATATAAGCATAAATATACTATGTTATAAGTGTTACTAGCCAAAGCATTTGAAAGTATTCAAAATTCTCAGCAAAGGTGTCATAGCAAGAGGAATATTGTGTGCTTTTACTCTTCAGAATATGTCAGTGAAGACTTGCAATTAAAGAGTCTTCTTACTCCCTCCGGTCCTATTTATAAGCATGAAAGAGAAGAAAAATCTTGGTCCTTTTTATAAGAACCAAATGAAAGTTTGAGCTATATTAATTAATTTTTTCCAATGATGCCCTTATTAATTCTAACTTGTAAAATGTGTCTCATTAATTATTCTCTCTCTTTTCCACTTTCCAACACTAATAACAAAGGGTAATTTTGGAAGTTCATTTTAATTTAAGACAAATTTAATACATTTTATCTAGTTTAACTACATTTCTTAAACTATGTGAATTTTTTTTTTGTTGCTTATAAATAGGACCGGAGGGAGTAATTATTTAAGCGTGGAGTTGCCCTGTTAATGGCTCTGACCTCTGAGTCCATGTGATGATGGTTATCGATTCAAAAGGAGATTAAACAAATCAATTAATGGCAGATGTGTGTGAGAAAATAACACACATGCACTTTATTCTAGTTGGAGAACGCCACCTCAACCACATAGAGACTTTACTTTTGTCCTTTGTGAAAACCACATCCAAATTAACTAAAACAATTGGAAAGATACAATGACTTTTAAAAAATCAGAATTGCCCTAACCTATAGAAAATTATTATCAGGCGCATGCTAAAGAAAAACTAAAGAGAATGGTGAAACTGAAAAGTTAAAAAGGTGAATTTTTTTTTTTGTAAATTTGAAATTCAGCAACTATGTGCAATTAGATAGTTTTGGAATGTCTCCGAATAATAGCTCAAGTGATAAGAGTTATGAGACATGCGATATGAGTTGCAACTACAAGAAAAATACTAATTATCAACAATCAGAGGTCATTAGTAATAATTTAAAACCATCGATAATATAAATTTATGACACCTTAAAGGTCTGTGTTGGGCTCGTCAAAATTCATTATTGACAATTATTTGAAAAGTTATCAGTCATGTTTCGATGGTCTATGTTGTCAATAAATTTCAATGATTTTAACTTAGAGTACTTTTCCGACGATTTAAGCGTTTAGAACCTAAAAAATGAAGTGTGTTATGTAGAAGTTAAGAATCCTAATTTTTTTTTTTTTCAAAGAATCCTAAGTTTGAATGGTGAAGAAAATGATAAAATGATAAAATGTTTGTTAAGTAGAGTATTACAGAATTAGGTGACATAACAATGTAACAGTTTTTGTTTTTTTCTGTCGAAACAATGTAAAGCTAAATATAATCTCTTAGCCAATTGGGCATCATCAGTTTGTTTCTCTTTGGTCTATCTTGAGTGATTGGGTCTAATTTTTTTAATTTTGGTCAAGGGTCCAATTTAGTAGAACTACTAATATACCTTTTGGGCCTATCTTAACTCTTAAGTGATTGTGTCCAATTTAGTGGAGCTACCAATATACTTTCTTTTTGTTAAAAGGGGAAGAACGAGCTAGGTGCCAATATACTGTTTGAATGTAATTTAATTAATTTTTATAATTTTTTGTAAATATAAATCGACATTCCACATAAAAGTTATCCTTGCATTGCAGGTGTTCTTCCACTAGTACTTTAACATGTTCTAAGTTAGTGAGGAATTGGAGATAGATAAAGGAAAATTACACATGTATGGATCGATAAGGATTTAAGTGAATAAGTGATTTGGTCTAGGTGCGCCGTTCTCCTAATAAGCTTCTGTTTGTATATTTGGTTATGAGCTCTTCAAATTTCAAAATACTAAGGTTGATTACTGATTAGGTTCCCATGCATCTTATGGTGAGAGAGCAAAAGATTTTCTAGAAAAGGTTAGCCTTCAATTTAAGAGGGTAGGCAACCTACACTTTCTTGTCCTTTTTCAGAACATTTTATGTGTATAACTTATCCTAAAGTGCATTTTAACCTCAATCAAACATCGATTGGTATCAGCAGAAAACAAATTCATCCACATTAGAACTCCTAACTTCATTGCAGAAATTTCAATGATGAAGGGAGCAAAGAACATGTTAAGATATATAATAGTCAAAGTTTGATCGCATTTCATTTGTGACTGAATACACGTTATACCAGCAAGATGTTATAGTACGCCATTTTAATGGTGATTGATTTCATTTTATCTCTCTATTTTGATTCACACCAATAACAGTTCTCATATACTGGATTTGTATTTGTGAAATATTGAAGTATCAGGGTAAATAAGTGGATATATAACTTTGTCTGAATTTTTAATTTTATGCTCCATATAATTTTTTTTAATTTTATGATCCAGATAAATCGACCATAGAAGAAAATAAACTAAGAAAGGTAGCACATGAGATAATTAACCTCTGCTATATATCACAAAAGATAGCAAACGGTGGCAGTTTTATTTCATTTTACATCATCCTCGTATACACACACAAACTCCATCTAATTTACATCATGCACAAATAGAAAACTCAAAACTACACACACATCCTCATCTTCAACAACCATATTCACTACTTCTCACGCCTCAGAGTGACCACGCTCCTTGCTCTCCTCGAAAGCTTCAGGGCCAGGGAAAAAGAATTCCTCATCCCTCTCGAAGATCTTGTCCACCTTGTCCGCAGGGTAGTCAAAGGACAACTCCTTTGCTGTCTTGTCCAATGCACTCACAATGTTCCCCTTCCCTATTACACAAATCAAGACAAGGTTAGCTCTATACCATTTATAAGGACTATCTGGTCCTATCTATAATCAGTATGAGACTTGTAATTGATTAGAGACTTCAAATATTGTAAGAGTTTGAACAAATTAACTACCTGCAAAAGTGAGCTTCTTGTTGTTTTTAGCATTGACCTCAAAGCGAAGAATCATGAGGTTACTTTTATTGGAAGCAATGGTCACAAAGGGGTGACCAGCGGGAACAACAAACACCGTCCCAGGCCTTAATCTTGCACTGATCTTCTGATATGAGGGGCTACTCTTTCGTTCTTGTGAGTGAGACCTTGATGAGAGGTGTGGGCATGCCATCTCAAAATGTCCTTCACCTTCAACCACCATTGCTATTGGTGTTGAATGTGTGTTGTAGAAAAGAGTACTCATACACCCCTAAGCATCATGCATCAACATAATGTTATAATGGGATCATGCATTAACATAGAGTTATAACGGGCAGTTTTTTATAAGCAAATAATAAGTGTTAGTAATATTAGTAAATTAGTTCCTCCTCAGGATTCACCCTTCATCCTACCCAACCCTATCATACCCAACCCTTATGTTCCCTAGCTCTTACCACTTGACCGTGTCTACCTACCCATAAACCATGTTTTACATGTGACATGTATGTCATTATGTGTTAAAATTAATTTACACAGAAACATTTTAATTTGTGAACATCGTAGATAAAATGTTAGAAGTAATGGTTAAGTATACAGAGGTTGAATTCTTACATTGGTGATGTTGGCAAAGGTGACCATGAGATTGAGTCCTTGAAGTCCACTCTTATCTTCAGAAGGATTCTGACCAACTTCAAAGAGACGGCCATATTCGTTGGAGAAAATGGGGCGCTTGCTGAAGAGGTTGAAAGGTGCCATGGATTGGCCACCGAAAGGCCAAATGGTTCGCTTAGGGGCTAAGGCATGAACATGTTGTTTGGGTATTCTGAACATGCTTCCCCGGTTTTGTTGATCAAAAAGCCCTTTCAATGTTCCTCGTGGGGTCTGAATGTTTTCAATTTCAAGAGAAAAGAAACCAAGTTAATGAAATAGACAAACAAAATTGAAGAATAATCATAGAATTTGATGATCAACTAATTAAGGGGCTTACTTTTAGTGCAGCTTCAAGTACTTTCCAGCTGAATGTTGTGAGAACTGATTCTGGGTCTTGCCCTCCAGGCCCAAAAAATGACTACACCATCACAAATTCTGTAGATAAGTATACCAACATTCTTCTTGTGTATAATTTATGAAATGTGTGTGTTTTTTTTAATACGTTTTTGGCTATTTTAGTGAACATGTGGACTCAATCATGAATGTAAATTTACTTTATTTGGATGAAAACAGGTTATCTAAATCACTTATCTTATCACTCAAGCTAAGTATTACTCAAATTCAGACATGTGAGTATTGAACAACGTGGTCCAATAATATTTTGACTATGTGACATGTCTGAGCTAGGTTGTTGAGGCCTGAGGGCATGTTAAAATATTATTCCATCTAAAGTTATTTTAGCTAAGATTTAGTAAAATTTAGTGATTGAGACAACAAAAACCCTGATTGAATTTTAGTTTGTAATTGTAAATAAATGGTTTGTTATGTATGCAGGGGCGGATTCACCACCTGGCTTGCCTGGGCCCTTGCCCAGGCTCAAAGGAAATAATTTTTTTTTTCTTTGGACCAGATAAGCATTTGGGTCCAAAAAAAGAAGAGAGAAAGGGCAAAATTGGGTGAAGGTGAAGCAGGGTGATTGGGTGAAGGAGGATGAGGGTGAGTGAACTGTGAAGAGGGTTGTATATGTGGGTGAGGGTGAGTGAAGCAGGGGTAGCGGCCTGTGGGTGGTTTCTTCAAAATCGATTTTCTCTCCCAAAATCGGATCTGACCGAAGCTGGAAATCTTAGCTTCTGCATTCTTGTTCTTTCACTCTGCAACTCTCATCCACTTTTGTTCTCTGCATGCACAATACTTTAGGTAGAAATTCCAGCATCAAGAAAGCTAATTGTCGTTGTTTGTTGCAGAAAGAAAAAAAAGAGAGAAGGAGGTGAATTGTGGGTGTTTTTTTTAAAGGGAATTGTGGTTTGTTGAAAAAGACAGATGTGGAGTATGGAAGGATTTTTTTTGGGTAAGCCAATAATATTATATATATAATGCACAAGAAGTGCTAAAAAGAACAGATACAGATTCAGGTTCAAAGGAGAAGAAAAGAGAAAAAACATAATTGAGAAAAGAGTGGAAAAAACAGGAACAACGAACACAGGGGAAGGACAGAGGTGGTTAGACTGCTTTGCAATGAATAAAAAGATAAGATACTTGTGGCTGGGATTGTTGGAGCTTAGTGGAGGGGTACAACTGTCATCATGTTTATTTTTCATTGTGTTTGTTTTTCTTTGTGTTTGTTTACAATAATTTTTTTTAAAACTCAAAACAAACCAACAAACGTTTATTTACAATACATTTCAAAAAAAACGTTTATTTACAATATTTAATAATTATATAATCTGTTTATTTCTCATTAAAAATAATTTCTCCAAAGCATGTATATTAATTATAATATTTGTATCAATTTTCGTCATTACACACTCAAAATCAATTCTAATATCTAAACAAAATTCTCTTACAAGAATCTCGTTTCTCACAATGTATCTAGGTGACCCCTAATGTGGACCACTTTTAAAGTGGTCTAATTTTAGACCACTTTTTTTAACCTGCTATAACAGGTCAAGGCATCTTTTTTTAAAGATATTTAATATATGATAAATTTTTAATTATATTTTTTCTTAAAAAAAATAATTTGTTGACCTGCTATACCCAGTTAAAGTAGGTGGTGTAAAATTACACCACCTAAAACTGGTGCATATTAGGTTCACCTATGTATCTAAGCATAAATTAAATCACTCAAACTCACGTCTCACGTTTACCAAATCCAATTTTGGTCAGATCTAATCATGCTAACGTTAATCCAAACACACACTCAATTCTTTAGCCGCACACATACGCGTTTGGCCTGAAGCCCTGAACCCACTTTCTCCTCCTTCCTTCGCCCGTTCGCCGGCTGCCGCCTGCTGATTGGTCGCCACCCGCAGCCACCATCCATTGCGGTTAAAAATATTGCCCAGGCTTCACAAAATTTCTGGTTCCGCCACTGTACGTATGCAATTAGAAGTTGTGATTAACCTCATAATTTCCAGGAGTAGAAACTGGTATATGGAAAGTGGCAATGAAAAGCCTCTCATTCTCATCTCTGTTAACCATGTAGACAGGGGTCCCTGCTGGTATTCTCATGATGTCTCCAGGTTCCATGTTGAATCTCTCTGTTTTGTCTTCAACCACCAACCCAATTATAGCTCGCCCTAGTAAAAAAAATTCAGAAATTTTCCATTAAACAATAATAGTAACTGTGAATAACCATAAAAAAGTAGATTTTGGTAACTTCATATCATACCCTTCACGTTGAAGAGAACAGCCTCAGAATCAAAGTGGCGTGGAGAAATGAAAGTGTGTCCTCTAGCTTCCAAAATGGACAAGCGAAAATTCTCAATGCCTCGAAGAAGCTTGGATTTCTTACTGAACTTCTGCAGAACCCAGATTTTACCATCCTCTGTATCGAATCTAGTGTCAAAATCTTTATCTTCAAAAACAAAAGGATTCTCATCTTCTTCTTCTTCTTCTTCTTCTTCTTCTTCTTCTTCTTCTTCTCCTTCTTCTTCTTCTTCTTCTTCTCCTCCTTCTTCTTCTTCTTCTTCTTCTCCTTCTTCTTCTCCTTCCTCTTCTTCTTGACTATGATGATGATGTTTACTCTTTTCCTCCATCTCATGCTCTTTCCTCTCACGAGTTTCCTCTTCAATTTGCCTCTCTCGTTCTTTCTTCATTTCATGATACCCTTCACACCTTTGCTTGCAAATTCGTTTGTCACTCTTGCAGTACTGCAGTTGCTGTTCGCACTGGTGTTTGCATGTTTTGAGCTCTGGATCTTCTACCACTGTTTCTTCTGTGCTTATGGCAGAGATTGAAGTGACGGCTAGCAGAAAGAAGAGAAAGAAGAAGATAGCTAAAGAAAACCGTGATTTCGTGGCCATGGTGTGTTCAGAGATGAACAACAAACTAATTTTGCTTTGTTTTGTTTCTTGATATGCATGAGGGAAAGTGTGTTGTTTATATGGAGGGAAATGGTGTGGTAGTTGCATGCACGAGGACATGTGGAAAATACGTGTCACCAAAATCAGCAATGGCTGCCAGGTAGAACGACAGTGTGTATCACTCAGTGGAAAATTTGTTGACGGTATCCAACACACTAATAAGATTGAATCAGAATGGAAAAGAAGATGAGTACGTCATAAATATTCCCTCCGTTTCATGTTGTTTTGCACTATTTTTCAATATCCCAAAATGTTTGTTGTTTTAGAAAACTAATGCATTTTTTACTAATTTTTTTCACTTATACCCTCATTTAATACATTTTCTCTCACTTATCACCTTTCATATTAATCAACCACAACTCTTCTCTATTAACTACATTATACTTTAATAGTTGCACATCATACTATTAAAATTAAATAAGGGCAATCTAGTCAAATTATACTATCAATAATTGTTTTCTTACTCTTTGTGTCACAACCTTAAACTACAAACTTTCTGGAACGGAGGGAGTATGAAGTTCGATCAAACAGCTAGGATGTTTACATGAATTTTACTAATATGTTTATCATAAGATATTTTAAGAAGATTAAACAAACACATGTTTAAATGCTTAAGCACCCGGGTGTCAATCGCAATGGTAAATAGTGAATGTTTAATCCTGACATAAAAGTTCAAATGGAGCCGCATTTTTTAGAGACATTTGACCTTTGTCATACTGAGTCAGAATTAAAAGAGCAATTTATCACATGGAAACAGCTGTAAGATAAGCTTCAACAAAGTCTTCCCAATACTCCCTAAGCCGGCATGCGCGCGTTTGTGAAATTTTAGATAATCATGGTTTTGTAAATTGATTTTTGTCCAAATTAAATTTGAGATGAATAAAATTTTCCTTTCAAAAGTAAATACGTAGCAAAACTAAAGACAAATTTTGAAGGTAATTTGCCCCTCCTTGGGGCTGCCTTCTTCACCCAATCTTGTTCAGTTAACATCATAAGCTTCCATGCTCGCCAGAAATTGGTTGAGTTACCTCTTTCACAGACACAGTTTCTCTTTCTCATACCAGGACTACCAAAACTTGCACCTGGGGACTTTTCATCTTTCTTGTATAAATATGGATCCTACCTAGGCAACTTTGACATAGTTGTGAATCAGTAGCATATGAACTGGAACAAGAGGAAAGTGACTGGAAATTTCATTGATTAGTAGCATATGTTGGATCAACTTCTCTATCATTAGAATCGATTCTAAAATCCAAAAGCTATTCACATATGCTTCTCACCAAAATTAGTTCTGGCTTTAGAATCAATTTTAAAATGATTTGCAAACATATATTAATATGATTTGTTCTTGTCTGTTGGAACATATGATTGGAATCTGAAATGAAATTCCAATTAGGTGGTGGATTGGTTGGTCTAAACTTGGCAATTAAAGACAGTGGGATAGACCAAGTCACAAATGCAAAGCTTATTGTTGATGTGCGGAAAAATGGAGTCAGCTTTTGCTGATGAGAAAGAGATAGTAAGAAGAGAAAGAACTAAACACTGCATAAAGGAAATTATAGGTAGCGTTTGGTGATGGAACGGAATAGGACAGAACAGAACGGAACAGGACAGAACATGATGGAACAGGACAACAATGTTCTGTGTGTTGTGTTTGGTAACTCCAAGTCAATAGAACAGAACCATGATTTTAATTACATATATAACCCTGCACGTTTAATATTTGATTTAGGAAAACAAATTGAACTCAATTGAACATTTTGCAAGAAACCGTTTGTTATTGCTTACTTCATGAAATAATGAAGGGTTAAATGTGTTCACCGTCCCTGAACTTTGAGCGAGATCTGGTTTCCGTCCCTCGCCGGAAAATCTTCCTAACCCCATCCTCAGACTCAAGTGTTTGTACGGAAACCGTCCTTGCCGCCGGTATAGCTCCGGCAGCCGTGCACGTGGTCGTGCCACGTCATTTAATGAAATGACATGGCATTTAAATAAAAAAAAATTCTTTTAAAAATTATAATTAAGCCCTCTGATTTAACCCTAGCTAAACTAAATAATCCTAAAACTAATTAACCCTAAAACCTAATCTAAACTTGACATTTACCCCTTACTATTCACCCATCTCTCGACCCACCCTTCAATCTCTCTCAGTTGAAACCTAGCTTTCTATCCCAGGCGAAGAGCGAAGAACTTTGACGGCGGCGACGACGAACTTTGACAGCGGCGACGGCGAGGAAGGCGACTGGAATTGACGGAGACGAAGGTTAGTGTGTCCTCTGCTCTGCCTATCTCTTTTGTAGCTCAACATGGTTTCTATTTCTACCTTGGTTTCTATTTCTGCCTATCTCTCTGTTCTTACGATTTTGGTAGGGTGTATGGCTTTGGTTGTGTCGGGTCATGCATTCTTGCATTGGGTTGTTGTTCATCAATTTGTAGACTCCAATGTTAGCATTATGTTCCTTTGTCCTTTCTATTTCTATCATGATGTTGCATGTAATTAATCTGCATTTCTATCAGGATGGCTTTCAAAGCCATTATTCATCACTCTGGACAATTTGTTGAGGAGCCAAGGTTGCACTACGTAGATGTCAAAGAAAACACTGTGGATGCTGATAGTGATAGGTGGAGTTATTTTGAGAGTCTTGATGTAATTGCTGAGCTGGGGTATACAAAAGGAAAGTTCCAGGTGTTTTCGATGAAAGACGAGGATTTTGCAATTCGCAATTTCAGGCCTTTGTCCACTGATAAAGAGGCAATAGAGTTGGGTAAATATGCTGTAAAGAGGGGGGAAGTACATCTCTTTGTTAAGCATGCTCCTGATGAACTGCCAACTACTCCAATTGATCTCCTCAGGGTACTTGATGGTTCAAAGAAGAAAGCCAAGAAAGTTCAATCAGGTGATCCAAAGAATAAGGACAAGCAGTTGGATGGTTCAAAGAAGAGAGGGAAGCAAGTGGCTGTGGAGGCTACAAAGAAGAAAGGAGAAGCAAAAGAACCAAAGAACAAGGGGAAGCAAGTGGCTGTGGAGCCTCCAAAGAAGAAAAACCAGCCATTTAAACCTCCATCCAAGAAGCAAGTGGATGCACCACTGAAGTTACCTGGTCTTGATAATTTTTGTGTTGAAAAATTTTCTCCAACAAAGAGGCCTGCCAAATTCAAGTTGCCAGTGAGGAAGTCTGATAGGATAAGAAGCAATGTTGTCAAGTCAAAGTCCAATAAGAATTTATACACATTGTTTACTTTCATGGATAATGGCTGTCCTAATCCTGCAATATGTTGCAAACAGGTGAGGGATTTGTGGTGGACTTGAGCAAAAGTTCATGCACATGCAATCTGTTTGATTTGGTTGGCATACCATGCAGGCATGCAGTGGCTGCCATAGCATGTAAAAGGATGAAACCAGAAGATTTTGTGCATCCATACTATAAGAGAGCTGCATATGAAGCTACATATGGGCATGAGATCACTCCTATCAATGGCCAAGAGTTATGGCAGCCTACAAATGACCCTGAGATACTTCCTCCCATAAAGAAGAGAGGGCCTGGAAGGCCTAAGAAGCTGAGAAGAAGGGACCCCTTTGAAGATTTAGGTAGCACAAGACTCAGCAGGACTGTTGCTAAACACAAATGCAGTAGGTGTGGTCAGCATGGCCATAATTCAAGGAGATGCCCAAATCCAGTGGAGAGTCAAGAACCAGAAGCAGGACAAGGGTCTGAACCAGGACAAGATCCAGTTGCAGCAGGACAAGGATCTCAGCCAGTTGAAACACAAGAGGATGCATCTCAGGTCATCAATGCCACACAAGATGCAAATGTAAGTAAACTTATAACATGTGGTCTTATTTTAAACAGATCTACAAGTTTCTCATCAAAAATAATGATTAATATTCATATTGTTCAACATCAGATCCAGTTTGATGAAATACCTGCCATGCTAAGGGAACAATGGGATCAAGACATGGCAAGATTGCACTATGTTCATGGAGCAGGGCCATCTAATGTTGGTGGTGGAAGTGGATCTGCTGGTGGATCTGCTGTTGTTCAAGAGGAGCCATCTCAAGTTGTGCAGGCACTCCAATCTCAAGTTGCTAAATGAGAGGGTTGAAGGTTGTTGTGGTTAGTAAGGGCTCGGTTGTGGAGCAATAATGGAGGGCTGAAAGATATTTAATGTGAACAGACCAAGTGGGAATATTTTGTGGTTTGTTGGCATTACTTTTGACACCACATGGGTGCACATTTTGATATCGTTTAGGAAGCACATGGGTTGAAGTGTTTGCTGTTGTTTTTTATGTAATTTGGACAACTTAAGCTTTGTTTAGAACCATTTTGTATTCTGAATGTGTGGATGTGTGGACCACTTGACATTGAATTATGAAGCTTGATGTTGTTGGCATTACATTAGTCAAAGATTCTCTCTTTCACTTTACTTTATGTGTCTTCTAGTTCTTTTTACCTTTCAATTACAAATGAGACATTATATACATCAAAACAATGTTGAAAAAAGAAACAATTCCATTGCCATTTCTTCTGAATTCAGGAACTTGTTACAATAAAAACTCCATTACATGATTCTACTTAAACTCAACCAACCTACCCAAATAACTTCCAAAACATCAACATAACCTCCATTCCCTTCTCAGATTACATTTTTCTTCCATAAAGGAAGCAAAAGCTAACAACCCAAGCTAACACAACAATCAGTATGGCTGCAAAGGCCATTTTCTTATTCAGCAGCTCACAGTCAAGCTTCCTTTGAAGCTTGCTAATTTTGTTCTTGCTTTCCTCCAATTTCATCTTTGTGTTCTCAAATTTCATCTTTGTATCCTCCAATTTCTTCTTCAATTCATCCAATTTGTCCTTTGAATCTTCCAACTCTGTCCTCAACATATCAACAACACGTTGTGTTCCTGAACTTTGGACTCCTGCATCCTCATCCCACAGGAAGAAACCACAGTCCCTGGGGGTCTTTAATTACAATGAAAATGAGACAGATTAACATAGCAGTTCAAATTGACAGATTAAAGGAAAAAGAGAGGCGATAATTTACCTTGAAATTCCCGCATCTCCAGAAATGTCTTCCTGGATTTTCAGGAGTGTGAGATGTCAGGTACACAATTAGTTCCCCACAAGCACAGATTCCGCTTGGAGGCATGGAGTAAGTGCTCGAGGATGCACAAGAACCAGATGAACACGGTCTTCTCATGGTTGAAGGACACGAACCAGAAAACCCAGGAAATCGCGTGAAAGAAGAAGAGGATTCGACGGAGAAGACAGGAAATCGTGTGAAAGGAGAAGAGGATTCGATGGACAAGAAGGAAAGATAGGAAGAAATCGACAGAGAAGATGAAGAAGGGAAGAAATCGATGGTGCAGGTGCAGCCTCAGTTCAATGGAGAAGGGAAGAGGGAAAGGGAAAGAAGATGGTGAACCCTAATTTGGATTTGGGGATTTTGAAGGAGTAAAGTTTAATTAGGTTTTAGGGTTAATTAGTTTTAGGATTATTTAGTTTAGTTAGGGTTAAATCAGAGGGCTTAATTATAATTTTTAAAAGAATTTTTTTTTTATTTAAATGCCATGTCATTTCATTAAATGACGTGGCACGGCCACGTGCACGGCTGCCGGAGCTATACCGGCGGCAAGGACGGTTTCCGTACAAACACTTGAGTCTGAGGATGGGGTTAGGAAGATTTTCCGGCGAGGGACGGAAACCAGATCTCGCCCAAAGTTCAGGGACGGTGAACACATTTAACCCAATAATGAATAATCACTTATTTATTTAAAATAATCACTTATATATTGTTTAAGTTGTTTCAGTATGCTATTGAAAAAAGCAGAAACCTAATTATCTATTTAAGCTATTTTAAGTGCGTTTGTTTAGATTGAAAAATATTGGTTTTTAACTATAATTTTTTATTTTATTTTAAGAGATTTTCAGAAAAAACATAAGTTGATTCGTGTTTGACTACTCTTATTAAAATCACTTTTTTTTTATCTCCTCTCATCTATCATCATAGATTTTCATTATAAGCTAAAGTAATTGTTTCAAATAATCTGTTTTCAGCTTCAGCTGAAACAAACACAAAAAGTGATATTTTGATTTAAAAAGTGTTTTTTGATTTTAAAAGTGATTTTTTTATTTTAGTGATTTTTCCAAAATAAGTTGAATCAAACGAACTCTAATGGACTCGTTTATCATTGTTTACAAAAATTGATTTTACTTTTGAAAAAATAATTGATTTTATTTTAAGTGATTTTTTTTGAAAAAGTAGATTTTGATTTAACTTTGTCTATAAATATAATAAGTGCTTTCAATTTTAGAAGTGATTTTAAACTGTTTAGATACATAAAATTTCAAATATAAATTAGGGGTATTTTTGAACTTACAAAAGTTTTAAGAGAGTGTTCCGTTCTGTTCCCTTCCGTTCCACCCTTTTCCAGGGAACCAAAGTGTCCCGTTCCTGGAGCCTTTTGTCCTGTTCCGTTCCATCTTAAAAACATGAC